>NC_142484.1:16271060-16574090 GCF_049115385.1 Moschus berezovskii | reverse complement strand
GCAGAGGTATCGTCACGGTTCCTTTGGAAGAATCTGTCTTTCAGTTTGATCTTTAGAAATGGGCAGGATTTTTAAATTTGAGGAGTGTTTGGAAAAAATGAGTAACTTGAATCACAAAACCGAGTTGTTACAATTTACCCTAAGAGTTTTCATATGAGGATACTGAGAAACCAATGTACTGTGCATAATTACATGTAGCATTATAATTATTGATATTTATAACCTAGAATTATCCTAGGTCTTGGACACGCACATTTAGGGGGAGTTGACTATGACATTTAAACATTTTATAACCCGTGACCGCTACATGACTTTTAGTGATCTTACTGAAACCTATAGTTTAATTCCTTTTCTCTTCTCTGGGTTCTGTTGACTGTCTCCGGGACCTCCAGTGGCTAGTCTTACAGAGCTGACTGGTGAGTTTTAGAGCTGGAAGGAAACATATCAATCACAGACCAAGCTTCCCAAGTATACATACTTTTATTTTTTGCAAAGTCCCCAAACTCCCCTCCCATCCAGGCTGCCACATAATATGGAGAAGAGTTTCATGTAATGTATGGCTGAGACCTTTCACTTCACCTGAAGCTATCACAACATTGTCTGTTAACTGACTATACCTAGTACAAAATTAAAAGTTAAAAAAAAGTGCTGTGGTCACAAAAGTGACATATGACAGCTTAGATGTACTTTCAGCCTGCACTGTACACTGCTGCCTTTCATATTAGGGTACTTAGAACTCAGGAAGAGTTTTCCAACTCAGTTACACACCCGGGACAAATCCGCAGAGTCACACCCAAGAGACAGTCAACCACTCAATTAAAAGGGGCATGTGAGGAGGGGTGTTTATCTTAGGAGGTGGCTTTGAGAACATTTTATTCTTTGGTGGGTCTAAGAGAAACAAGTTCTTTTGGGTGGTGTCCTTGGGTTCATTTTTTTATCATAAAGATTGAGTGTTATCCTGGTTAAGAATGAAATGAGGTGTGGACATGTGTGATGACTTCTTTGGGAGTTAGGGAGCTGACTGCTGCTTCATGAGTTGGCTCCAGTGAGTCCCCAAATTGTAGCTCAGTTTTTTAAAATTAGAGCTCGAAACCCATGGATTTTGGGAGCCTGGGTCCTGGGCCCTGAAATGTTGATGGAGAAATGTAAACTGTGGGTTTGGAAAATGGTCTTTATCAACAGGCATTTGTATTTCTGCCAGAGGCAAATGGGTTTTTATTAGCAATTACTCATCTCTGTCTTTCCTGTTCCCATTCTCAGGGTAAATAAACTGAGGAATGCATGGGAGAGAGGACTCAGGATTAGAATATATTTGGAGTGGAGCTTTTTTTTTTAATGCCGAGCTCTTTTGGGATCCTCAGCTATCGTCTCTTTCTTCCTTAAATTTTATAATGCCTCTGCTAAATAGAGAGGCTAAGGGGATTCCTTAGGAGTCAGTTTTAAGGAGTTTATTAGCAGTTTCTTCTGGTTCTGCTTTTTCTAATAGGAAATGGGAAAGTGATTCCAAATTTAGCAAGTTAAAAACGCCTTTACAAAAGTCTATAATCTTTAGTATCATTTAACTCAGTAATTTAATTCAACAAATATTTACACTTGGTTGGTGACAGGCAGTCCCATTAGTTTTAAGTTTATTTTAAGTCTTGACTAACAGTGGGGATATTTTAAACCTTCCTCTGAAGCACCTGTAGAGCCACTACCTACCTTTCTTTGTGGTCCTCTGAAGTCTGTTCAGCCACTTTAGAATTGTGGCCATTAAGGGCATAGTAACCCACTCTGGTATTCTTGCCTGGAGAATCTCATGGACAGGGGAGCCTGGCAGGGTTGCAGAGAGTCGGAGATGACTGCACTTCATGACTGAAGTGACTGAGCACGCACGCATGACAATTAAATCCTTTTGCTTACCATCTGGAATTTTCTCTTTGAACGCCACCTGAAGGGTATTATCAGCACCAAAATTGTCACATTAACCTCCTTAAATGCAACTCAGCTGACACTGTATAGATAATAAATCTTTTATGAAACCAGTTCCTTACAGGGTCAGTTGTACCTCTGGGTTGAAAATAGAATTTGTGATCCCAGCGTCGCCTGTATACAGTTGCTAGTTTTACCATACCTCGGAAATCTAAATGAAAAGATTGTTAACATTTTTACACCCAAGAAATCTATGTGAAAAGCAGTAAGGATGGTAAAATGTTGTTGAAATTGTAAAGAGAGATGAAAATGAGAAAAGAGACGGAATAGGGAAAAATAGAAAGAGTAGGTTTCTTTGAAACTCTTGAAGCCCAGTGGCCTTCAGGATGACTGTAGGGGTGACACAAAGGTGGCTTCTAAGATTCTTCTGTCCCTATGTGGAGAGGAAGTGACCAATGCTGATTTTACTTAGACACCTCCCTGGGGGCCCCTCAGGGAAGAGCCTGGTGCCAGTTCTCTGCCTGGCATTTAGGCCTCACGGTGCAGGACTGAGCCCGTGTGAACCCAGAGCATTTTTAGGTGCTGTTTGCACTTTGTTTCGAGGTCAGAAGGAAGAGGATCAGGGGTGGAAGTTAGTCAGGGCACAGACCAGAAGCGCCCTCATTTGTAGGAGCCTGGGGACTTTGGTGTTGGAGCCTAGAGGCCGCACTTGCCACTCATCCATCCAGAGTGAAGACGCTTTGGGTCCCCTGGTGACACTGTTGCTGACCTCTTAGCTGGAATATGATTAGAGGCTGTGGGGCTTTGGTTAGATGGATAGAGGCCTCATTCTGCGTTCTTTTGGGGAATGTCAGTGTTCATTCTGATCTTGAGATGATGGAGTTTTTCTTATGGATCCCGGACTCTGCTAGATTCCCCCCCTTCTAACCCAGAACTTGCCAAAACCAACAGGTGCTCTCTGGCCTGTTGCAAATCACTGGGCTGCAGGTCTTTTGGGAACAGTGTGACAAACAGGAGGAAAGAGAGAAAGAAAAATAGAGAACCTTCGGGTATAGACTTCCCATGTGAGGCAAAGGTCCTCGGTTCCACCCGGCACGCCTGCCTCCGTTTCAGCTGCTGTGATGTTGGAGTGGTTGTTTCTCCTTCCGTAACACAGATGACAGGATTAGAACTGGCCTTAGGATTGATCAAGAATGGGGTTCAGACCAGGACCATGCACCAACTTAGTGATGTTAATAAAATCAGAAATACTCTTGGTCCAGGAGGAGAGCTGTTTGTTTTTCACCAGAAATGCCTTGCAAACCCTCAGAATTTAATTTATTTTTATTGCAGTTTAATAACAGTTAAAAAAAGAAATGTCTTGTTAAAATGAATGCTCTAAATAAAAACACTGTTAATTTTCCATTACAGTGTCTAATTACTTATCATCACCAGGGCATTTTTATATGGCGATTTAACTTCTTGGAAGCGGAAACTTGGCGCACATTTAAGGAAGAAAGCAGTGCAGCCAGATAGATATCAGAAGAGGGTCTAATTATATTTGGGCTGGAGTTGGCGCTTACACATGATTGCTCTGCAGAAGGCAGGACGAGGGTCACTGAGGAAAGTCTCTGGTTTCTTGAGTGCTGGTGGAAACTGAATCTGGAGGGAGAGATGAGGTGCCAGTCACCGCTTGAAGCTGATGTCAGGACTTCTTGATCAGCCTGGAGGTCAGCTGTAAATGGTCCCTGACTCCCATGGCAGGGTTCATGAGGATGAACGTGGCCCTTCTCCAAGGAGAAGCCAAGATGCCGCTGAGTAGAAGCCAACCTGGGAGGCTCTTGGCACAAAATTAAATATGTTAAGAGTCTGAGCAGAGAGGCTTACGTGATTCCTTTTTATTACATCTCTCTAGCTCACCACCATGCCCTTAGAAACATGTGCTTCTGGATAGTAGTGATAGATAACTATTTTCACAGAGTGCTTGCCACCGAGGTGATGTCAGTGTACTTTTGGTCACTATTAAAAAAATCACTTCTGTGTTTGATACATGATAGGATGATTGTCTTTTTGCTGTTCTTATGTGAGGGACATGCAGAGGTCTTGGGCTCGGTGGCATCTCATGAAGTCAAGGCTGTTCTTCCATCCCAGGAACACCAACAGGTCTTTAGCACTGACTTACCTGCCAGCTTCTACCACCTCCTGCCCCCCTCCCTTTTCATGTGGGTACTTGAAGTTCAGGATCATGGTCCTTTTGCACACAAGATCACAGTCGCTTGTAGATTGGAGGATGTGTCACTTTGATGTTTCGTTTAAGCTGTCTGGGAGAATCAGTACTGCACATGTTCCTCATAGAAACTTGTAAACAACAGAATCCTGTTATGTTCTTTTATCTATTGGAAGTCAGAGTAAGAGATGCTCAGAGTCCTCTTCCTGAGTCCTGCAGCATTTATCCCAAAGGAGCTGTGAACTGGGGAGGAAGGCTACAGATGCATACTCTAAACCTCGTTCTTCGTTTTCATCACAATAGTGGAAATAGTGACTTGTTTTGAGGCTCTATGTGTAACAGGCACTGGACTCAGTGATCTTTGGTCTGCTTCCAATTGTTCCTAAGAGATGTTATCTCTACTTTTCTAATGGGAAGCTGAGAAATTAAGTAACTTTCCCAAAGTCACAGAATATATAAACATCTCTTCCAGACCAATTAAGAAAAAAAATGCAAGTAGGCCTTCCCTTGGAGAAGGCAATGGCACCCCACTCCAGTACTCTTGCCTGGAAAATCCCATGGATGGAGGAGCCAGGTAGGCTGCAGTCCATGGGGTCGCTAAGAGTCGGACACGACTGAGCGACTTTTACTTTTTGCTTTCATGCATTGGAGAAGGAAATGGCAACAACTCACTCCAGTGTTCTTGCCTGGAGAATCCTAGGGACGGCAGAGCCTGGTGGCTGCCGTCTATGGGGTCGCACAGAGTCGGACACGACTGAAGCGACTCAGCAGCAGCAGCAGGACTTCCCTGGTGGCACAGTGGATAAGAATCTGCCTACCAATGCTGGGGACTGGGTTCTATCCCTGGTCTGGGAAGATCCCACATGCCAAGGAACAGCTAAGCCCATGTGCCACGACTACTGAAGCCCAAACTCTAGAGCCCATGCTGTGAAACAAGAGAAGCCACTGCAATGAGAAGCCCTTGCCCAACTAGAGAGTAGCCCCTGCTCACTGCGACTAGAGAAAAGCCCACGAAAAGTAACAAAGACCCAGCTCAGCCCAAAATAAATTTGAAAAGACAGCTTAGAAAAAAGGAAAAATGCAAGTAGAAAAATTGGCAATTCATAGAAATGATCTATGTCCAGTGAACATGGAGAAGACTTTCCTGGTAATCAAGAAAACACAAATGAAAACGAGGTACCGTTTCATATCCGTCGGACAGGCAAGCGCGAAAGAGTCTGATGCTATTGCTTGGTGATAAGGGTGCAGAACAATAGGCACTCTCATCCCCTGATGGTGGGAGTGTTGTTTGGTCCAGGTACTTCGGAAGCCATGTGGCAGCACCTGAAACTGCAAATACACACAGAAGCCCTCGATCCGGCGCTTCCACCTCTGTTTACGCCCTGAGAAATCACTGCATGTGGGCAACGGGACACCGGGAGAGGAATGTTCATGTCTCTGTTGCTTATGCTAGTGAAAAATCTCAAATAGTCTAACTGCCTTCAGGGAAAAAAATCATATGTATTATATTCATGCAGTTAAATTCACGCAATAATGAAAATGAATGTGCGTGTGCGTGTGTGCATGCACGCTCAGTCATGTCCAACTCTTTGCGACCCCATGGACTGTGGCCTACCAGGCTCCTCTGTCCATGGAATTTTCCAGGCAAGAATGCTGGAGTGGGTAGCCATTCCCTTCTCCAGGGTGTCTTCCCGACCTGGGAATCACAACCTCGTCTCCGGTCTCTTGCCTCCTGCATTGCTGGGCGGATTCTTTCCTACCGCGCCACTAACGAAACCCGAAAATGGATGACCCAGACCTGACTATATTGAGATAGATAAGATTTAGAAATACAGGACTGAGGAAAAACAAGCTGTAGATTGTATATAATGCTGAATATAATGTATATTATATATATATTATACATTATATACCATGTATATAATGCTGGAAAATGTGCAGACTGACACTGTTCTATTGTTTAGGAAAGCAGGTGCATGGAATTGGGAGGGCTGCACACAGATTTTTCATTTTCCTGTGTAGTAATTTATTTATTAAGCAAAAGAAAAGGCATAATGTCAGTATAGCAAAATGTCAGTATAGCCAGGCATAAATATTGGACAAAGCTTGGTCATGGGCACAAAAATGTTCCTTACATTATTTTGTGGACTTTTCTGCATGTTTGAAATTTTTTATAGTATAAACTTTGAAAATGATAGTACAGGAGACTCCACATATTCATACACCTCTTGATCTTGGGGACCTTTGATGGTTTTCTTAACAGCTTTCTATCCTGAAACAGAAACTTTTAAATACAAGCTTCCTATATTCAGACCTACAGTAGGGAAAGAAGAACTTTAAAATTAGACATGTGTGAACCACTTACTCTGAAACAACCAAAGTGGCTGCTGAAATTGGGTTTTGGATCTCACTCACCTATCCTGGCTGGCTGGGGATGTCGTTTATCACCAGATAACTGCTGTTCCCCCAAGTAATGCTTTGGCATCTGAATAAATGGGCTCTGAGTTGGGTTTGGAGGCAGGAGGGAATTGCTGATAAACTGTGTGTTTATTTTCTCTAGATACCCGTCAGTGATCATGCAAGCAAGAGTCGTGAGGTTCTTTCCCCTCTTTCTTAATGATGTTTCAAAATCCCAGTAAATTGCCTTTGATTGCATCCTGCTTTACTGTTTATCTGCTCAGATGATATGCCACCCTTGGCTTTTGAACAGCGGTCATTGCTATTAACAATTTAACTTAAAATTTGTCTAGGGACATTGGTGAATACCAAAGAATCAAAAACTGTTTTAAAAAACATAGCTTCTTAGCTGGGAAGAATCATGTGGATGTTGGCACATAAGCTGGTGAGTTCTCTTTATAGTCTGTAACCATGATTTGATTTTAAAACTTTGATGTGTGGTGTCAGGGATTGTTAGGAAGGAATGAGAACTGTTACCATGGTAATCACACAGAGAGCTGTCTGTTAGGGGTGATGGATGGTCGTCCTGTGGTTTGGAGAGGTTAACCTGGACTGCATTACTCTCCAGTGACAACTGTGGTGGCAGGTGCTTTGTTCAGCCTCTCTTAATAGCCCACACATTCTTCTTTTCTCTGCAGAATAGTTGCAATGTATAAACGTTGCTTTAAGGTACTGTGACAAAAATCTGACACTTTGGGAGCTCTATCTTCCTATGTCCCTTCAGAGGGAACATACTCCTTGGTGTGAATGAAACAGTCTGTACAGTCAAGAGTTTGCCAAAGCATTTCTCCTTCCAAAATCACCCCTCTGTCCAAAGTAAGGTACAGGGTGCATGAGTGCTCAGTCATGTGTGACTCTTTGCGGCCCTGTGGACTGTAGCCGTCCAGGCTTCTCTGTCCATGGGATTCTCCAGGCAATAATACTGGAATGGGTTGCTATTTCCTTCTCCAGGAGATCTTCTAGCCCCAGGGATCGTACCTGGGTTTCCCTACATCTCCTCCATTGGCAGGCAGATTCTTTACCAACCGTACCAGCTGGGAAGCCTCTCTCCAAAATCCATATATAAACAGAGAAGCAAATAGATCAAAGCATCCAGAGCCCATATCCCATCCCTACCGTCCATAGCCAGGGTCACTGTACTGTCTTCGGTACTTGGCAGTGTGGCGAGGTCTGCAGGAATTAGTGACCGCATCTGGAGGGTGGTGGCCAAATTGGACATGACTGAAAGGCCGGTGGATCTAGCAGAACTCCTGCCAGTGGACAGACTTTCAGGGCTACAGGAGCAAGGCCTTCTGCATTTGATCTTATCTATATGGAAGCACAGAACGGCCACGGTGAGAATAGATTGAAACTTCATTTGTGCCACACTCTATCGCCTTCCTGGGTCTCTTCAGTGAAATCTTATTCCTTCAAGATGGACTTACCAGGCTCGAGGCTCTGAACGGAGTGAATACTGTCAAGAAACACACTCCATGGGCTGTGTGCGGCTGTCCAAGGAAGATAAAATGCAAGTTTTATCTTCTGCCCATTTACTGGCAGCAAATCTGACAGCTCCACCTTTGATCTTCTCTTTGGAATGACTTGGAAAGGACAAGCAGTGATTTGGGGTATTTATGGTAACTTTGAACAAGTTTCACTGACAGAAGGGGATATATCTTACTAAGGTTCCAGCCCAAGTCCTTTCTTTGTCACCACTGAACGTTTGATTGAAATAATTGGTAACTCACCTCAGAGGATATTTTTTTTGGGGGAGAGAATGTTGTTAATTTTGTTATCCCTGGATATCATGGCAACTCATTATTGTTCTTAGCATGTTAGACAGCTCTGTGTCTTGGAAGCATGCTCTCAATCTTCAGTTTGGAGGATGGCAGAAAGGAATGTCCTATTGGAAGGCTGGACTTTTATTTTTTTTTTTTTAAACTGGGACATTGAGCCTGTGCAGTTAGCTGCATAAACAAAATGTGTTTCACTTTCCAGAGAATGGGAAAGTAAAAATAATAACAATTATGAATGGTAACTGTGAGCCATTTGTAGAGGAGCCAACCGTGCTCCTCTATACTGAAGAATTTAAACTGAAGTGGAGACCCGATAGGAAGTAGTTATGGTTACCACTGTTTTTCAGAGGAGGACAGTATTAATAAAACTCAGAGAGGTTAAGAAAATTGTAACACGATCCCGTGAGGAAGCGGCAGAGTTGGGACTGGAACTCAGGTCTGTCTCTTTCAGTATGAAATTCCGTCCTGTGATCATATGTTGTTATTGTCGTTCAGTCACTAAGTCGTGTCTGACTCTTTGAGAACCCATGGACTGCAGCATGCCAGGCTTACCTGTCCTTCACTATTTCCTGGAGTTTGCTCAGACTCGTGTCCACTGAATCGGTGATGCCATCTAACCATCTCATTGTCTGTCGCCCCCTTCCCCTTTTGCCTTCAGTCTGTCTCAGCATCAGGGTCTTTTCCAATGAGTCTGCTCTTGGTATCAGGTGGCCAGCTTCAGCATCAGTCCTTCCAATGAATATTCAGGGTTGATTTCCTTGCAGTCCAAGGGACTCTCAAGAGTCTTCTCCAGCACTGCAATTCGAAAGCATCATTTCTCTGGCACTCTTGCCTTCTTTATGGTCCAACTCTCACATCCATACATGACTACTGGAAAAATTGTAGCTTTGATTATACAGACATTTGTCAGCATAATGATGTCTCTGCTTTTTAATATGCTGTCTAGGTGTGTCATAGCTTTCCTTCCAAGGATCAAGCGTCTTTTAATTTCTTGGCTGCAGTCACCGTCTGTAATGATTTTGGAGCCCAAGAAAATAAAACTCATCACCTTTTTCGTGATCATATGAAAGTGTGTCAATTAGGAGTCAAGTATGTCTTCTTGCATGGAGGCACCATGCTCTGTGTAAGGAAAGGTCCAGTGAGTGCCAGCTCCCTCAGGATTTATTTTGAATGTATTAACTCCTTTACACATGTATTATACAGATGTATTTATGATCATTTCACATGTTTCTGAACAATTCCAGATGAATCTTAAGCAGCAGTGCCGTCTTTGGAGGAAGTGGGTGGTGGGCAGATTTTGGGCCTGCTGCTGTCTGGCTGGGTCACCCTGAGCTCATCTCACTGTTTCTGGACATCGGTGTTCCCTGACCAGGGATCAAACTGACACCCCCTGCATCAGAAGTGCAGGGTCTTAACCACTGGACACCAGGGAAGCCCCTGGAAGCTTCTTCTTTTGGATAAAGCTTTTCTGTGGGATCCAGAGTGGAATTCCCAGGCGTGCCTGTGTCCATCCATTTATTCATTCTTGTGAACCAGAAAGTGCTGAACAATGGAATGCTAGCCAATTGCCTTGAGAGTTAAGATTTGGAATATTTTTTGTGAAATGCTCATTATTAAGTTCAATGGGGAAAAAAAAAATCAGGGACTTCCCTGGTGGTCCAGTGGCATCTGCCTTGGAATGCAGGAGATCTGGGTTTGATCCCTGGTTGGGGAACTAACATCCCACATGCCGAGGGGCAACTAAGCCTGGGCAGTATTACTGAGCCAAGAGAAATTCAAAATGAGAGAAAAAAAAATCTGGCCATTTTTTTGGCATCGCTTAAAACAAAAGAATAAGAGATTAATTTCTTTCATATTCTATCCAGTTGGGTTGGGGTGAGTTCTGGGAATCTCTATTTTGAAAAAGAGATTGTCACGAAAAGTCAAGTTTTGGAATCACTGTAGTAGATGGCAGCTTAAGGATGAGAGTGAGGTAATTTGTATCCATGACTCAAATATATGAAGCTGTTGAGCAGAATGATCCTGCTGGATGGATTTTGAGTCAGATGGTCCTGGATTTGTTTGTGTTTTATTATTGGTGTGACCTTAGGCAAGTCATTTAGCCTTTCTGACACTCAATTTCCTCATCTGTAAAAGGAAGATAATAATAACTACCTAATAGGGTTAGTCATATAGGTTAAATGAGATAATGTATATAAACCACTTAGCATTAGCTCCTGGCACATAAGTACTTGGTAATTGATAGCTTCTATTACAAATAATTATCTTATAATAATAACCTCATCCTGGTTGGCTGAAGCACAGCGCTTTAGAGAATGATTCCTATTCCTGGTGAATGAAACTCAAGAAAAATTAAATATCCTTTAAAAACCACTTCACTCTAGGGCATTCTTAGGGGTTATGTCATTGCACTGGCTGCCTCATAAGTCCTCTGCAACCTGGGTGGTCTGTGAGCTGTTGAAGTCTTCGTGAGTAGGTATGCTTCATTCTGTCCACCATTCTGGTTTATAGTGTGAATTCAGAATTTTGTGAATTCATACATGAGTGGCACAAACAAGTCAAACACTCTGGCATCACAAAAGGTGCTTTGTTACTTTACTTTTTACAAGAATTGCTCGGAAGTCATTTATGCCTAGGAAATGTTTCATCATACAGCTGTGTATCTCAAGAACTGTTTTAGAAAAGTGGCAGAATTTCTCAGCATGTTTATTTTTTTCCCCTTTGACAAATAGAGTTAGGAAAAGTCTTTTCTTTTGAAAGAGAATATGACTGTTTTTATTTCCTTATCTCAGAGTACTAAGAGAAGGAAAGAAATGCAATCGATACCTTTCTTTCTAATTGGTGGTGTGGAAAGAGGTGGCAGGTTGGGGGTAATCCTTGTCTTCCTATATTATTGAGTCTGTGATTCAGAGGGAATTCTAAAGGAAACCCCTGTATTACAGCTTTCAGGTGCTCATGGGGATCTTTTACGATTGCCTTCTGATCAGTAATGATGACCATTGTATAGAAGGGGCTGAATGCACAGGGTTCTGCATGGATTTTTCCTGGAATTGTGTTTCTTAACTAGTCACTGGTATCATAGGAAGCCAAGTATCTGCAATGAAGCTAACTGGTGGATCCCCTTCACAGGGTGAGAAAAATCCTTTAGATTAAGAAGGGTGAGTGGAATTCTCCCATAGGCTGAAGGAAGTCACAGTGACCAGGGCAGCAGCTCTGTTCAACTGTTTATAGTGGCAATTCCTGCAGGCAGTTTCTAGTGATGTCATTCAGGTTCAGAGGGGGTGGGGGCTGGCTGGAAGCAGGTGGGATAGGAAGGAGGAGGTGTCGTTTTGTTGCCTTGGGGTTGTATTAATTTGTGGAGAGAGCGCCAAAGTGGTCCCTTAAGCTCCTCAGAACCATTGTAGAAATAGGACTCAGTTGGAGATACGGATCTTTCTCCCCTCTCTTTGTGTTTAAGACCATTATTTATTTATTTATTTGGCTGCGCTGTGCCTTAGTTGTGCCTTAGTAGTTCCCCAACCAGGGATTGAACCTATGCCCCCTGCTTTGGGAACGAGGAGTCTTAACCATTGGACTACCAGGGAAGTCCCTATTTTCATTATCTTTTTAAACCTTTTATTTTATATTGGAGGATAACCGATCAACAATATTGTGATAGTTTCAGGTGGACAACAAAGAGATATGGATCTGTGGCAGCCTGTTGAGAATACTGTGTTCCCGGTGAATTCGGAGAAGCAAAGTATTTCTACTCTGGTGGGAGGGGAGCAAGCAGGGATGGGTGGGGGGTGAGAAAGAATGAGGGGGGTGGGGAGAGAGGAGTCAGCAGAAGGCTTAAACAGGCTATTCTCCTGACGCGTGGATCCTTATGTGCTTGTTCAGCACTTGTGGTCCAGATTTGAATATGAGAATGGAACATTTCATTTGGGAAATTGCCCTGTGAGTACGTGCTGCTTCTCAGAGGCGTAACTCAGAACTGACAGCAGCGGTGACTTGGGGTTGGGCCAGGACTTGCTCAGCCACATAGGTTGCCTCATTATCATATATATTATGATAATATATATTAAGGATGCATTAAAGAGTTTCACCATCCTGGGTCATGGAAGGTACTATTATCCCATTAGGATGCAGTAATAGTGCTCTTGCAGGGCTCTGCAGGAGATGTGTGTACTCGAGATGAGCAGGCAACAGGGGCACAGAGGTCAAGGTGGAATTGCTCTCAGAAAGCCTCCCCTGGGACTTCCCTGGTGGTTGAGGGGCTAAGCCTCCGCTCTCCCAATGCGGGAGGCTGGGGTTTGATCCCTGGTCAGGAAACTAGATCCCAAATGCAGAAACTAAGAGTTCACGTGCCGCAACTACAAGATCCTGCATGCTGCAGCAAAGACCAGAGAGCCTGCGTGCCATAACTAAGACCTAATAAACATAACATTTTTTAAAAAAGAAAACCTCCTCTGGGGCCCCCTTTCTCTGGGCTCATTCTGGCTCAGTACCTCAGGTTCTGCATTGATAAGACAGACCTGCCTCCCCAGTGTGTGGGCAAGAGTGGTTGATTAAGGATTATTAACTTAATGCCCTGAGAAGATCAAGGTGCAGTGAATAAGCACAGTCTCCATGTGAGGGCAGCTGTTCAGTGTCCGGATCATTCTGTTTTTCTAAAGGGCTGGACCCCAGGGAGGCCAAACCTGGACCAACACCTGTCTTCCTGTTGCCATGAGCTCACGATGGCTTTTACATCTGTGTGCAGAAGTCAGAAGAACAATATTCCATGACGTGTGAAAGTTATATCAGGTCCAGGTATCGGTGTCTATGAAGTTTTACTGGGGACTGCCATTCCCCTTTGTGTACATACGGAGTCATTTCGACGGAGAGAGTGTGGTCCACAGGATCTAAAATATTTACTATCCTGGCCCTTCGTGGGAAGAGTTTGCAGACCCTTGAATGAGAGACTGTTGGAAACAGGGTTCCTCAGTTGTGAAATGAGGTTGTTACCGATTCACACATGGATGTCCTTCTAGGCTACAATCTGATGCCTCACACACCAGGCTTGCGTTCAGTTCAGTTCAGTTCAGTCGCTCAGTCGTGTCCGACTCTGCGTAGTCATCTTGAAATGTGTGGAGGCCAGAAAGTGGGAGCTTAGTGGGGAATTTTACATGGACTCTCTGAACTTGGGGTCAGGTTCTTAACTCTACGGAGACATTTCCATGCCTTTCTAGAAATAACACTAGATTATTTTCTGTACAGAGACAGGGGTCAAAAATATTTACAGGAAAGTGGTTGGGATTCCACTGAACTGGGAGGATTTTTCTTTATAGTTCTAAAGAGGAAATCTTAGGATGATGACTGATGAGAGGCTGGGAGCAGCAAAATTACTGGTCCTTTTCCGTTTGAGGTTTGGGTGTCTTCTCTGACTTTAATTTGTTGCCTGTCCCTTGAAGTAATAGTAATAATAACAAACATTGTGTAATCACGGTAGCACAACCCCACTTGGAAGGGTGTGTATCGCTGGATGAAGTGCTTAATTGCTGTGGTCCTTTTTGCTGTGGTTTCCACACAACATCTGTGTGTGTCCGTTGGAACCATCAGCTCACCAGGGTCAGGGCCGCCAGGCCTCCCTGGAGGGACCAAGCATGATTCTCTCGGTGCCTTATCCCATCCTTGCTTTTGTCTGGGCACTTGAGTTCCAGTGAGGCTTCTGGGTTCCAAAGCAGCCATGAAGTGTTAGGGGAAGTGGGAGACTGAAGTTAACCTGATGAGGCACAAACTTCCTATTTGTGTTGTGTTTCTCCAGCCACCAGCCTGAGAACCCTTTAGGTTTAACGCTTGCCACTGGGATGGAGTGGAGAGTGTGAAGGCAAGTGGAAGGCAGAGTAACTTCAGAGGGGGAAGTGGTTGATGTTGCAGGTAAAATTCTACCTGGAAGAGAAGTATGTGTGGGACGTGCTTCATTTGACTTTCTTACACCAAATCAGAGGTGAAGTCACAAAGCGACAATAATAACAATCATCAACAAAGAAACTGTAAAAACAAATCCACGTGATAGCAGACACTTACGTAATTGTTCCTATGTACCAGGCACTGCTCTGATGACTTACGTGAATTAACTTATTTAATTCCTAATACAATCATTTGAGACTTTTTTTTCTTTTTTTTGAAGTAAAGCTGAAATACAGTGTTGTTTTAATTACTGCTGTACAGCAAAGTGATGTTATACGTATACATATACTGTTTCATTATGGTTTATCACAGGATATTGGATATAATTTCCTGTGCAGACTAGTTCTCTTATAATCCCTGTTTCACTTGCAGCTGAGAAATGAAGCCTAGAATGTGGGAGAGGGTAGAATCAATGACTCTCCTAATTGCTGTTTTCCAGCCTCATTGCATTTCAGACACTATTATTCTTCCTATTTAATAGTCATGTCCGACTCTTGGGACCCCGTGGAATGTAGCCCACCAGGCTTCTCTATGCCTGGGATTTTCCAGGCAAGAGTACTGAAGTGGGCTGCCATTTCCTTCTCCAGGGGATCTTCCCAACCTGGGGATAGATCCCTTGTCTCCTGCATTGCAGGCAGATTCTTTGCCAACTGAGCCACCAGGAAAGCACCTAATAGAGGAGGAAGCAGATAGAAAGAAGTAGGGAGATAGACCTCTTCTTGGGTGGGAGATTATGGGAGAGAAGAGGAGAGACAGCAGGATTTTAGGTTGTGTAGAGATTGACTACATTAAGGGATAATCTCTGGGCTCTATGATGCTAATATAGAAAGACAAAAACTCTACTCAAAAAATATGTGAGGGAAGGCAGAGGAGAAATCAAGACCTTGTCATGCATAGGGAACTGTGTTGCCTCGTTTGGAGCTTAAACACCTGAGGAACTTATTTTCAAAAGCATGGTGCTGGGTACAAAGTAGATCTTCAGCAATATTTAAATGTATTTTTCTTTTATTACAACCAGTTTGCCTTTCCTTACCTAGTTCTTTATTTCTAGGCTATAAAAATACCCCTGGAGTGATGAGAACATGTTTTTTTTTCCCTCAAGGAGCAGTAAAGTCCTTACACAGTTGGACCCCTAGGGAATGTCTGGATGCCCAAATCTGCCAGGTGTGCTAGTGATGAACGAAGTGCACTATTTTACCCGTTATGCTTCGCTTCCTTAGGTATTGTTCCAGGGTGGGTATGATTTAAGTAAATTTCACCTGATTGTTGAACACCAAGGTGGGAAAGAAGGGGTGGGATGGATTGGGAGGTATAGACACCACTATGTAAAAAGCAGATAACTAATGAGAACCCACACTATAGCACAAGGAGCTCAACTCAGTGCTCTGTGGAGCTCTAAATGGGAAGGAAATCCCAAAAAAGGGGGATCCATGTGTATGCATAACTGATTCGCTGTACTGTGCAGCAGAAAATAACATATCATTGTAAAGTGACTATACGCCAATAAAAATTTTAAATAAATAAATATCACCTGATTATAAATATTGTTAATATAAATATCAGGTAGATAAAATATTTATATAAGATACATAGGATAGAAAAAATAACAATACAGAGGGGTAGAAGAGGGAGGGACTGCAAATTTGGGATTAACAGATGCAAATTATTATATAGAGAATGGATCAACAAGGTGCTACTGTATGGCATAGGGAACTCTATTTAGTAGCTTGTGGTAAACCATCATGGAAAAGAATATGAAATATATACACATAACCGAATCACTGCTGCAGAGCATAAGTTAATACAACATTTAAATCAACCACACTTCTGTAAAAAAGAGTAACAGTGAATAGCTGTGTACCTGCCACTCAGTTTAAGAAAAAGGGCATTTTGCCTCAGGCTGCCTATGCTCTGGCCTGACACTGTCCTCAGCCCTTTGCCCATTAAGGAACCTGTATCTCAGCTCTCTGTGAACCCCTTGTGGTTTTCTGTAGTTTTACCATGGATTTGATGGCTCAGCTAGTAAAGAACCAGCCTGCCAATGCAGGAGATACAAGAGATGCAAGTTTGATTTCTGCATCTGGACAAAGTGAAAGTGAAGTCGCTCAGTCGTGTCCGACTCTTTGCCACCCCATGGACTGTAGCCTACCAGGCTCCTCTGTCCATGGGATTTTCCAGGCAGGAATACTGGAGAGGGTTGCCATTTCCTTCTCCAGGAGATCTTCCCAGCCCAGGGATTAAACCCAGGTCTCCCGCCTTGTAGGCAGACACTTTACCGTCTGTCTGGTCATGGAAATGGCAACTCGATCCAGTATTCTTGCCTGGTTCCAAGAATCACCTATGCTGTGTGTAGCTGCAGTTCACTCATGTTCGTTACTGTATAGAATCCAGTATATAAATATTATACAATGTATTTATCCACTCCATTGACTTTTGCATTGTTTCCAGTTCTTATTACCGATATTGCTGCTTGAATATTCTTGCTAAAGTCTTTTTTAAAAATCAATGACCAGGAGGACTCATTTAAATTTTTTTGTTTATTAAAAAAATAGTCTTAGAGCTTAATGAAAATTATAATGTCTGTTCTTTGCACAGATAAATGTAGTTTTCATTTGGGGGCACATATTACATGGGTTTATTTTTAGTTGCTTTTTGGGTTAATTTTTTTCCCGAATTGACAATGATCTGTGTATTTTATTTGATAAACAAATTGAAGCATTGATTGTAAAAAAAACACTGCCCAATTTTACAGGAAAGGCTTTGTAAATATTTTGATAAACAAGTTTGAAAATAGTAGTTAAATTAGAATGTGAAGGACTTTCTTCTGTAAATTAAACATGAAATAAACTTTTGTCTTCCAGAACAACAAACAAACAATGTTCCATTATGTCGCTCAGAGGGTCATTGCCCCCTTCTTTTCTTAGGAGACTAGAAAATAAATTTTTAACATTTTCCAACTTAAAAAGATAGGACTGAAAAAACTTGTGAAATCACTGGTAGAATTGTGCACAGGCACAGAGATTTAATCGGAGAAGGATTTAGAGTTCACTCTGCTTTTTTTTTTTTTGACTGGAAGGAAAACCAAAGCTCCGAATAATTATATGGCTTCACCACCATCACAGCAAGGCCTTCTAGCCTTTTAGATACGATTTCTCTAAAACAGCGTTGTGAGCTATGATTTCATTTCTAAATTAGAAGCCACAGCTTCTTTTCTTTTCTTTTTCAATTTATTGACCATCTTCTGTGCTTTTTTTTTAAACTTTTGGATGTGCAGCTTGGCACGCGGGATCTTTCTTCCCTCACCAGGGATTGAACCTGCGCCACCTGGATTGGCAGCAAGATCATCTGAATCAGGCTGCAATTGCAGGCAGTGGATACCGGGTGTTTGGGGCTGGATGTGAGGCTTTTTGTATTTCTGGAATCACCCCTGCCCTCCTGTCACTCCCTCCAGCGCCCCACAGAGCTCCACCCTCTGCCCCATCCTGAAATAGCCATAATTCAGAGGGAGGGGGGGAATTGCTGGTGAGCCCTGCATTTGCCCCAGGGTGGCTTTTGACTTTGTTTTCCTTTCAGGAGAATCTGAAAGCTTAAAATCTGTTTAAATACCTGATAGGAATGTAACAGAGCCTGGCGGCCCACCATGGAAACTGAGGGTCCAGCCCAGCTCCTCTATTGGTGACTCTGGACCAGCCACCACCCTTTCTTGGGTCTTTCCTTTTCGATTGTGAAGCAGCTATAATAGCACCAATACTGCTTTTTTGAGCTGAATCTCCATCATTTTATACAAATAATTTCACCTCTGAAATACATCTGAGGGAAAAAAAAACAACCCTACATATTTCCTTATGTTTCTACATCAGGAGAATCCCAGGGACAGGGGAGCCTGGTGGGCTGCAGTCTATGGGGTCGCACAGAGTTGGGCACGACTGAAGCGACTTAGCAGCAGCAGCAGCAGCAGCTACATCAAAACCAGGAACACATTTGCAAGAGGCCAGAGTGCCAGTGGTTGGTTGCTGGGCTCACGACCTGTCCAGCCCGGTCACACACCAGTGTTGCGCTCCAGCAGCACTGACTCAGTGGGGATATTATACTGAAACTGTCAGACTGTCCCTCCTGTGGGCCTCTGAGCTTCCATCAGGCAAAGTTTGTGCTTCGTCCTTCTTTGTGCTTCTGGCATCTAACATATTAGTGGCACATGGTAGGTACTAAGCTTCCCAGCTAGTGAAAAAGAATTAGCCTGCCAGTGTAGGAGATGCAAGAGTCGAGGGTTAGATCCCTGGGTTGGGAAGATCCCTTGGAGAAGAAAGTAGCAACCCATTCCAGTATTCTTGCTTGGGAAATCCCATGCACAGAGGAGCTGGACCATGGGGTCGCAAAGAGTCGGACACGACTGGGCAACTGAATAACAGCAATAAACTGTTGAGAATTGTCTGTCTCTGGTGTTTCTTTACAGGAACTTGTTTTTTTCCTTATTATTTTCTTGTCCACACTTTCGGGCATGTGAGATCTTCGTTCCCTGGCCAGGGATTGAACCCATACCCACTGCTTTGGAAGTGCAGAAGTCTTAACCACTGAGCTGCCAGGGAAGCCCCTACAGAAATCTTACTGTATTTAATGGGTTTCTCTCTCACTCAGCCTTCCCTGCTTCCTCCACACAATTGACTTTTTTTACCCGGTCTGGGGACCACCCAGATCCTACACATGCAGTTTTCACACATTGCTGCTCCTCCATACACCCGCTTTTTTTGGGGTGGAGTCCAAAAATTTATAATATGTAGCTTGCCACACTTAGCTAATAGGCTTTATTATCTGGAATGGTCTGCTTCAGCGTGAGAATCCTTAAGTTGGAGGCTTTATTTGTCTATTTTACAGTGTCTGCTGTTTTTTTAATTCTCTTAGTTCACCCTAATTGTACTTCACCATGAGGGATAACGGTTCATTTCAAGTTAATCTTCGAGACTAAAGTGTAGCCTATTTGATGGTAGACCGGAGTTAAATGGCAGCTGTTAAGCAGTGCATAGCAACTCCTCACAAGGGCTTAAACATGAAAAAGGAATCGGAGTAATAGAATATGCTGGAATTTGATGAGGACATTGAGTGCTACAGGACAGGGGACGTGAACTTGCAGTTGCAGACAGTGACCATGCTTCCAAAGCAAGCGCTCCTGAGCCCTTCAGTCCCGTGGTGTCCCCAAGAAGGGCTGCTGGGTTACCAGCAAGTTTCCGGTGTAGCTCCCTGGACCTTTACGCTTTGTCATCACACCCCACCTGTTCCTTTCTTCCTTCAAGTTCCCTGTGATAGAGACATACAGACTTGCCCCCATCATGAAACCGTAAGGCTGATGATCAAACCAATTGCAAAACCTTTTAAAACTTTCAGAGATGAAAAGTGGTAAGAAATGGAGAGAAGTCGCCCAGTGCACACAACTGGCATTCAACATTTTTTTATGAAAGAATCTAGTCTAAGTTAGTGGCTATCGAAAAGTGCCCTAGTTGAAAGCATCATTTTAAGAGTGTGGACGCCCTGGGGTGGGGGCGCGGGTGGGAGGGAGACCCAAGAGGGAGGGGTTATATGTATACTTATAGCTGATTCACGTTGTACAGCAGAAACTAACAGCATGGTAAAGCAGTTATCCTCCAATGTAAAAATAAATTTAAATAAAGAGTGTGGACCCATTTGGAAATAAAAATTATCAATAAGCTCGCTTGCCTATTTTTTTGTGCACCAGAAATTTTGCTGATGGCTGTTATTTTTTGAATTTTATACAAACTTAGATTCTAAACAAGTTTATAAAAAACTTAGTGTCTACTTTGCAAACCTTAGTGAATTCAGTCTAACCCTTAATTGATGGAGTGATCCATACTTAACTTTCTGGCTAAAACAAAGAAAATCTAATAGCACTTGTTGTTTTAACTAGAGTTCATTAAAAACAAAACAGGTGTTGTGCTAAGAGTGTGGTTATGATGGGGACAGAGCCTCAGAGCTCTGCCCTTGTGGTTGTGGGAGAAATATGCGGAGGAATAAATGTGGAGTCACCAGCCAACAAGACGTGACACGTTCCATGGTGGGGAAGGTCGGTGTGCGGAGGGGGTGTCTAACCCAGGCTGGGATGGCGTAGCAGTTATGGAAGGCAGCATTAAGATGAAACTGCAGGATGAAGAAACAGGCTGAAAGCAGTGCCCCAACAGAGGCAGAATATTGCTAAACTGAGCTCATGTTCCTGAATGCTGTAATGAATGTAATTGAACTTTTTTTTTTGATGGTTGAAGATCTTATGACCTTCAGGGTAAATATTATTTTTTTTTAGTATTTTTAAAATTGAAGTATAGTTGATTTACACTGCTGTGTTAATTTCTGCTGTATAGTAAAGTGATTCAGTTATACATGTTTATACATTCTTTTTTGTTACAGTTTATCACTGTATATTAAATATAATTTCCTGTGTTGTACAGTAGGACCTTGTTGTTTATCTAAATATACTCGTTTGCATCTGCTAAACCCAATAATAATATTTTTATCATCAGTATTTATATAATATTGCAGATGAAATTGTATCAAATGTAGTAATATTAACATGATCTGAAATGCATCTTTCATTCAGAAGTTGTATTTTAAAAATAAAACTCAATACTAGTGTGGTAAGACAATGAAAACCATTAGGGTGAATTGTGTGTTTTTGAATCATGACTTATTGTTGCCTCATAAATCTATTTTTCCCCCCTTTTCATAATTTTCCCCTTGGAAGGTCAGAATATTTTTCATGTCTCTTGATGAAGTTAGGACTTTGTGTTTTACCAGGAATGGAGGTTCATTGATGTACTGGGTTTACTTTTAATTTTATAATGAGCCCCCAGAGTGACAGGGGTAAGCTGTTTCACTTCTTTTGAACTCTTTTTCCTTTAGAAGAGACACAGTATGCTCATTAGTCAAGTGCTTGGAGGTTCTTAAATATCAAACAGGAAACTTAGGAAAACGTAAAGAATGATTCTCTACATACAAATGGGTTTGCCTGTTCCAAGCAGATGTATGATAAATGTGTCCTGAAGTAAGTCTGACTGAGAATTTAACCATTCATAGTTCGTTGTAAAGCATTGGAATCCTAGTTGCAGCAGGTGAAAAAAAAAAAACTCACTGATATTTCTATTGGACTTTGAGAGCATCATGTGAGAGTATTTCTTGGGCATACCACACAGCTTGTGGGATCTTAGTTCCCCGACCAGGGATTGAACCCCGGTCCTCAGCAGTGAAAGCATAGGTGTGTGAATATTTTTGATTCCGGTCCATTCATCGTTTGGTTAGCTCAGTTCATCAGAATCTGCATGGGAGGTCAGGAAATAAGTTAGCTCGGTTTGTGCAGTATACAGCTCAGCACCATTTGCAAAAGCTGAGTTTGAGTTCTAATACTTGCTTTATGGAACCTCAAGAGAGCCCAGTGACCATGCTGGGGTTTGTGGGAGAAGCAGCTGTGTAGCTATGAGTTTCCTTATCCTCAGAGGTCTAGGATAACTGTGTTTTGTTCCTTGGTAATATAGTGGCTCAGAGAAAACCATTTCTGACTACTTTACCTCCCTAACTTATTTTGGGATTACAGTTCAACCCTAGGGATATTTTCAGAAAGAGAAAAAAATATAGCCACTTTTTCCCATAACTCTTCTTCTTCTTTTTTTAAATCATTTTGAAAGTATAATTACATTTCCTCATACTCATTTCAAGCTATTACCAACTTCTTTCTCTTTCTATTCTGTCCTTTTTTAAAAATTTATCTTTAATTGGAGTATAGTTGCTTTACAATGTTCAGTAGCTCTTCAAGGAACATCATACAGACCGCTTGGCAGTCCGTGGATCAGCTCACGTTCACCTAGTAGAGTAGTCCATCAGTATTGCATTTATAGGGGCTTCCCTGGCAGCTCAGACAGTAAAGAATCTGCCTACAATTTGGGAGACTTAGGTTCGATCCCAGGGTCGAAGATCCCCTGGAGAAGGGAATGACTACCCACTCTAATATTCTTGCCTGGAGTATTCCAGGGACAGAAGAGCCTGGTGCGCTACCATCCTTGGGGTCACAAAAGAGACACAGCTGAGTGACTGACGCTTTCTCCTTTTTCTTGATTGCATTCATAACACGTAGGGCTTTGGTGCTATAGGCTCTCCTGAAGTAGAGTTAATTAGGCAGCTTATTTTTGAGATTACCGTTCTCATGGGAAGACTTGCAGATCGACTGGAGGGGCAGAGTGGGAGGACCAGTGGTTCTAGAAAGCCAGGAGAACAGATTAGACTGTAAGCCAGCTGCTGCTTGTCCCAAGCCTGGAGAGTCTGTGGCTCTTTGATTAGAACTGTAGACCTATAGACCTGAAAGGTACTGAGGCTGCTCATCTTAAGGACCTTTGTTTGGCAGGTGTGTGTCAGCTCAGAAAACATTCTTGGAGCGCCCACTCTTCGCCAGGTTGAGGGAGCAGCTACAATGTTGAATTATCCCCTCAAAGAGCTTACTGAGCAGTAAAGGGCTGCAAACATAAGTCAATTTAAATGCTCCGTGGAGGTACTGTGGGAGCACAAAGGAAGAGATTCAGCCCTGTCCGTGTAGGAGGCAACGGGAAGGGCTTGGGGAGGCTTTATGGATGAGAAAACCTAAGCTGAATCTTAAAGGATGAAAAGAATTAACCAGGGGAATGAGAGTCTTGGGGTGAGGCTAACAGCATCCTGGGAAGAGGGGAAATGGAACCAAAGATGAGGCGGCTAGAGATAGCATGTGTCTGGGAGCTGTGGGCAGCTTAATAGTAATAGAAGGTGAAATGCAGAGAGCAAGTGCTGAGAGGTGGGGTGCGCTGGGACCACACCATAGAGGTTTTATTCTGTAGACTCTGGAGAGTACCTACCTGGCTCCAAGCAAAAGAAGAACAATTGAGTTTGGGTTTGGGGAGAATCACTATGGGGGATGACTTTGCCGGAACAAGACTGAACACAGGAGGACCGGTTAGGAGGCTCTTGCCATCATCCAGGGAAAAGATGATGGACTAGGACAGTAGTGCCTTCCCATTGTCAGGTGCTCAAGTGGTAAGAAATCTGCCTGCCAATGCAGGAGACGCAGCTTCAATTCCTTGGTTGGAAAGATCCCCTGGAGGAGGAAATGGCAACCCACTAGTATTCTTGCCTGGAGAATTCCATGGACAGAGGAGCTTGGTGGGCTGCAGTCCATGGGGTCGCAGAGAGTCTGACATGACTGAGCACACATGAACTCACACAGGACAATGGTAGGCCTGGATCAAGGATGGAGCCTTAACGGGAAGGGGAAAATTAGGACCCTAAGCAAAACCCTAGAGAGATAAAAGAAAAACTCAGCAAAGAGTGTCAAGAAGAGGCTTTCAGAAGCAATGGCTGATCGGAGGTATTAAGTGTAGCTGAGGGATCCAGTGGGCTTCCCTGGTGGCTCAGAGGTTAAAGCGTCTGCCTCCAATGCGGGAGACCTGGGTTCGATCCCTGGGTCGGGAAGATCCCCTGGAGAAGGAAATGGTAACCCACTCCAGTATTCTTACCTGGAGAATCCCATGGACAGAGAAGCCTGGTAGGCTACAGTCCATGGGGTCGCAAAGAGTCGGGCACGACTGAGCGACAGAACGGAACGGAGGGATCCAGTTGGCTGAAGACTGAGAAGTGTCCAAAGTGGTGGCCTGTGGCCCAGCAATGCCAGTAGTATCTGGGGGCTGGCTGCAAGAGCAAACTCGTGACCCATACTTGAGGGACATATTATGGATGTAGAGGCGGCTGTTGATGATCTGGACAGATCATCTTTATTGGAGTGGCTGGGACAGGATCAACACTGCAGACAATTTGGGAGTTAATATAAAATGAGAAAGTGGAGCTAATATTGTCTTGAAAGAAACTTGACCTAGACAGGAAAATGAATTTGTTAGAGACAGATGTAAGTCAACAAGGCACATTTCTGGAGCTTCCCTGGTGGTTCAGTGGTCAAGACTCTGTGCTTTCAGTGCAGGGGGAACTGGTTTGATACCTGGTTAGGGAACTAAGATCCCGCATGCCACACAGCATGGCCAAAATAAAATAAAATAAAAATTATATGTTAAAAAAAAAGAAGACACATTTTGTAGCATGGCTGAGACTTGAGCACCTGTTTTTTTTTTTTTTTTGGTCTAAAGGAAAGTAGGAAGATTGAGGTTTATGATAAGGAGGTGGCTAAAGAAAAAAAAATATGTAGAAGACATACATATCCTTTCATAGCAGTGTAAGAACAAATGTAAATTACTATACAGTGGGATTGAGAGAAATGGCTGTTGCCTTGGGGTTGTGAGGCATGGGGTTTAATTCTGGCTCTGTTTTTCAAAGTTTCTTTGAGAAATCTTGTGTATGAATAATAGTACATTGTAGGAGCCTCCCTGGCAGTCTAGTGGCTAAGACTCTGAGCTCCCAATTTGTGGGGCCTGGGTTCAATCCCTGGTCAGGGAACTAGATCCCACATGCTGCAGCTAAGAGTTCATATGCTGCAACTAAGACCTCGTGCAGTCAAAGGAATAAATAGATAAAAATAAATATTTAAAAATCCCATATGTTTAAAAAATAGTACATTGTATATTAATAATAAGCCACAGCTATTTATGGCACATCAGTTCAGTTCAGTTCAGTCACTTAGTTGTGTCCGACTCTCCGCGACCCCATGAATCACAGCAGGACAGGCCTTCCTGTCCATCACCAACTCCCGGAGTTCACTCAAACTCACGTCCATAGAGTCGGTGATGCCATCCAGCCATCTCATTCTCTGTCATCCCCTTCTCCTCCCGCCCCCAACCTTTCCCAGCATCAGACTCTTTTCCAGTGAGTCAACTCGTCGCATGAGGTGGCCAAAGTATTGCAGTTTCAGCTTTAGCATCAGTCCTTCCAAGGAACACCCAGGATCGATCTCCCTTAGAATGGACTGGTTGGATCTCCTTGCAGTCCAAGGGACTCTCAAGAGTCTTCTCCAGCACCACAGTTCCATATCTGGTTTGAATTCTAAGTCCCTTACCATTAAATGTGTAAACATGAGCAAATCATCTAGACACTCTTAGCATTTGTTTTCTCGTTTCTAGAAAAGGCATAATAATTTCCACTATAGTGAGTTAATGTGGTGATTAAATGAGAAAGTGTGTATGCAAACTCTAAGGTGTCCCGTACTAGCATAGACAGGATAAGCACTCAACAACTGTTTGAAGGAATGACTAAGAGAATTGATGTAAAAATCAGTACGTGACTAGGCAGGCTGTTTAATATTGGAATGTTGCAATTTCCCCATCTGTGGAAAAGGGCTAATAATAGCACCCTTTCATTTATAGAATTTTATTAAGAGAAAAAGGAGCCATTTATGAAACAGTTGTATGAAATTTAATGCTTCAGAAGTTAAAGGAAACGTTTCACAGTGCTGACGATTAACTGGTTGGTTATCTTTTTCTGTGTCAGTTTTCTTGTAAATCCTCTAAAGGAGAAATCAGTCAAGTAATCAGTCAGTCTGCGATCTTCACGCGTATGTGCATAGTCGTTAGGTCGTGTCTGACTCTTTGCAGCCCCATGGACTGGAGCCCGCCAGGTTCCTCTGTCCATAGGATTCTCCAGGCAGAAATACTGGAGCGGGTTGGCATTTCCTTCTCCAGGCAGCAATGACTCATTGAATGTCTAATGTATGTAAGAGAACATTCTAGACACTGAAGGAGAGCCACAATAAACAAACAACAACAAAAGTCCATGAGGAGCTTCAAGTCTAACAAAAGACATGATGTTCCAGGGTAGAAGTGATTCTAGCCATGTCAGGAGCTCAAACAGTTCACGGTCAGGAACTTGTTCAGAAGAGGAGGAGAGCATTTGCAAGTCACTTCTTTTTGCGGATGCACTATGTTTGGAGGAATGGCAGCTGCTAAGACTAGTGGTGCCCTTGGAATAATCCCATTCCTTGAGCTGCAATAGTCTCCCTGGCCGCTTTGCGACTTCAAGGAGCTCTGACCCTAGGGGCTTCCTCGGCCTCTCTGTGTTTCTTACTCAGGAACAAGCTCGTTTGGAATGGTGGTTACTGGTTACTCTGAAATTTCTTCCTTTCCACGGTTTTTTATATATAGACTAGGTGGTGGGAGAAATAGAAGAGGATGTAACAGGGCAGGGTTGTGAACTTCATTTTCATCATGGAAACTGGGTGACTGCTGCTTTGTCTTCTTGGACATACTTGAAGACTGTGTGAAATTTGCATCTGCCTGGAGATGTTCTGCCCAGCTCATCTGTGAGGCTGCTCCTGGTTTCTCAAGCCTTGGCTTCCCAATGGGAGCCTCCACTCTTGGACCACCATTTCTCAGTCTACTCCCCACCCTGCACCTTTGGCCACAGTGCTCACTCAGCATGAGTATTTCCCAAGCTGGTGGTGACTCTGGAGGGCACAGTACTACTACCATGTGCGGTTCCATCTTATGTTTCCTGTATGACCAGTTGGCATGTTGTGTTGTAGAGCTGGTGTGGAGTGGTGGGTGCTGGGAGGTGAAAGCAGTAATAGAGCCTCCACGCATTTCTTGCTAAGATCTATCTCGATTGCTTCCATTGCAAGTGGATTTGGAGCCAATGGAAATCTGTACTTTTCTGTAGGCAAAGAAAGGTCAGTAGGAGTAAGGACTGTATCAGAACAAGTGATGGGATGCTGAACCAAGGATCCTTTCTTTTTTGGAGGTCTCCCTGGTGGCTGAGTGGTAAAGAATCCACCTGCAATGCAGGAGATCCGGGTTCGACCCTGGGTCCTGAAGATCCCCTGGAGAAGGGAATGGTAACCCACGCCGGTATTCTTGCCTGGGAAATCCCATGGACAGAAGAGCCTGGAGGGCTGCAGTCCATGGGGTTGCAAAGAGTCGGTCACGACTGAGTGACAAACACTGATTTACAATGTGTTAATTTCTGCTGTACAGCAAAGTGACTCAGTTACGCACATATGTACATTATTTTTCAAATTATTTTCCATTATGATTTATCACAAGATATTGAATATAGTTCCCTGTACTATATAGTAAGACTTTGTTGTTTATCCATCCTATGTATTTGCACCTGCTAATCCCAAACTCCCACTCCATCCTTGGCAGCTATATATCTGGAGGAACCCATTCTAAATAGGGATTTGATCAGAACTTCCATGAGAGAGAATCCAGTGTCCATTTCACCCTGAGATTTTCCAGAAGGAGCATTATTGAGACCCACAGGCACACCTGCTGACACAGCCATTTTTGTTACCGTTCTGACTGCTATTGCCACATCCTTAAGTAAACCCAGATCGGAGAGGTCATCGTGGGAGGCTGCAGGCTGACATGGGGGAACAATGCCCCATTCACAGGTTACAAGGGCGGGCCTGTCTACTGCTCCAAGCAAAATGGTGCCCAGGATAGATGTCTCTCTTCTGATCTTGCTTCAGGTGATTAGAACCAATTAAGAGGGTGACACATAGCAGAGATGGAGAAGGAAAACACAGAGGGTGTCAGTTGGTTTCTCTTGGCCCAAGAGAGAGAGCAAGCATTTGCATCTGCCCACTTCACAAGTGCCCTTGTAAACTGTTGGACACCTTTAGCTTGTCCGCTGACCTTTCTGGGCTCTTCTCCCCCTTGGTTCCTGAAACAGCAGAGTTGCTACCTCCTCAGTGAGAGTCATTTAGTCTTAAAGAATCTGGTGGGAAATGCTTTTCTCTTTGGAGAGCCTACAGTTATTGCATGCTTCCTTCCCAGGAGCATACAGAGCCTGTCCATTTGGTGTGAGCAGTGGAGGGAGGAGGCCAACAGGTGCCATTGGGGGAGCATTCTGGTCCATTCAGGGGGCACCAGGCTTGTTTTGATCTTCACTCAGATGGGAGGCTTTAGCGGGATCCCCTCTTGGGCTGGGAAGGGGACTCTTTGATCTCACTTCACCTAATAGGCAGAACCCTCTTCTCTGTTTCCTGTAAGGACAAAAATAAACAGAGTAGCTGAGTTTGTGGACAGCTGCATAAACAATGCAATTTGGAAGTATGCAAAAAATATGTGGGTTATATATACATTCGTACACATATCCTCTTGATCTGGTCTTGCATCCTTGTGACCATCGCTGGATCTGAGAGAGATTTCCATCGGATGCAGTAAAATTCAGTCCCTTAATGCTTCGAGGAGTTTAAGGACTCAGAGCACTTGGGCAGAAGCATTTCTCTCCCTTGGACATGCAGCAGTTCTGAGACATTCCAACTGTAATCGTTTCAAGTGTAATAAGACAGCCCTCCTCAATATGCCAAAAGCAGGCTACTCACACTGTAGACGGCAGGTAACTTGATTGTATAGTAGAGGCAATGAGTTTACACTTAGACAACAGAGTCTGCAAGTCTGAGGCCAAATTCATCTTTTCTGTGCCCCTCCCTCCCAAGGAAGTCCTTCTTCTGACACTTATCACTTATTTAATGGGACCACCATTTGCCTGCTCACAGGCACAAAACCCTGGAGTGACCTAGTCTCCTTTGCTCTCAACCTCCAAGCAGTCTCCATAAACGTTCCCTATTAGTCTGTCTCTTCATTGACAGAGTTCAGATCGTTTTCCTGATCAGAGCTAATGCAACAGTTTCCTAACTGATAGTATAACTTTACGTTTAATGACATACATAAAATATTTTGGATAATACTGTGATAAGATGTGGAAAGCTCATACGGTTTAGACGCTTGGGAGAACAAAGAAGAGGCAATGACATTCAAAAGATGGCAGTGGTTAAATGTTTAGAAACGTTTCACTATTTAATGCTGGTCTCTAGTTATTTTCCATGGCTTTTCCTCCCTGACCAGTCCTGCAAGTTTTCGTCTTTGTACCTGTGTCACAATGCTCCCTCTGCCTAGAATACTGGCATTCATTCGTTCCTTCTGCCGACCCAAATCCTCCCTGTTAATCAGAGTGGCTCATAGCTGTGTCCTTCCTGAACATTCCAGGCAGAAATCTTCACTCCCTTGACTGAATTTTCAGAGCTTTTATATACTTTATTCCACTTTTAATTGAATACCTTGCTTTCTAATTTCCTGTGTATATTTCTTACCCGTCTCCTTACTAGATTATGGATTCCTGGACCAAAGGGGGGTTTATTTTATTTACTGTGTTTTTTCTTAATTGAAGTTTAGTTGATTTGCAATATTGTGTTAGTTTCAGGCATAGGGCAAAGTAATTTGATATTTTTTCAAACTATTTTCATTATAGGCTGTTATACTGAATATAGTTCCCTGTGCTATCCAGTATATCCTTGTTGCTTATCTATTTTATGTATCAGTTCAGTTCAGTCACTCAGTCATGTCCAACTCTTTGCGACCCCATGAATCACAGCACGCCAGGCCTCCCTGTCCATCACCAACTCCCGGAGTTCACTCAAACTCATGTCCACAGAGTCGGGGATGCCATCCAGCCATCTCATTCTCGGTTGTCCCCTTCTCCTCCTGCCTGCAATCCCTCCCAGCATCAGAGTCTTTTCCAGTGAGTCGACTCTTCGCATGAGGTGGCCAAAGTATTGACGTTTCAGCTTTAGCATCAGTCCTTCCAATGAACACCCAGGACTGATCTCCTTTAGAATGGACTGGTTGGATCTCCTTGCAGTCCAAGGGACTCTCAAGAGTCTTCTCCAGCACCACAGTTCAAAAGCATCAATTCTTTGGCGATCAGCTTTCTTCACAGTCCAACTCTCACATCCATACATGACCACGGGAAAAACCATAGCCTTGACTAGATGGACCTTTGTTGGCATAGCAGTGTGTATTAGTGATATTCCATATTCTTAATATACGCCTCCTCTCCCTCCCTTTTCCCTTTGGTAACTACGTTTGTTTTGTATGTCTGTGAGTCCCTTTCTGTTTCATATAATGTATAGGCTCATTTGTATTATTTTTTTAGATTCCACATGTAAGTGATATTATATAATATTTATCTTTCTCTTTCTGACTTACTTCATTTAGAATGCTAGTCTCTAGGTCCATCCATGTTGCTGCAGATGGCATTACTTCATTCTTTCTATGGCTCAGTAATATCCCATTGTATATATGTACCACACCTTAAACTAGTCATCTGTTGTTGGATGTTTTTTCCCCTTAAACATAGTTGTTATCTGTAGAGCATAGCATGGTGCCCTGCATAAGGTAACCCCTAAACAAATACTTTAAAAAGCAGATGGATGGTACCAACTGTGATATCCACACATTTATCTAGTATTCCTTGGGAGGGGGGAAGGGATAAATTAGGAGACTGGGGTTGACATATACACAGTACTATATATAAAATAGATAACTGTTAATAATAGGACCCACTGTATTCACAGAGAACTCTGCTCAGTATTCTGTAATGACCTATGTGGGAAAAGAATCTAAAAAAGAATGGTTGTATGTATATGTATAACTGATTAACATTTCTGTATAGCAGAAACTAACACAAAGTTGTAAACCAACTATAATCCAATAAGAATTAATTTAAAATTAAAATAAAAAATAATAGTTTTGTGCCCATGATTTCTTTTCTTAACCTTATTGAGACCAGGCTTTTTCTCCAGGAGCTCATAGCCTAATTCAGTTAGCAATTCTTGACAGAACATTATTTCTAATTACCCTGATCCCATAACCCTCTCCTGGAGAGTCAAGTCTCATTTAAAGGATGCTTTCAACAATTGGGCCCATTGCTCTGTGAGATCGGTCTTTAGCGATTCAAACTGTAATCAACTCACATCTCCACTTTCACCCATACCTGCTCCACAGGCAGCTGTTAAATCATGTCTTCCATGTTATATCTGTTTAATTCATTTATTCATTCATAAACTTTGCTCCTGCTCAGTTGCTTCAGTCGTGTCCAATTCTTTGCGACCCTGTGGACTGTACCCTACCAGGTTCCTCTGTCCATGGGATTCTCCAGGCAAGAATACTGGAGTGGGTTGCTATGCCCTCCTCCAGGAGATCTTCCTGACCCAGGGATCAAACCCTTGACTCTGTGTCTCCTGCACTGGCAGGTGGATTCTTTACCTGCTGAGCCACCGGGAAGCCCAGTAAACTTTGAGTATCTACTAAATGTTCAGTACTATACCAGATGCCATCTCTAAGATTTAATTCTGGACCAAGATGCAGTTTTGAAATTGAGCTCAGGGACTTCCCTGTGGTCCAGAGGTGAAGAATCCACCTCCCAATGCAGAGGACACAGGTTCGATCCCTGGTCTGAGAAGAGATCATATGCTGCAAGACATTAAGCCCATGTGCCACAACTAATGAAGCCCTTGCTCTAGATCCCATGCTCTGCAACAGGAGAAACCTCTGCAACAAGAAGCCTGTGCATTGCAACTAGAGAGTAGCCCCTCTTCACCAGAACTAGGGAAAGAAAGCCTGCGTGCAACAGTGAAGACCCGGAGCAGCCAAAAATACAAAATACAAATATTAATAAATAAATAAAATTTCTTTAAAAAGAAATTGAACTTAGTCTAGTAGGAAAGACATACATAAATAGAAATTACCTACAGAGTGTGACAGTGCTGTGACAAATATGTTTGCAAGGTGTTATATAGTCACAAGCCACTTCCCTGGTGGCTCAGTGGTAAAGACTCTGCCTACAGTGCAGGAATCTTGGGTTCGATCTCTGAGTTGGGAAGATCCCCTGGAGGAGGGCATGGTGACCCACTCCAGTATTCTTGCCTGGAGAATTCCATGGACAGGGCAGCCTGGTGGGCTACAGTCCATGGGGTCGCAAAGAGTTGGAAACGGCTGAGTGACTAACACACACATATACAGTCACAGAGGAGGGATACTCCCTGGAAGGAAAGAAGGTAGGGAGAGGGCAGAGAAGGATTCCTGGGGATTTGGTAATTCTGTGAAAGCTTGGAGCAGTAAAAAAGAAAAAAATATAACTTAACCAGGGGAAGGAGGAGAACGGGGCAAATAGGACAACCTTTGTAAGAGTGTGTGGGGTGGCTGAGAATGCCTGAGGGTGTTTGGAGGACTGACCAGAACAGGTTCTGTGATGAGTGAGGAAGCTGCAGAGGTGGGCAGGTTTTGCATGCCTTGCTAGAGAGATTGGATATTGTCCGAGAAGCTACTGAAGGATTTATTTATGTCTGTGGAATTTAGCCCATGCCAAGCTTTACAAATTCTGATAACATCATGCAGCGCGTTACTTTTTTGTGGTATGAGAGGACGGTTTGGTAAGAATACCTTTTCTGTTTCCAGATAAATTTTGGATAAAAATATTGGAAAAGGAATAATAAAACATGGACAGAGGCCCCTGACATGAAGGTAGCCGTTCAACAGCATTGAATATGGGTGGTCAGCGAGCAGCTGCAGGTCTTACAAAAGCTGCTCACTCTCCTGACCTGGCCCTTCCTGTCTCCCCAGACACCTGCTCTGCTTCATGCACGTCCTCTCAGCTGTCCCTGGGACGCACTAAGCTTTTCCCTGTTTCTGGGCCTATGCCTCAGTCATTCCACATCCTGATTCATTCATTCTTTCTATGGCTGGTTCTCCTCAACCTTGAGATTTCTCTAAAAGGTCTCTTCAGAGACTGTATCTCAGACTTCTTAATCCCAAACCCCACCTGGGTATTTTCCATCATTCCACCTGAACACTTCTTGCATATACGTATCATGAGTATGCTTATATATTTGTTAACTTTTTACCGTATTATTTATTAACCTTCTGTCTCTTTTCTCTAGACTGTAAGCTTTCTTTTTAAATTTGTTTATTTTTAATGGAAGGAGAATTGCTTTACAGTATTGTGTTGGTTCTGCCATTCATCAACATGAATCAGACATAGGTGTACATATGTCCCCCCCTCTTGAGCCTCCTTCCCACCTCCCACGCCTTTGCACCCCTCTAGGTTGTTACAGAGCCCCAGTTTGAGTTCCCTGAGTCATACAACAAATAGGCTGTAATCTTTCTGAGAGGCGAGACCAGGTCTCTCTGTCTACCACAGGTGCTCAGGAAATATTTAGGTGCTATTAAATGTGGAGGTTTCTACGTGAACACCCATCAAATATGGTGGAACATGGACCCTAGGATATGGGCAATGACCTTTGCTGATCTCAGGCTGACCAAAGGGGAGTCTAATCACTATCCAAAATCCAAAGTGATGGCCATATTATAGATGAGGCTAAATTATAGCAAGATCCTTTCCAAGTATATTTTTGGACAGTCTTGAAGTAGGTCTGTGGTTCAGGGAATGTCACAACCTTTCTGCTTATGCTATGGTAACCCTCCCTGTAAAAGTGAGTCTATAAAGAAAGGCAGGGGGACTTCCCTAGTGGTTCAGTGGTAAAGAATCCTTCTGCCAACGCAGGAGACAAGGGCTCAATCCCTGGTCTGGGAAGATCCCACATGCTGCTGGAGCAACTAAGCCCATGCACTACAACTGTTGAGCCTGTGCTCTGGAATCCATGAATTGCAACTACGGAAGCCTGTGCACCCTAAAGCCTATGGTTCATAACAGAGAAGCCACTGCAGTAAGCCCACACGCCACAGCTAGAAAATAGCCGCTGCTGACTGCCACTAGAGAAAGCCAGTGCAGCCAAAATAAATAAATACGATTTTAAAAAAGAAAGGCAGACAGTAGATATAAATGAGAATAATATGGACATGATGGAGTTATGCTCAATAACTTGCCTTTTAAATATGGCAGAGCCGTGTTTACATGGAAATTCAGTAATGGAATCGTGGGATGGTGAGCTATGTGAAATCAGGAGTGTAATTGCCATGAGGCTCCTGTAAGGCAGAGTTCAGAGAAAAGAGGCTTATTAACTTAGAGACAGGCAGACTGGGAGGCTTCATGATAGTTTGTAAGCATGTCAATCAGTAAATCAACAAGCATTTGTTGACTTATAGTTTGAACTTGGTGATAAGTTGCTTTTCAACCCTGGCTGTACAACAGACTCCTCAAAGCCCACCTCAGGCCATTTGAATCAGAACCTCTAGGGGTGGGACCTGGGAGTGAATATTTTTAAAAGCTCCCAAGATCATTTTAATTTGCAACTGGGATTGAGACTTACAGGCATGGAGTCTCTTTGGAAGATAATCAGATATGTAATAGGACTCCTGTCCTTAAGGGGCTTGATTGGAGCTTGAAATTTTAACAATGATAATTCAACTGATTACACAAAGCCTGTGCCAAGTGAGTAGTCTGTAACATGTGTAGATGAGGTTAGAGTAGGGGCATATTTTTGTATTCGGGATACTTCAGTCAGTCAGTCAGTCAGTTCAGTCGCTTAGTCGTGTCCGACTCTCCGCAACCCCATGAATCACAGCACGCCAGGCCTCCCTGTCCATCACCAACTCCCGGAGTTCACTCAAACTCATGTCCACAGAGTCGGTGATGCCATCCAGCCATCTCATTCTCCGTCGTCCCCTTCTCCTCCCGCCCCCAACCTTTCCCAGCATCAGAGTCTTTTCCAGTGAGTCAACTCGTCGCATGAAGTGGCCAAAGTATTGCAGTTTCAGCTTTAGCATCAGTCCTTCCGATGAACACCCAGGATTGATCTCCTGTAGAATGGACTGGTTGGATCTCCTTGCAGTCCAAGGGACTCTCAAGAGTCTTCTCCAACACCACAGCTCAAAAGCATCAATTCTTCGGCGATCAGCTTTCTTCACAGTCCAACTCTCACATCCATACATGACCACGGGAAAAACCATAGCCTTGACTAGACTGACCTTTGTTGGCAAAGTAATGTCTCTGCTTTTTAATATACTATCAAGGTTGGTCATAACTTTCCTTCCAAGGAATAAGCATCTTTTAATTTCATGGCTGCAATCAGCATCCGCAGTGATTTTGGAGCCCCCCAAAAAATAAAGTCTGACACTGTTTCCACTGTTTTTCCATCTATTTCCCATGAAGTGATGGGACCAGATGCCATTATCTTCGTTTTCTGAATGTTGAGCTTCAAGCCAACCTTTTCACTCTCCTCTTTCACTTTCATCAAGAGGCTTTTGAGTTCCTCTTCACTTTCTGCCATAAGGGTGGTGTCATCTGCATATGTGAGGTTATTGATATTTCTCCCAGCAATCTTGATTCCAGCTTGTGCTTCTTCCAGCCCAGCGTTCCTCATGATGTACTCTGCATATAAGTTAAATAAGCAAGGTGACAATACACAGCCTTGACGTACTCCTTTTCCTATTTGGAACCAGTCTGTTGTTCCATGTACAGTTCTGACTGTTGCTTCCTGACCTGCATACAGGTTTCTCAAGAGGCAGGTCAGGTGGTCTGGGATTCCCATCTCTTTCAGAATGTTCCACAGTTTACTGTGATCCACACAGTCAAAGGCTTTGGCATAGTCAATGAAGCAGAAATAGATATTTTTCTGGAACTCTCTTGCTTTCTCCATGATCCAGCGGATGTTGGCAATTTGATCTCTGGTGCCTCTGCCTTTTCTAAAACCTGCTTGAACATCTGGGAGTTCACGGTTCACATATTGCTGAAGCCTGGCTTGGAGGATTTTGAGCATGACTTTACTAGCGTGTGAGATGAGTGCAATTGTGCGGTAGTTTGAGCATTCTTTGGCATTGCCTTTCTTTGGGATTGGAATGAAGACTGACCTTTTCCAGTCCTGTGGCCACTGCTGAGTTTTCCAAATTTGCTGAGTTTTGCCTTAGAGAACAGCAAATAATTTAATTCTACAATTTAAAAAGCAAACAAGGAGGACATCCTTCTTCCCAGGCAGCATGCTAAGCACTTTGCAGGAATTCCCTCATTCAGTGATCACAGTGTACCTATGAACTATGTTATTATTATCTCTCTTTTGTGGGTGGCAAAACCACGGCTTATTGAGGAAGACATTTGTCAAAGGCCACACAAATATAAGCTGGTAGAGTTAAATTCAAAACCTGGGCTGTGTGGTCCTTGGACTGGGCTTGAACTCATGTCTGTAGGACCAGCATGAGCAGAGAGGGGAGGCCAGGGTAGGCAAATAATATTTCTTGCATGTTGAGGAAGTAGCAGGTGAGGTTGAGTAGACCTTTGATTGGAAAAGTAAGTTGGGACCCAGTTCAGTTTATCAGGGATTTTGATGTCCGTTTCATGGAATGTAACTCTATATAGATCTCTCAGCAGGTGAATGGATAAAGAAGATGAGGTACATTTACACAATGGAGTACTACTCAGTCATAAAAAAGAATGAAAGAGGAATTTCCCTGGCGATCCAGTGGTTAAGGCTCTGCCTCCCAATATAGGGTGTGTGTGTTCAAGCCCTGGTCGGGGAGCCACATGCCTCATAGCCAGAAAACCAAAACCATAAATCAGAAGCAATACCATAACAAATTCAATAAAGATTTTTAAAATGGTCCATGTCAAAAAATATCTTAAAAAAAAAAAGAATGAAATAATTCCATTTGCAACAACATGGTTGAACCTAGAGATTATCATGCTAAGTGAAGTAAGTCAGAAGGAGAAAGGCAAATAGCATATGATAAAACTTATATGTAGAATCTAAAATACTATACAGATGAACTGTTTTACAAAACAGAAACAGACTCACAGACATAGAAAACTGACTTGTGGTTGCCTGGGAGAAGGGGGCAGGAGAGGGTTGGATTGGGAATTTGAGATCAGCAGATGCAACTATTATATACAGGATGGATAAAAAACAAAGTCTTACTATACAACACAGGGAACTATTTTCAGTATTTTATATATTATATATATATAACTATTTTCATATATTATATATATATATCTGAATCACTTTGCTCTACAACAGAAATTAACACATTTTAAATCAACTATACTTCAATAAGGGCTTCGCAAGTGGCACAGTGGTAAAGAATCTGCCTTCCAATGCAGGAGACACAAGAGATGCTGTGTCAATTCCCGGACTGGGAGTATTCCCTAGAGTAGGAAATGGCAACCCACTCCAATATTCTTATCTGGGAAATCCCGTGGACAGAGGAGCATGGTAATCTACAGTCCATGGGGTTGCAAAAGAGCTGGACATGACTGAGCTACTAAGCATACATACACATACATACTTCAATAAAATAAATTTTAAAAAATGTCTCAGAAGTCAAGGCATGAAGGCCAAAGTGCCTGAACAAGGTCAGTGACAGAGGGACAAGGAAGCATTCGATTTTGGGCACCTTGGAGAGGAATATCTGTTCTTCATGTCCAAAGATGGCAGGGTATGTGGGATTGGACAGTAAGTATCTTGGGGCTTATTTTGGTTTGATTTGTGTTTGAATTTCCTTACATTAAATTAAGGAAAGGTAAGGAGATTTTGGAGTTGAGCATGTCTCTCCTTCTTTTAAGAAAAAGGCCAATGGCAATTTTTCTGAAATTGTTTAACTTTTATCTAAATTAGCTCTAGGCTTGTAAGGATTGAATGACCTTTGATTCAGTTCAGTCCTGGATATTATTTAATTTAGGCCCTGAAACTAAGGACTAAGCTACTTCACATGGCTTATCTTAGAGCTTCTGAGATAAAGGAATTTCGTAAGTTCAACCTTTCCTTCTGATGTAGAACTGGTAATATTTTCTCAGTGAACCAATAAGCCTTAGTTCTCATTTCCCCTGTTTTCTTTAGTATTAATTACAGCTCCTGGGTTGTGTACAGATCTTTCCTTAATAACCCAAGACTTTACCAAATGAGATCTTCTCCAAGTCTTGGATGGGAAGCCCTTCTAGATCTAATCTTGGGCTTCCCTAATGCTGTGCTGACACCTGTGTCTTCAAGTGCTGTGCTCGCACTGCCTGGGGTAAGCAGGCAGAAGCAAGGGACAGTTCAGAGTCTGCCTGGAGCTCTCTGCTATTGCTGTCCTGTGCTAGCATAGGAGAGATTCTGTGCCTTGATTATTGGGATCCTGGTTGTGAGAAAATACTAGGTGAGCCAGGAGCGTTATTACTAATGATTTTCACAATGGCCGAAGTGTTTGGGCCAAAAATAATTAGAGTGAACAATAGAGCTACCAGAAGAGCAACCAAATAATGAGATGGCGATTAGTGAACCGGCTCATTGTTCTTTTTGGCTCATTAAGCCTTTCATTTTGTGATGATGACTAGTAGTAATATTGCTCATTTATACCTTTATTTAATAGTTATTGTATACATTTATTTGATAGTTATTTTACTTTTCATTTCTTTTAGTTTTAATCTTAATTTAATATCAAATCTTTTATTAATTTATTTGGCTGCACTGGATCTTAGTCACAGTATTCAGACTCTTACTTGGACCACATGGGATTGAGTTCCCTGACCAGGGATTGAACCCAGGCCCCCTGCATTGGGATCATGGAGTCTTAACCACTGGACTACCAGGGAAGTCCCAAGTTTTTTATTTTAATTAAAAAATTAGATTCCATCCCTCATACCCACCCCATCATAAACCTTATGAGCAAGAATGCTTTTGGTGCTTTGTAACTTTCTGATTTCCTTCCCTGTGATAGGCCCCATAATAGAGATCCCAATGAGTGTTTTGTTGTGTCTGTGATGATCCACTCCAGTATTCTTGCCTGGGCAAGAGATCCCATGGGCAGAGAAGCCTGGCGGGCTACAGTCCATGGAGTCGCAAACGAGTCAGGCACGATTGAGCAATTGAGCATGCTGTACACTGGACTTCCCTTTAGATATCCTTTTCCTTCTCCTTTTAGATCCAGAAGTATCGGGAAAAGCCTTTCACCTTACTTTCATAGTCAGGCCTCCAGGATATCATGGGAACTGCTGGCACACAACTGACCCAGGCAGCAAGCTTCCCCTCCTACAACTACCTGCCCAGAGATTCCAGACAAGCAATGCTGGTTGCTCCCTGGAGCCCATTTCTCCTAATTTGTATATTAAGTGCCTCTCCCATCACTTTTGGCATCTCTCCCTTCTCCTCAAGAAAGACCAAATTTGCTTGCAAACCATTTCTCAGGCCACAGAACACCGAGTCCTGGAAATTATGGGCTCCTTTCCATAACTAAAGTGTTCAAAGAGTCATAAGCCGAGGATTGAGCGTGTCCTTTATTGTACAGGTTATCTTTGCACAAGACATTTATCAAGATTTGGTTGAACAAATTCCTCTCCCCCAACCCTAACTTTTCTTTGTTCTTCTCCTTCTGAAGAAAAGAGGTCAATAGGCCAGTTTAGGTCTTCTCTGAAGCCTTAGCTGATCCTCACTGGTTTTGAAGTAAAAGTGTGGCTGAAGACCCACTAATTTCCCTGAATCTTTCAAAGATTCTGTTTCTGGAGGCTCCTTCTTCCAAGGTCCAACCTCCCCTGGGCTCTTCTCTCCCTTTTTTGGCTTCCCAGAGTTCACACCCAGAGAGACCCATCGGTTTCAGAGATGTGGATTTTTTAGAAATCTTCTGTCCCTCTCCCTTTAAAAAAAGATTTATTTATTTAGCTAGATCCCCTGGAGGAGGGCGTGACAACCCACTCCAGTATTCTTGCCTGGAGAATCTAATGGAAAGAGGAGTCTGGCGGGGTGTGGGATTGCAAAGAGGAGTCCACGGGGTTGCAAAGAATTGGACACCATTGAGCGGCTAAGCACACACACATCTATTTATTTATTGGCTGTGCTGGGTCTTCGTTGCTGGGCAGGCTTTTCGTTCGTTGCAGACAGTAGGGGCTACTCTCTAGTTGTGGTTCGCGGGCTTCCCATTGTGGTGGTTTCTTTTGTTGCAGAGAAACCTTAAGGGCTTAAGGGCATGTGGACGTCAGTAGTTGTGGCTCCCAGGCTCTAGAGTACAGGCTCAATAACTGGCACATAGGCTTAGTTCCCGAGGCATGTGGGATCTTCCTGGACCCAGGGATTGAACGTGTGTCCCTTGCATTGGCAGGCAGATTCTTTACCACCAAGTCACCAGGGAAGCCCAGAAATCTCCTGTCCTTTGTTTCATCTTTGTCTTGTGTGGGAAAGGTTGGATTAGATGGGCTGGCTGACCTCCATGTAGACATTCTGTTTGGTCTGCAAGTGGGTTCAGGGCTGAGGCTGGCATGGAGGGTAAGGCTGGGGTGTGCTTTTTCATTTGTTTTTTATTTTTTGGCCATACCTGTCATCATGTGGGAATCTTAGTTCCCCTAGCAGGGATCAAACCCTTGTCCCCTGTGTTGGAAGTACAGAGCCTTAACCGCTGGACCACCAGGAAATTCCTGGAGGTGCTTTTTTGATCCTTATGCCTGACTCTGAGTTGGGTCTCTTGTGTCTCATGCTTGGGATCCATGCTGTGTGTGGATTCTGAGATTGCTTACTGGCCTTGACAAGAGGTGACACTGATGGTGGCTGTGGGGAGAGTAGGGTGTGGCTGGGGTGGAGGTGGGAATGCTGGTTATGAAAGACTAGCAATCAGTAGTGTGTGGACAGTGGGAGGAGCCATGAGGGGATGGAGAAGTTTGGCAGGACAGGCTCTTCCTACATGAACTTTCTCAGAAATTCCTTAGCAGAAACGAGCTGGCTTGGTGCTTCTGAAGGAAGCCATAATGGCTGTATATCTTTGGCTGTAATGCCCAAAGAGTTTTGAAACTCAGGATTATAGAGATCCTTGCTGGTTAAGAATAAGAAGAAATTGTGGCGCCCATGATCTGTACTTGGAGTTGGTGTGTTCATGTGAATTATTTCCCCTTTGAACTCTGACGAGCCGGGTACCCTCATCAGCTAAGTGAGCAGGATAACAGGTGTCACCATGAGTCTATTTAATTGGTGCCTTAGAAAAGTGACAGCCTGAGCGTGACTCTAATAATTTCACTATAGGCCTAAAAATATAAAAGACTAACTGCAGTTCTTCATCTTCTTTGTGAATGGATGTTTGCCACTGAGATTCTGATGGGGTGTAGATTGGCATGAGGCTATTTTGGGAGGCTTTTGCAGTGTCCAAGGAATTCATCCAACCAGGGTCTTTATCTGTACTTTAAATGACATGACCACATTCCTGCCTCTGCCAGCCCTCTAATGAGCTGTGGGGTAATGATGTGAATGCAACAGACCAGCGAGGGACCCCGCCGTGTTCTGACTCTCTCAGCTCCACTCCCACGACTGAGAAGATGCTTCCTGGGGCAGCTCTCAGCTTAGCTCTCAGATGTGTGATGAGAGAGGGAAGGCGGGTTCTGGCCTGAAATAAGGACCCAGGGATGCTGGGCGCAGGGCCTGCAGGGTTGGACCACTGGAAAAGAGCTCATGCCTACAGGACATGCTGTGTGTTCAGCTCTTCTCACTGGGGCCTGAGTTGCTTTGGTCAAAGACTCTCTTTTCTGTGCTAAATCTAAAGAGTGGAGATGAATCTTTTTTGACTGTTGAACCTACTGCAGAGTCCCATTGAGTCTGAGCTAGTAGTTAGTTATGCTTCATGTGGGAACTGTTTTCTGTCATGTTGACGGCAGGAAGGGAGAAGTTCTGGGGAGGACTGTGCCTGTCTGGGGGTCCCTGTCAGATGATAACTTTTAGTCTATAGGTGTATTGCCCTTTTCAGTTTAGAATAGTATATATATAGTAGTATAATAGTATAAAATAGTATATATAAGTGAAATACATCAATTATTACATTGACATTTGTATAATTTTCTATTTTCTGATTAAATTTCAAAATCTTATTCTAATATTCATCTTATAGGCAGAAGAGACCCTAAATTAGTATATATATAGCCTTATTTGATTTATTAATTTATTTTGTTGAAATATAGTGGATGTGCAATTTCTGCTATACAACAAAGTGATTCAGTTATACATATATATATATATATATATATATATATATACATTCTTTTTTAAAAATATTCTTTTCCATTATGGTTTATCTCGGGATATTGAATTATATATCTTTATTTTAAAAATTTGCCCCTTTGTAAATCAACTGTAACTTCAATTGAAAAAATTCTGTGCTTTGAGATATCTTGGTAGAATTCTACACTGCCGTTTATTGACCTTATTTTTTTCTGTTAATAATTGACAATTTTTTGAGGATTCAGTACGGCTGTGGTGCTGTTATCCCTCTGATAGGAATTCTAACTCAGTGTAAAGCCCCAAAGTTCTGTTACTTATTTTTATTTTATATTGTACTATATTTTATTTACAGTGTTGTGTTTGTTTTAGGTGTATAGCAAAGTGATACAGTCATATATATATATATATATATATATATATGAATTAACAAAAGCAGTTCCCGTCTTTTGATGGGGTGCTCATGGTTTATAACATAAATGGCATTATTTTGAGAGAGGGATAACTTAGGTATGGCATTGGGTTTATTTTCTTTTTGCAGCCTGAGGCAGTTGTAAAATAACTTAATGTAGCTTGTTACAACTGTGTATTCTATAGTATTTTTTCATTTGGTGAAATTTTAACTGCTAATGTTTTTGGCATTGTGCTTTGTACCATTTATTAAATAAAAATTTAAAAAAAATAATTGACAATTTTTGAACCAGTAGTCCTGAGCTTAGAATCTAGTGAGAAGTAGTGTTTATCTGTGCTTGCACAACTTTTCTACAGCAATTGTCAACTCGTTCCCAGCTCTAGAAATAAATTTGACTAATTGGGAGAAGCAGTGTTGATGTATATCTCTAGGAATAAGAGTTGCAAGTTCTATAAAAATGCCTCTCTGCTTCTCACATGGTCAGTGGGGAAATGGCTCATGGAAAATGAGAAAATACCTGGGCATCTGGCTACAAATCTGAGTTCCTTGCCATGTGTGTGGCTTGGCTCAGTTCTTTGGTCTTGGTAATAGGCTCATTATTGCTATGTTAGATGGATTTCAGAATGTCATACTTTGTTTCCATCCAAGCTGTTCCCCAGGAAACACAACTGTTTGTCCTCTTTTTCTTGTTGGACTAAAACCATGGCACCATCTTTCTTCCAGGCAGACCAGAGTCTATCCAAATAGGACCTCCTATGTCTTTCAGAAATCTGTGAGCTTTGCTGGTTTTTCTGTATGTGGGAATGTACATAGCTTTTTTTTTTTTTCGTGTCTGTGTATCTATAGATTTAAATTTTCTACACTGAAACATGTTGCTTCCTACTGGGAAAAAATTAATGTGATTTAAGAAGAAGCAAAAGATGATATCCTTTGCCTGTTTATTTTGGAGAGGGGAAATAGGGCACTGAGTCATGAAAATTATGGAACCTTGAGATAAGAATTAACTATTTGAATGTCATGTGAGCCCACATGCGTGCCCCATGCTAAGTCGCTTCAGTTGTTTCTGACCCTTTGAGACCTAATGGACTGTAGCCCTCCAGGCTTCTCTGACCGTGCAATTCTCTAGGCAAGAATACTGGAGTGGGTGGCCATACCCTTCTCCAGGGGATTTTCCCCATCCAGGGATCGAACCCACATCTCTTATGTCGTCCGCATTGGCAGGTGTGTTCTTTACCACAGTGTTACCTGGGAAGCCCATGTGAGTCAATATTAGTGCCCAATTCATAAGTACACCCTGGAAGAGGCAGGGGTTTAACTGTGCTTGAATGTACATCAACTAACTGGAACAATAGAATGCCATACGGGAAAGTCCCTGGTAAGGTGAATTTTAGGATTTTGAAAGGTAGCATGATATAATAACTAGCATGGCCATGAATGAAGTTTCTGTACAGATTCCAGATATTTGCCCTCATCATCAGATAATCTTTGTGAGGACTAAAAGAGATATGTATGTGCAAATTTAGCCCATGGTAGTGGTGCCAATAAACTCTCCTCCCTTTTTCCCCTCCATCTGTCCATCACCTTGAGGTTATGGGTGGAATTTAAGGGATGTGAGGTTGATTTAGCATCTGTTAAGCTTCTCTTCTTTTGGGGAGATTGGGTTATTATTTTTTTCTTATGAACAAATCGATGTCAATGTTTTGGGCCATTGAGCTGTAATATAGTCAGAAATCTACACTTATTTCCACCTTTCTCCTAAACATCTACTAGCCAAATTTAGGAAAAAATTCCAAGCAGAAGTCTTTTAGACTGGCTGATAAAATATCAGATTATTAGCTGTTAATCTCTAATATGTTCAAACGTCCTAAAAACTAGACCACATGATTACAGCCATTACAGAAAACAGTATGAAAGTTCCTAAGAAATGAAAGATAGATCATATGATGTGATAATTTCACTTCTGGATATGTATCCAAAGAAAGTAAAATCACTATCTTAAAGAGACAACTGTACCCTCATGTTCAGTACCATGTTATTCATGATAGCCAAAACATGGAAACAACCTAAGTATTCGTTGACATATAAATAAAGAAAATGTGAGATGAACATTCTCTAGGCAGTGAAATATTACTCAGTCTTGAAAAAGGAGGAAATCCTGCCATGTGACTTCATAGATGAACCAGGAGGACATCATGCTAAGTGAAATGTCAGACAAATACAAATACAGCATGATCTCCTTTATAGGTGAAGTCTAAAATAGTAGGACTGAGAATTCCCTGGTGGTCCAGTGGTTAGTTTCCCCTACAGGGAAAAAACTCTCCCTGGTCTGAGAGCCAAGATCCCACCCACATGCTTCACTGTGTGGCAAAAAAACAAAACAAAACAAAACTGTATAACTCATAGAAACAGAGAAAAGAGTGGTTGTAGGGAGCTAATGGGTGGAGGAAATGGGGAGATGTTGGTCCAAGGGTACAAACTTTAGTTATGAGATGAATACCTTCTGAAGACCTGATGTGCATCAAGGTGACTAAGGTAATTATAATGTATTATATATTTGACATTTGTTAAGAGAGTAGCTCTTAAGGGTTCTTACCACGCACCCAAAAGAAAACAGTATGAGATGATGGATGTGTTAATTAGCTAGATTGCAGTGATCATTTCCTAATGTATATATATACAAAAATATATAAAATCATCGTGTCATATGCTTTCAGTAGATACAGTTTTTATCTGTCAATCATGATTCAGTAAAGCTTGAAAAAAACAAGTAAAATTGCAAAACCTTAGTAACTTCCAAGGTAACATTTACCATGTCTTCTCAGGTTATTAAAACCATAGTGCTTTAACACTAGATTGCAGAATAAAAGCGTTAACTGTTAAAATAAATAGACTACATGAATGAGGAAGAATAAGTATCTGAAGCCAAACAGTACTCAGCACTTTGGCAGGCTCTTGCCTAGAAAGGCAATACGTGACGTGAAAAAAGTGACGTGAAAAGAACATTTGTCTCTTCAATGGACATGAGTCTGAGCAAACTCCGGGAGATAGTGAAGGACAGGGAAGCCTGGCGTGCCACAGTCCATGGAGTCACATAGAGTCAGACACAAAGTCCATGGAGTCACATAGAGTCAGACACAACTTAGCGACTAGACAACAATAACAAACTGGAGGTCTGGGCTCTGGTCCTAGTTCAGACATGGACTTTGTGTGACTTTATCCCGTCAAAGGCTGGGTTAGAAAAAACTACTCTGTGTTTTGTTACTCAGTGTGTCATTCCCTATAAATCAAATAGTGTCGAGGTCTTAATTGTGCGTGGTGAGATTTATTCAAAGATAGTCTTTTGCCTTTATAGTTAAAGTCTGGATCACCTATGAGGCTATCAAATGAGTAAATAGTTCATCACTCCACTCCCGTGTGAACTGACAAGATTTAGTGGTTCTGGGGAAGTTTACGTGCAGGCATTAATACTCTTGCTCTCAGCTCTCTCATTAAGTGCAGCTAATATTTATTTAGTTGATGCCATTTGCAAAGCAAGGGAAGTACATCGTGGGAAAGGAAGTATAAGACAAAGACTTTACAATCGAGTTGACAAATGTGAGAGACTCCGTGTGTCTGAGTGTGGTTATTGCTCATAAAGTCATTGTATCTTGGTACTGAAAAGGACCCTAGAAACCAACCAACTCCCCCAACTACTGATGAGGAAAACTCAGAGAAAGAGAGACCTCATCTTGGACTGAGGCTAAGGCAAGGGGAATGGCATTGTTGAGAGTAGAGCTGGATCTTAGACAGGATGGGGCTCCGTGCAGGGAGCATCTTGCTGTAGGAAACAACTCTGTTTGGTCCCAGTTGACCAGTTGATTACCATGGTCCACATGAGTCACATTCAATGTGTTGCAGAATTTTATTACTGTTTTCCCTTATTACCTACAAGAGCAAGACTCAAGCATGAGTACATGTTGAAATCTGTTGTATAATTTTCCCACGACTGTTTGGGGGTACGCTGGCTGCCATTTGATCTTAACTCTTTGAACAAAAGAGAAAAGGAGAGGGATTGTGTCATTGTAATAAGAGCTTTCCACCAAATAACAGAGTTCTATCCCTCTCTTTTCAATTAGTAGGTTCCTCCAAAGTTTGAGTGCATTTTGCAACACAGTTCTGCATCTGTATAAGCTTCAAGAGTACACTTTTATCAGAAAATAATGCGGCACCAGGAAGAGGAGATTTAGCCATTGAAATCACATGACTATCTGCATGACATCAAGGAATCTTGATGGTAATGCCTGTGTTATGCTGGTTATCACAGCAGAGAGAGATGTTCTAGTCATTGACTGTACTGGGGGCTTACCAGGCACTGGTTTGAGAGGCCTCCAGTTTAACGTCTTGCCTTCATGTTCCAGGGTTTCCGAGGTGACACAGTGGTAAAGCATTCACCTGCCAATGCAGGAGATGTGGGTTCGATCCCTGGATTGGGAAGATCCCTTGGAGTAGGAAATGGCAACCCACTGCAATATTCTTGCCTGGAGAATCCCATGGATAGGGGAGCCTGGCGGGCTACAGTCCAGGCGGTCAGAAAAAGTCAAACATGACTGAGTACACGCACAGAGAATGTATAGGGAGAGGAAAAAAACTAAATTGGACTTAGAAAATTACATTTTGGCATGAGATGCTCAGTGTTTGGTGGCTGCTTCTCCTTCTTGGTAATCAAGAGCTTGCCTGCGCCCCACGGGACCACTGACAGAAAGTAATCTTCAGTGGCTTCTCCTTGACACTGCCCAGGGTCTTAGCACAATATGTATTTTCCCAGTCTGCCTGGTGGAGTTTCCTATAGCATGAAGATCGGTCTGGAAGTATCAGAGAAGGGGAGAAATTTTCAAAACTTACGTCAAGAGATTTCCTAGTGAGATGCTGGGAGGGACTGGGGGCAGGAGGAGAAGGGGACGACAGAGAATGAGATGGCTGGATGGCATCACCGACTCGATGGACATGAGTTTGAGTGAACTCCGGGAGTTGGTGATGGACAGGGAGTGCTGGTGTGCTGTGATTCATGGGGTCACAAAGAGTCGGACACGACTGGGTGGCTGAACTGAACTGAACTAAACCTTATTGAAAATGGATCCTTCTTGAAATTCTCTGGTCATTTCCACTGACCCTGTCCTCCTGCTTGTGCTCCTTGCTTCTTACACTGCAATGTCTGTCTGGTTTATTGGTCCTACTTCCTTTCCCAGCTCCATTGATGAAGAGGTACCCCAAGGCCCAGTCCTTCATCCCCTGATGGTCTTAAATCTTTCTTCTTGGAAGATGAATTCTACTTTCAACCCTTCCGTTATGTGCTGACCAAAGGCCAATGCCTTGTTGAGGAAAAAACTCAGGGTCTTTGAGGAAATGACTGAAAGCTAGTGAGAGCAAAGCACAGGAGTGAGAAGACTGTCCCACGATTCAGAAAGCAGGCAAGGTCCAGATCCTGCAGGGCCCTCAGGAGCCTTGGTGAGTAGTTTGGGTTTAGTTTTAAATTCAGTGGAAATCTGCAGAACACTTTTAACCATGAAAGTAACATGTTTAAATTTGCATTTTACCTCATTCTGGCAGTTGCTATCACAATGGCCCAGGTACAGCAGCTTGGGTTATAGCTTGGTAGTAAGAGAGGCTGAAAGAGTTGCTGTCATTCACTTGCTAAGTCATGTCTGACTCTTTGTGACCCTGTGGACTGCAACCCGCCAGACTTCCCCGTCCTTCACTGTCTCCTAGAGTTTGCTCAGATTCATGTCCGTTGTGTTGGTGATGCTGTCTAAACCATTTCATCCTCTGCCACTCTGTTCTCCTTTTGCCTTCATTGTTTCCCAGCATCAGGGTCTTTTCCAATGAGTCAGTTCTTCAACTCTTACCCTATGTAAAATCCACAGACTCATCTCCAAGTCCTTCAGCAAAAATGAGTTTGTGCCCACGCATGCCTGCCAGGAATCATATGTCAAAATCAGTGTATGATTTTACCTCAAACTAAATAAGCCTCTGCAAGCCATATCTCTTCTAATGAAACACTGTCACATGACAGGGGCAGAGGCTGTCTGCTCCCAGCAGTTCTGCTGCAGTATTGAATCTTCCAGCATCTTCTCTGTTTGCCCTCCTCTCTTCCCAATCTAGTGCTTCTCCAGGTCCTGTGGGTTCTTCCTAGACAGTGATTCTGGAATCTGTTCCTTCCTTCCCTCTCAGAACCCTAGCTCCTCCTTTTTTCATGACCAGCCACTGTTTGCTCTAGAGCAAAGAAATCCATCCTGAATTCCCATGAGTCTTCTGCTATCCAGCATTTGCCATTCGCTTCTTTGTCTACTTATTAACTTTTATTGTAATTCCTCATGTCTCCAGTGAGAAAATTAGCTTCTGGAGGCAGAGCTATTCAGTAGGCTTCACAGATGATGGTGACAGTGAACCAGAGGGCCCCTCCTGGTCAGTTTTGTGTAGCCTTTAGCCCTGTGACAAAGGACCTTAACTGGAAATGACAGCATACAAAAGACAAGACAAAGGGGGATTAGGTTAGTACAGAAAGCAGGATTAATGTTTGTCTTTCCGATTGTTTTCTTGGCCGCATCACACAGCCTGTGGAATTCTAGTTCCTTTACCAGGGATTGAACCCATGCTCCCTGCAGTGGAAGCACGGAGTCTTAACCGCTGAACTGCCTGTGAAGTCCCAGGATTATGATCTCTTTGGAAATAGAAACATCTCTGAAATTTGGAAAGCTAGTACTTTTTTGACTGTTGGAAAAAAAAAAGACTACCTTTTTTGGGTATAGTTCTTCATTGTTTACAAAATTGTTTTATGCTCATTATCCATTGCTATCTTTCAACAAGCTTGGGAGAAGTATTATTAGTGTCATTTTTAGGAAAGAAAGCTGAAGGTTGGAAGGATGGTTTGACCAAGACCACAGACTCCAAACGTGTCAGAACAATGTCTCCAGCCCCAGTCTTCTGATACCAGGTAAAATCAGTTCAAGTCAGGCGTGGCATTTTCACTGGGAAGATGCACTTTAAAAAAATTATTTTTATTTGAAGGATAATTTCTGTACAATATTGCTTTGGGTTTTGCCATACATCAACCTGAATTGGCCATCGGTATACCTATGTCCCCACCCTCTTGATCCTCCCTCCTGCCTCTCACCCTTTCCCACTCCTCTCGGTTGTTACAGAACCTCGGTTTGAGCTCCCTGAGTACATTTCCATTGGCTGTCTGTTTTACATATGGTAGTCTGTATGCTTCCATGCAACTCTCTCCATTCATCTCACCCTCTCCTTCCTTCCCCGCCCCAACCTGTGTCCATAAAACGATGCACTCTTTAATTCTGTCCTGATGGGGTTTGCAATCTAGTGAGCAATAGTTGGGTAAACACATTAACTCTTGCTCCAAGGTTTGGATTAAGTAAGGGTGAATCAGGACACATACAAAAAGCTGGGGTGGGGGTGCCTGGAGGTAGGAGTGATGAATTCAATCTCTGTTCTAAACAACAGCTGCTCTGGGAAGCTTTCCATCCATAAGTGGTTACGAGGAATGGCTGAAAGCAGGTGTGGGTGTATGGAGACAGCAGGATGGCCATTTCTTATGTGTGCTTTGGTGCCAGAGGACGTGGAGCAGTGACAGCTAGAGGGTGGTTGATGACCACATCTGGGTGGGTCACTTTAGGCAGGATGGGAAGGTCCACACACCAGCTTAATTGATTTCATGGAGCTCCCTGTGAAGCCCTGTGTTTTTGTGGGCGTCTGTCGTTTTGATGATGCTGCAGGTTGAATGTGGTAAGACTGAGCTTGTCTTTTTGCGAAATCAAGAATCTGAAAGATGGCATGATGAAGTCCAGCCTGCTGGGGTTGCTCTCATGTCTCCTCTTTGTTTCCCAAATCTTCATTGCTCTAAATACCCAAAATGTCTTCTCCCCACTCCATCCCTTTGTCAATCTTTGTGAACTTTCTTCAGTTTTTAATTTAACTAGATGCTTATTTCAGAATCGACATTATGGCCGTCGCATATGGATGGTGGAATAAATTTATTCCACGTGTTTCTAATTCATTTACACTTAACTCATCAAAATGACCACCCGCTTTTTTTTTTTTTAATGAGGTAGTTAATGGCTAAGATGTTTTGTTAGCCTTTGAGTTGGCCTCTTAAAACATTTTCTTTTTTCTTTAGTAATACAAAGCTATAACCTGTAAAGGGAGCATGTATTCCATTAACTCTTACTGGGCTAGAAACTTAGTGTGTCACAGAGTTAAATGTGGATTCAGCCTCATTATATCCCTTCCTCCCTTCCTTGCCTTTCTTTCTCTACAGCCAAAGAAATAGATAAGCAAATATTTAAATAAAATTCACATACTGTCTGGTCCAGAAACTTACATTTAAAAATGTACCCAGCAGGGATAGATGTTCATTGCAGCATTACATGTAGTAGCAAAAACATAACTATCCTGCTGCTGTTGCTGCTGCTAAGTCGCTTCAGTCGTGTCCGACTCTGTGTGACCCCATAGACTGCAGCCCACCAGGCTCCCCCGTCCCTGGGATTCTCCAGGCAAGAACACTGGAGTGGGTTGCCATTTCCTTCTCCAATGCGTGAAAGTGAAAAGTGAAAGTGAAGTCGCTCAGTCATGTCTGACTCTTAGCGACCCCATGGACTGCAGCCTACCAGGCTCCTCTATCCATGGGATTTTCCAGGCAAGAGTACTGGAGTGGGGTGCCATTGCCTTCTCCAATGACTATCCTAAATATCCACAAAGGGAGGAATGACTGAATAAGCATTAGGTGCAATCACAGTGTAGACCGCTGTTTTTAAAATGTTTATGTAAGTGTATCTTTAGGTATTGGGATGAATTACATCAATTATCAACAGAAACAGAGAACAATTTTTCACATATGATACTATTTTAATAAATATAAACTCACTTTCACCCATTGTAAACAATTTGAAAGTCTTCTTTCTTTATGTGTGTTTTAAAAAATAATTAATTAAAAAAATTACTTATTTATTGGCTGCACAGGCTTTTCTCTAGTTGCAGTGAGCAGGGGCTCCTCTTGAGTTGAGGTGCCTGGGATTCTTACTGCAGTGGCTTCTCTTGTGGAGCACAGGCTCTACGGGCTTCAGTAATTGTGATGCATGGGTTCAGTTGCCCCACAGCATGTGGGATCCTCTCAGACCAGGGATCTAACTGTTGTGCCCTGTGTTGTCAGGCAGACTCATAACCACTGGAACCAAGGAAGTCCCTATATGGATAATCTTCAAGAATGGTAAGGGAGAAGGCTTCCCTGGTGGTCCAGTGGTTAAGACTTTACCTTCCAACACAGGGGATTCGGGTTTGATCCCTGGTCAGGGAGCGAAGATTCCATATGCCTCACGGCCAAAAAGCTAAAGCATGAAACAGAAGCAATATTGTAACAAATTCAATGAAGACTTTAAATAATGGTCCACATTAAGAAGAATCTTAAAGAACGAATATTCTTACAGAGAAACAAGCACTGAACTTTCATGTCTGGTTGCCATTTAGCCTCAGCTTAGCCTTTTCTTAGTCCACCTTCAACATAAGACGAGGCACGTTAATTTTAACCATGCATCTCTGTTTGCCCTGCAATTTTTAGAAATTGACTTTGGTACGGTCCTGTGTGCCACCACCTTCATCCTTCTTCGCTTGCAACTGACCTTGGGAAGGGCTGTGAATTGTTTATCCAGGTGTGCATAACCACAATAGTTATTTCTTGATGGTTTTAGGGGGATGTCAGTGGCACTAGTGGTAGAGAACCTGCCTGCCAATGCAGGAGACATAAGAGACGTGGGTTCAGTCCCTGGGTTGGGAAGATCCCCTGGAGGAGGGCATGGCAACCTGCTCCAGTATCCTTGCTTGGAGAATCGCATGGGCAGAGGTGGGCTATGGTTCATGGGGTTGCAAAGAGTCAGACATGGCTGAAGCAACTTAGCACGCATGCACTGGCTAGATTAGCCCTCTCACTGATTTACTCTAGCTGTGTCTTGTTTTGCTGTTAGGGCGTTTAAAGACCGCCATTTGGCAAAGAGAAGCTGGCATATTCTAGTGTTGCTGAATCTTGCTTTTCATGCTTTTGTGCAGAGGATAAGAAGAGAACGCATGCGTAGCTCACAAGGAAGTCTGCTTTCTTGCTAAGTCTAACTTCCATTGAGCTCATTCATGGAGCATCAAACCACTGAAGTGAAAAGAGGAGAGAAAGAGAGCTAATGACAATGAAATGCATTTCATCTTTACAGTAATCTACACGGGGAAATTATTATTAGTCCTGCTTTACAGAAGAGGAAATTGAAACTAAGAAAGTTTTGCTAACCTGCTCAAGGTCCCTCCAGGAGTCAGTGAGGTCCCATTCTTTCCATTGTCCTAGCTTACCAGCCAGTGTGTAGGGATGTGAGTCCATGGGAGCCGTTTGGTGTGTGTGGTTTTATGATTTTTCCCAGGAAACTCAGCCAGAGCTCCCCAGTTGTTCCACCAAGTCTGTCTTTTAGGTTAACTGAATACATCTCTACCCATGCCTCTGTGTATGCTGCCTCTGTTCCTCGGAAGCTTTCTGCGGGTATATAGGTCACACATTCCCAGGACATAAATCAGTCAAGCAGGTGGCATAGAGATCCTTATCCACTCAGACCTTTGACCTTCACTTGTGTCAACCAGACTGTGGGTGTGGAGAGCCCATGTAGGGATTTGGTGTCTTGGAGGAATGGAAGAGGAGCTCCCAGGAGGTGTTTGGGAGCCGGCACGGTGCTCTGAGGTTCAAGTCCTGCTGTAGCTAGTGGTAGACTGGTCTTTGTGGGGAAGGAGGAATTATGCTGGGGAGCTGTGCCTGGAACTGGCCATTCTGGACTGTGCCCGTACTTGGCCCAGTTGCATTCACATGCGTCACTTCCACTGTTTGCAGAATCCACTTGGGCTTCCCAGGTGGCTCATCAGTGAAGAATCCAACTGCCAATGCAGGAGACGAGGGTTCGATCCCTGGGTGGAGAAGATCCCCTGGAGGAGGAAATGGCAACCCCCTGCAGTATTCTTGCCTGGGCAATCCCACAGACAGAGAAGCCTGGCCAGCTACAGTCTATGGGGTCACAAAAGAGTTGGACAAGACTGAGCAGCTAAACAACTTGTGGAATCCATGCGATGGAACATTTTGTTTGGCCTCCTGAATGTTCCACTTCTTCCCAGGCTGCCGGGGATGTCCCTGAGCATTGGCCTATCACAAATGTGCTCAGGTTTTCTAATCCCAAAACAGATTCTCAAAACAGTCCAACATTTGGCAGGCAGCTATTTCTAGGTCGACAGGACACGCAGTTACGCGATACCCATCTTACAGCCTTATTGGTCTGGGGGCTGGGTTGAAGAAAACAGCTATTAGAAGATGCATTCACTGTGGTCATGTTTATACTCCTTTTGTCAACTAAAATGTGTTTGTTTAAACAAAGTCTTTGGTTTATGACAGTCATCACTCCCTCTCAGTAGCAGACAATGTGCTCGAATTTCACAAGAGTATGTAAATGATCCAGGGTGGCCAGGCAGCTGTCTTCAGTCAACATTTTCACATAGTGATGATTCTCAGGAAAAGAGAAAGGCGTACTTAATACATAGTGTTATACATTGTCTGCCTTCTTAGTAACCCAAGTGGCCCCCCTCCACTGTATATGCTCATTTATCATTTCCCCTCTATTTTTAAAACCTAAATTTGATTTTTTAGCCAAAATATAAATAGGGGGCTGGATGATTTCACAGAACTTCTGTGAGAATGTGAAATGGGAGTGTGTAAGTGCTTTATGGAATGAAAGCGCTGGGTACTGTTTTGTTGGAAATCAGGTCATATATTAAAACAAGAAAAGACAGGGAGCAGTTGGCTGGAGTATATTTGGTCTCACTTTTCTGCTCCCATTGGTTTGCCTCTCAGGGACTCACCGCTTTGTTGCACACGCAGACCCCACCCTGTGTCCTGGTGCAGCCATGCAGTTCTTTCCTTAGGGACACACGTCAGATACTAAAAACATGACATGGTGTCTCACTGTGATTGTGTTTATTTACAGTGATGGCCTCCCTGAACCCTCCAAACATTTATCAGCATCCCAGAGGCCTCGTGGGTATCTTCAACATCAGAAGGTGCTCTTTTCACTGATTGAAACTGTTAGTCGTTCAGTCATGTCTGACTCTTTGCAACCTCATGGACTATAGCACCCCACCCCCACCCCCGCCAGGCTCCTTTGTCCATGCGTTTCTCCAGGCAAGAATCCTGGAGTGGGTAGCCATTCCCTTCTCCAGGAGATCTTCCCAACCTAGGGATCGAACCTGCATCTCCTGTGTTTCCTGCATTGGCAGGTGGGTTCTTTACCATCTGAGCCACCAGGGAAGCCTACTGGGGGAGTACAATTTTGTCACTGAATCAGCATCAGAGTATTGGGTAAAGATTCCTGAAATTATAAACTTTGGTGATTAGAATGTTGCCTTAAATCACTACCATTCTTCCAAAGTTTTTTATTTTGTTTGTGTTTTTTAATGTGAGGTTTTCATTGGGTTTAAACTTTGTGGAACCAAATATTATAAATCTCCAAAAACCATCTGTAAATACCCACAATTGCTTTCAGCCTACCAGAGACCAGGATTGTCAAAAGAATCATTTTTCCCTATAGTAATCTATAAGGTCAGTGGAAGTCTAATACATTTTTAGTAGGATTTGCTTTTTTAGAGACTAACAAGTTGATTCTAAAATTCAACTGAAAAAATTAATTAATGATAATAGCCAAAAAAGTTTTATAGAAAGAATAAAAAGGGGAAATTTGTTCTATAATAAAACTCCCCAGTTCAGTTCAGTTCAGTCACTCAGTCATGTCTGACTGTTTGCGACCCCATGAATCACAGCACGCCAGGCCTCCCTGTCCATCACCAACTCCCGGAGTCCACCCAAACCCATGTCCATCGAGTCAGTGAGGCCATCCAGCCATCTCATCCTCTGTTGTCCCCTTCTCCTCCTGCCCCCAATCCCTCCCAGCATCAGAGTCTTTTCCAATGAGTCAACTCGTCGCATGAGGTGGCCAAAGTATTGGAGTTTCAGCTTTAGCATCAGTCCTTCCAGTGAACACCCAGGACTGGTCTCCATTAGGATGGACTGGTTGGATCTCCTTGCAGTCCAAGGGACTCTCAAGAGTCTTCTCCAGCACCACAGTTCAAAAGCATCAATTCTTCGGCGATCAGCTTTCCTCACAGTCCAACTCTCACATCCATACATGACCACTGGAAAAACCCAACACCCCACAATAATAAAAGTGGAATGGTCTTATAACAGGACCATATATTAGTTCAGTAGATAGAGTCCAGAAACAGATACATGTATATATAAAGTAATCCATCTATTTCTAAGGCTCCGTATGCCCCAGTGTATCTGTAGAATTCTACTCAATGGCAACTGAAATTTACAGAAGCCTTGAGCATGAAGATCTTTAGTATTTTTAAAGGAATATATTCAAGGATTTTACCCAGTACACCCCTAAAATGTTTTTCAGAAATCCTCTCAAAATAGTCTTCACTCTCCCCAAAGTGCAGACTCTTGGCAGCCCCCTCAAAATCTGCCTCTTTCTGTTCCACCTGGTTTCCTAACGCTAACCTCACCAACCCCATCTCCTCCTGCACACCCACTGCCCTCATGTAGCAGCTCTATACCTATTTATAACCATACTAATAGAGGGCCACCCTTGAGAAGGGTGGTTCTTGTCCTAGTTTGGCTGCTTTTCTACAAAGCAGGAAGTTCTCATACTTATGGTGATTAAAATTCCCCAGTAGACTCTCAGAATTCAAATTCCCAACTTCATTTCTTTAGGAACTTAATGTCTCAAAGTTGACATTTTAAGTAATGAACTAGTCAGTAAAGGATTTGGGGAATTGTTGGCTATCTGTTTAGAAAAAATAAAGTGGCATGTCTATATTTTACCAAATAAACACTTTGTAACTATGGGTTTCAGTGGAATAGAATATACATTATTAGATTTAGAACTTATGTATATTTGTGAATATGTGCGTGCTAAGTCGCTTCAGTCATGACTGACTCTGTGCAGCCCTATATATGTAGTGTAGCCTTCCAGGCTTCTCTGTCCATGGAATTCTCCAGGCAAGAATAATGGAGTGGGCAAGAATAATGGAGTGCCAGGCCTTCCTTCAGGGGATCTTCCTGACTCAGGTATGGAACCCGTGTCTCTTAAGTCTCCTGCATTGGCAGGCGGGTCTTTACCACCAGTGCCACCTGGGAAGTCCATGTTTGTATATACACAGGGGCAGTTATGGAAATTTACCTCTAAGATTTGGGGTTGAAAACTGAGAGGGGAGACTTCTATTTTATATATTTCCGATTATTTTAAAGTTCTTTTATAACAAATTGTGTTACATTGGTAATGAGAAACAAAGTAGTGGATTTTGCTGGTGGTCCAGTGGTTAAGAATCCTCTTGCCAATGCAGGGGACACAGGTTTGATCCCTGGTTCAGGAAGATTCCACAGGCCTCGAAGCAACTAAGCCCATGTGCCACAGCTATTGAAGCCCATGGATCTAGAGCTTTTGCTTAGAAATAGGAGAAGCCACTGCAATGAGAAGCCTGCCCGCTACCAGGAAAAGTAGCCCCTGATCACTGCAACGAGAGGAAGTCTTTGCAGTAACAAAGACTCAGTGCAGCCATAAATAAATGAAATAATTTTTTAAAAATAGTAGTATAAGAAGCTTTTAGATAGTTTCTTTTTGAAGAAGCAGCATCTCATAATGTACACAGATGCAAAACCACTGTACTAGGTATCCTACTTATTATAAAATATCATTCACAAATTCTTTTTTTTTTAATTAAAAGAAACAAGAAAACCTTAAGTGTTAGCCTTATCTGGATAGTTATTGGAAGTAGTAGCCCTTGATGATTTATTGTTTAACAACTTTGTGGTTTCTACTAGGTCTTATCAGACATGTGGTCAAAGAACGGGAGAAGTTACCTGTTTTCATAGCTGTGACTGGGGTCCAAAAACAGAAGCATGGAAATGAGCAAAAAGAGAAATGCCAACCTAGAGGAGAGAGCATACACATAGCACCCAGGAGCTTTTGTGAAGTTGGTTTTAACCCTAAACGAGTGTGAGTGTTATCTGGCTCAGATATTCGCCTTGCTCTTGTAGTGAGTTGTCGGGGCTGGGCTGAGTCCCAAAGGGCACCCCAGAACTTCCTGTGTTTTCATCATATATCAAGATGGGCTTGGGATGAAAGGTGCTTTCATGACATCAGTATGAAAGTGAAAAAGTGGAAGTGTATAGCTCAGTCTTGTATTCTCTATCCATGGGATTCTCCAGGTAAGAATACTGGAGTGGGTATTCCCTTCTCCAGCAGATCGTCCCAGCCCAGGGATCGAACCTTTGTCTCCAGCATTGGAGGCGGATATATTTACCATCTGAGCCATCGAGGAAGCCCTGTATAAGAGTTTGAAGAATTCTTCAAAATTGTCTCCTTCTACTCACTTGTACAGCTGATAAAACTGAGGCCCAGAGGGATAAAATGATTTCCAAAGGTACTGATGGTGACATTTGAAATGCAATTCTATGGAAAAATGGAAAGGGAGAACTTTTTCACTTGAGCCTTAAAAGTATCAGCAAACAAAAAAAGGTGTAGCCCTCAAGCCATTCAGCCCTCAGCCACTACCGGCCCCTGCCTTGGTGAGCCTGAGGGAACTTAGGAGGGAGACCAACAGGCTGCAGGCTGCCCACTACCCTTAACCACTGCAGCTGCCCCCAGCGGTGCACCCTGAGGGGACTCAGGAGAAGAAGAAACTGCATACTGGCCCCAGATAGCTGAGGTGCATATCAAAGGAATGACTTTAGTGAGTCCAGATTTGTTCTTCTCTTGTGTGGAAAAGTGCTAAATCCATTAACTTGAGATGTTTGTGTTTTCTCTCTCCCTCTCTTTTTAAAACTTTTATTGGAGTACAGTTGCTTTACAATGTTGTGTTAGTTTTGGCTATACAGCAAAAAGAATCACCCATACGTATACATGTATCCGCTCTTTTTTGGATTTCCTTCCCATTTAGGTCATCATAAAGGACTGAGTGGAGTTCCCTGTACTATACAGTTGGTTCTCATTAGTTATGTATTTTATACATAGTAGTGTATAAAGAGAAGGCAATGGCAAGCCACTCCAGTCCTCTTGCCTAGAAAATCGCATGGACAGAGGAGCCTGGTGGGCTGCAGTCCATGGGGTCGCTACTAGTCGTACACGACTGAGCGACTTCACTTTCACTTTTCACTTTCACACATTGGAGAAGGAAATGGCAACCCGCTCCAGTGTTCTTGCCTGGAGAATCCCAGAGACGGTGGAGCCTGGTCGACTGCCGTTTGTGGGGTCGCAGAGAGTCGGACACGACTGAAGCAACTTAGCAGCAGTGTATGTATATCAATCCCAATTTCCCAGTTCATCCCACCAACCCTTCCCCCTTGTTGTCCATACATTTATTCTCTATGTCTGTGTCTCTATTCATACTCTGGAAATTTAAGTCCATCTGGACCATTTTTCAAGATTCCACATATAAGTGATTTATAGGATATTTGTTTCTCTCTTTCTAACTTACTTCACACTGTACGACAGTCTCTAGGTCTGTCCATGGTTTTCTTTAGTTTAATAGTAATCTTGATGTTGTGACCACCTAGTCTTTGTTGCAAAAATTCCTATATATCCTGGCTCCTCCCTTACCTCTTCAGAGCAGTCCCTTGGAGCTATCTGCAAGGATGTTCCTGGGCTTCATGTCTTAAGAAAGTCCCTAAAATATAAAACATAACTCTCAACTTTTAGGTTATGCAATTCTTTTCAGTCAACAAAAGAGAGAACATATTTTTGGACAGGAAAGGTCTCCTCTCTTAAAATTCAGAAGATACACAGAACTGTCTGGGAACTACCACACCCCCTCCGCCCCCCCCCCCCCCCCCCCCCCCCGCCCTCCAGCCGGGGCAGACATTGCTAATCAACCCCAGCTCGCTTCCATCAGCTGGACTCTGACCCAGCCTGAGAATCCTCTTAACATAGTGCTGGAGGCAGCCACTATAACAGATCTGAATTTTCATGTGAATTAAAATCTTTTGGGCCCCTCTTCTAAATGATGCATCTGTGTGATTCATGGTGTGGTAACTGCCCCGTCGTTCAAGCCAGAAGAACCTAGTTTGACTCCTGAATGTGCTTGTTTCTAGCTCTGTGACACCATAAGTCCTTTAGCCTTTCTGGCTGGAACTGTTTTCTAGTCTCTGAAATGAGGGAGTTGAAGTAACTTTTAAGCATCTTCTACCTCTGAAAAATGTTCTGATTCAAGGTTTGTAGACTTCCCAGGAAGAATTTATACTTACAACCATGTATTTTTTATAAAGACTGGAGGTGGTTCTCAGGTATTTTGTACATTACAAATCTATTTCAGATTCCTTAAGTCTTCAGTTCCTTGCTTTATCTGACTACTTCCTTGCATCTGCTGTGTTATTGACTCATATCTGTGAAACCAGAATTTAGAGATTCAAAAGGAAGAGATGAGGAAAGAGTCATTTAAAACCAGAGGAATTTCGGGACCCTCTTCTTTGTCATGGAAGACTTGAATGTTCTCACCCATTAGGCTGATCTAACCTGCATGCGTCCTGCCCACCCTGCCTTCCATTTATACCCGCTTGTGAACAGGAGGCCCTGCCAGGCAGACGGGTCTCAGTGTGGGGTCCTCTGGGATCTCTGGCCCCCTTCCTATCCCCGCCCCCGCCCCGCCTCTATGTGACCTGCCTCCCGGTTTGTCTTCCAGGCCCCGCTTCCCTCCGGGCATATCCTCTCCTCTCAGTGATCACCCGACAGCCCACGGTCATCTCCCATCTGGTCCCCACCACCCCGGGAATCGCCCAGGCTCTGTCCCGCCACCCGGCCGCCGAAGCTGCCTCTGTGGAGGCCCCAGGCGAGAACCACGGCAGCAGCGAGTCTGAGACGGAGCAGCCCACGCCCCGGCAGAAAAAGCCCCGCCGGAGCCGCACCATCTTCACCGAGCTGCAGCTCATGGGCCTGGAGAAGAAGTTCCAGAAGCAGAAGTACTTGTCCACCCCAGACAGGTGAGGACACAGGGAAGGGGATGTTCCAGGTAAGGCCCTTGAGAAGGGAGACTCCTTTTGTTCTCAATGTGGCAGGGAGAGCCACAAGGACTGTTCTAGGGTTTGTGCAGGACACTAGGGCAGGAGTCTGTCCATGCTTTGGCTCAAATAATCTCCGTTCCGTTCAGTCGCTCAGTCGTGTCCGACTCTTTGCGACCCCGTGGACTATAGCCTACCAGGCTTCTCCGTCCATGGGATTCTCCAGGCAAGAATACTGGAGTGGGTTACCATTTCCTTCTCCAGGGGATCTTCCCGACCCAGGGATCGAACCCGGGTCTCCCGCATTGGAGGCAGACGCTTTAACCTCTGAGCCACCAGGGAGCCTTGGTTAAACAGAAGCCAGCCCACCTGAGGGCTTCCCGGGTGGTGCAGTGATAAAGAATTCGCCTTTATGCAAGAGAACCAGGTTTGATCCCTGGGTGGGGAAAATCCCCTGGAGTAGGAAATAGTCAACTTGCCCCAGTATTCTTGCCTGGTAAATTCCACAGACAGAGGAGCCTGGTGGGCTGCTTACAGTCCATGGGGTCGCAGAAGAGTCAGACATGACTGAGCCATTAAGCACACACATAGCCCACCTGAATTCGTCATACTTAGCCCCGGAAGCCTGCCTGATGCTGAATTTTTACTCCTCACTGCATCTCTGTATGTTAACTACCACAGTACAACAAGCACAGTGAAAATGAAAGTCGCTCAGTTGTGTCCGACTCTTTGCGACCCCATGGACTATACAGTGGGTAGACATGACTGAGCGACTTCACTTTTCATTTTCACACATTGGAGAAGGAAATGGCAACCCACTCCAGTGTTCTTGCCTGGAGAATCCCAGGGATGGGGGAGCCTGGTGGGCTTCCGTCTATGGGGTCACACAGAGTCGGACACGACTGAAGTGACTTAGCAGCAGCAGCAGCAGCAGTCGTTCCCTTCTCCAGGGGATCTTCCCAACCCAGGGATCAAACCCAGGTTTCCTGCATCGCAGGCAGATTCTTTACCAGCTGAGCCACAAGGGAAGCCCAGCAAGCTTGTTTACCATACAACAAGCATTTTAAAGCTTAGCAAATGGTTGCCCAGGCGCTCAGCTGGAAAACAGGTTTGGCGTTTAAAACCACTGACACTTAGGATCAGATGCACTGGGATTAGACCTGGAGTTGAGGTCCATGATCTTCCCAGGCTTCTGCCCACCCTCTAACCCCCAACTGGCTTAGCAGGCACACCTGGCTTCTGCATGGCAGCCTGGATTAATGGGGCTTCGGAGCTGTCAGATGTCCTGATGGACTTGACAGGTAGCAAGTCAGAACCATTTGGCTGAGACCAAGGAGGACCTGGATGAAGGTCTCTTTAAACCCTTTTGAGATCTCAGTGAGGGTGGCTGTTACCCCTGCTTTACTCAGAGGCTTCAGTACCTCCCCACTTTCTTTAATTTAACATCTTAGCAAAGAAATATGCTGCAAGAGTGTGTGTTCTACCTTGTTCTTTCAAACTCACTCTGGAATGACTGACCTGACATGTGACCCTGTTTATTGGAAGGATTTTCCAGGTACTTTTTCTCTTTCTTTGCTTACTGCCTTGTCTATTTCAGGTCTGACCCTGTTAAAGAGAAGGAAAGGAAACTCAAATGCATTTCAAGCTGTTTATTAGCTCCTAGATAAAAATTTGAGAGAGGAGCCTTCAAGTCATTGATTGAAAGGGAATTTGTTTACTGATTCAGTTAGTTGAGCTCCCAGCAGCTGTGTGCAAGGCACTGTGCCAGGGATTCTGAGTCCAGAAGATAGCAGACACGAGACCTGCTCTAGAGGAGGTCGCGGGGAAGGATCTGGCTGCAGTAACCGCATCATGACTTGGGGTGTGGATGCCAACATGTTCCCGAGGGCTGTAGGAGCACAAAGGTATTGCTGAGTGTGTCCAGTGGCAGCCGGGAAGACTTCTCAGAGGAGGCAGCACTTCAGAAGCACTTTGATCCCAGAAGGGAGGGGGCATCCCACAGAGGGAACAACGTGCAAAAGGCCCAGATGTGCTGCTGGGATGCTGAGGGCCCTGCAGGTAGTCGGGTGTCTCCAGCTTCAGGAGTTGGTGGGGGTGTGGGGGGAGATGAGGCTGCAGAGATAGGAAGGACCCTGTATGTCTGACTAAAAGATGTGGATTTTGCTGTGCAGGCTGTTTGTCAGTATCTGTGAAGAGCTGCAAGTGCTATGGCCAGATTTAATTTTATTTTTAAAAATTTTTATTTATTAAAAAAAATTTAGGCCATGTCCTATAGCATGTGGGATTTTAGTTCCTTGATCAGGAATCAAACTTGGGCCCCCTGCATTGGGAGCATGGAGTCTTAACCACTGGACTAGCAGGGAAGTCCCGAGATTTATATCTCGGAATCCTCGTATTGGTAGTACCATAAGTAACAGGGAAGAGTGAGAAGAGATGGAGCAGGGAAAGCAGTGGACAGAGTCCAGGGAGGGTCACTGAAGAGCTGAATTAAGGTGGAGACAGTGGGAACAGAGACGAGAGAATAGATCGGAGGCCTGTTTTGAAGCCAGAACGACAGAATTTCCATTGGCATGATGCAGAGAGCTCAGAATTCTGTGGCTCCTGCATGGGCCACCAGGGAAAGAGGGACAAGCATTAGCTGAAGCTGGAAGGCAGAGGGCAGAGTGAGTTTGGTGAGGAAAGAGTGCGTTCTGTTTTGGCCATGTGCAATTTGGGGCACCTTCAGGCAGAGGATGGAGGCAGGTCTGTGATGTGGGGATCAATAGATGAGATCTCTGGGCTTCCCTGGTGGCTCAGATGGTAAAGAATCCGCCTGCAAAGAAGGAGACCTGGATTTGATCCCTGGGTCGAGAAGAAGCCCTGGAGAAGGGAATGGGTACCCACTCCAGCATTCTTGCCTGGAAAATCCCATGGACAGAGGAGACTGGCAGGCTACAGTCCATAGGGTCGCAAATAGTCGGATACAATTAAGTGACTAAGCACACACACACACGTGCACACACACGGTGTTCTGCTATTCTGATGCTCCCTGATGTAACGAAGCGCCTCCTGTACTCAACACACATGGAGTACAGGAGGTGGAGTGGGCATCTGGATTTATGAATCAGCGCACTCAAGATGACATTCTAGGCTTATTTTAGAAGTCAGAATTTTTTTTAGCAGAAACGTTAGTTCCAAATCAACCTCCCGGGGCTTCCTGCTACCTGCCCAGGCACCTCTCAGGTGAGCTTGATCCACTTGCCTGCAGAGGAGGACCATCTGGCTGGCGTGGAGGCTGCCGCCCGAGCTGCCCCGCCAGCTGTTCCTCACCTCGTACGTGACCGGGGCCATGAGCACGCCTCCTCCCACGGCGCACACCCTCTTGCGCTGTGTTTGTTTCTCCAGTCTCCTAGGTGATCCCATTGAAGCGAATTTGCGCAGGGAAGTGAGAATCTGTAACGGCGGCAGGTAATGAGAGAGAGCTGATGACAGCGAAGTGTGTTTCTGGGGCCAGCATGAGTCAGGAGTGCATTTTTCCCAAGTGAGCTCATCCTGGTTTGCCAGTGCTGTGGCAGAACTGTGAACTGATCCTTCCATTCACTGATGCACCTGACGGCCTTAGGTGAACCGGCCGGGAAGGATGGGGAGGGAGGAAGCCCTCTGCCTCCAGGGAGGTCTGGGAGACCGGTGGGTTGGCCCCCCTGGGCTCTTGGTGTTTAAATGAATAGCTACCTGGGATGCCAAATTATGGCCAGCAAGGCTATGGTGCAAAATTTACCTATGCCCCCCGAAGAGCTATCCATAGATACCATGAACTGCTATGTGGTTGTTAATAACACTATTGCTTACAGTGTACCCACTGGGTGACAGGCATTGTTAGGTGCTTTACATTAGCAGTTCTCAAAGGGTTTGGTCTTGGGACCCTTTTCTAAATTCCTAAAAATTTTTGAGCCCCCCCCTCCCAGAGAACTTTTGTTGGTAAAACTATTGATATTTACCAAATTAAGTATTAAAGTTGAGAAAGTTTAAAAATGTTTAGTTATTCATTACAGGATATCAATATTAGACCTATCACATTAACATAAATAACAATTTTTAAATTTAAAAATTTTCCAAAAAAGTGAGAAAACTGGTCTTGTTTTCACTTATGCAAATTTATGTCTGCCTTAATAGAAAAAGTTTAGATTCTTATATGTGCTTCTTGGGCTTCCCAAGTTGTGCCAGTGGTAAAGAATCCACCTGCTAATGCAGGAGACGCAAAGGGCGTGAGTTCAATCCCTGGATCAGGAAGATCCCCTGGAGAAGGAAATGGCAACCCACTCCAGTACTTCTTGCCTGGAAAATTCTATGGACAGAGGAGCTTAGTGGGCTACAGTCCATGGGGTCACTGAGTCGGACACTACTGAGCATGCGCACACACCTGGGATGCAGGGCTTCATTAGTGGGGAGGGGAGGACTGCTAGCACAAGGAATTTATTGGCTTCAGTCTGTTAATGACTTCCAATAAAACTGTCAGCTTACAGTAGCCCTTTTACTGGGCAAGCAGATAGGTGTGAATGGGGATTGAAGCCAGGAGCTGAAGTCCTTGAAGGAAAATGGTTTTTATTATTGGAGATTGAATTGGGCACTCTGGTCCAAGCAGGGGGTCTGAGGAGTGCACCTGGCATGCCAGGACCCACACCTGGAGCCTTCACTCCTGTACAACTGGTCTTCCTGATGGTGAGGTGTCACGTGTTACTCCTCAGGTAGAGAAAGTTGAAGCTGAGGTGCTGTGCTTAGTCGCTCAGTCGTGTCCGACTCTTTGTGGCCCCATGGACTGTAGCTGGCCAGGTTCCTCTGTCCATGGGGATTCTCCAGGCAAGAATACTGGAGTGGATTGCCATGCCCTCCTCTATGGGATCTTCCAACCCAGGGATCGAACCCAGGTCTTCCGCATTGCAGGTGGATTCTTTACCAGATGAGCTACCAGGGAAGCCCCAGGGAAGCTTGGGTGCAGCTGAGGATGTGCACCCAAGTCCCCATGGCCCAGGCTGGTGGCTCTGCAGGCTACAGAGAAATGTAGGACCACGCTTGGCTGTGGAATGGGGAGCAGGAAGGATACGGATGTAATGTTCCTTTTGGAATGTGGCATCTTAACAGTTGAGGGCAGGGATGGAGGATGAGTCAACCCGTCAAAACATATTTTTGAGCCCTTGTTCTTGATTTAGAATGCTGTAAGCACGTTTGTGATTGTGAAGGAAGCAGTGGAGTTAGGAAAGCAGAAATAACTCATGAGAAGCAGAGACCGTCAAGAACTCAGAACCCCCTGGGTGAGAGGTGACCTGTGCAGAGGAAGCAACCTTCAAGGGTTGTGTAGAGAAAGCAGGGGTGAGGGAGTGGGGGTGGCGGGAGGCTTACTGCCTGGAAAAATGGGACTTTACCTTTCCTCCCCAGTTTGGATTTGGGGTCAGAGCCTTCATTTTATACAGGATCAGAGTAAAGAGTCTGTCGGGTCAGGGAGAGCACTTTGCAGTGAAGGCTCAGAAATTCTTTTCAGGTTCAATGTAGACAGTTCTTAGGTTTGGGCATTTATTTTTTAGCTGCACAGTTTCCTCCATCGGATTCTGGGAAGGAAAGCAGAGCTCTTTGGGAGGAACTGGTTTAATGGGGAGGTCCACGTGTTGGTAACAGGCCCCACCTCTGCTGCCCCTTCCCCTCTTCCTCATCCTGCCTCTGTCTCTCGTGCCTTCTAGGTTGGACTTGGCCCAGTCTCTGGGACTCACTCAACTGCAGGTGAAGACCTGGTACCAGAACCGCAGGATGAAATGGAAAAAAATGGTAAGAAAGAGAGTAAGTCCTAGCCACGGGCCCATCATGATGGGAAGAATTCTTACTACAGGGCTGGCAAGAAGGCAGGAAGGACCCTTTGGTGGATTGAGCTCCAGAGATTGGAAGGCCTTTTACGATGCTGGCTGGAAGGGAGGCCATTTGAACAAAAGGATAAGCAATTCTTTCTGACCTGGATTTCCTGACCAGAAGGATATTCTTTTTCACACTTTCATTGGAAATAAAAGAAAAAGAAAGCCTCCAGACTTGTCAGTTGCTGCTTTTAACCCCACCTGCTAGCCTTTTCAAATACCTTCCTTCCCACTCCCACCAACAGCTAAGAATAGAAGTCAGTCCTCTTGTGTTTTTAGAGGACATACAGGGTACACCTGCTCTTTTAGCTGTGTGTCTTCTGACACAGGGATTCTCGACTCAAGGGGGCATCAGAGGAACCTGGGTGGCAGGTATGAATGCAGAACTCAAGGCCCTTCCTAAGATTCTGCTCTGCTGGCCCAAGGCAGGGTGTGTTAATTAGCACCCAGCTTCCTCTGATGAACATGGTATAGTGACTGGTTTCCCAAATACCATGCTAGTGCCTCACAGATGAGTTGTTCCCTATTTGGTTTTTAAATGAACTTATATAGCAATAGAAGGAGAAAATGTGGAAGCAGTGACAGATTTTATTTTCTTGGGCCCCAAAATCACTGTGGACAGTGGCTGTAGCCATCAAATTAAAAGACGCTTGCTCCTTGGAAGGAAAGCTATGAAAAATCTAGACAGCATATTAAAAAGCAGAGATAACACTTTGCCGGCAAAGGTCCATATAGTCAAAGCTATGGTTTTTTCAGTAGTCAGGTAAGGATATAAAAGCTGGACCATAAAGAAGGCAGAGTGCTGAAGAACTGACGCTTTAGAATTGTGGTGCTGGAGAAGACTCTTGAGAGTCCCTTGGACTGAAGGGGATCAAACCAGTCAGTCCTAAAGGAAATCAGTCTTGAATATTCACTGGAAGGACTGATGCTAAAGCTGAAACTCCAATACTTTGGCCACCTGATGTGAACAGCCAGCTCTTTGGAAAAGACCCTGATGCTGGGAAAGACTGGAAGGCAAACGGAGAAAGGGCAGCTAAAGATGAGATAGTTACATAGCATCATCGACTCAATGGATATGAATTTGATCAAACTCTGGGAGATGCTGAAGGAAAGGGAAGCTGCAGTCCATGGGGCTTCACAAAGTTGGACATGACTTAGTGACTGAACAACACCACCAAATTAGTATAAGCATCTCTTTAAAAAAGAAACATCTCTACATTTTAAGGAACTCATTTCATAATGGTTTAGCCCTCTCTCTTTTTCTTATTAAAAAAAAAAAAAAAAAAAGCAACAGTTAAATCCAGATTTTCCAAAGCAGTTGTCTCACTTCCAGTTTTGAAAACTCCAAGGGTCAAAGTCAAAGCCCAGAGAAAACAGGAGGGTTGGGAAGAGAGTGGGAAGAAACCTCTGACCCAGGCCTTTCCATGTTCTCACTGGGTTTCTGGGCCCCTCTCCTGTCCTGTGGACTGAGCATCTCAGGCCTGCCTGCATGATGTCCTAATTGCTAAGCCATCTGGTCACAAGCCTTGGTGTCTCAAGGGCTGGAGTATGAATTTTCTACAATGACCAAATAACTAAGACCCCCTTCCCCTGCACCAGCCACCTAGTTTTCAGAAACAAAAAAAGTTAATAGGCACTTTTTGATAATAGGTAATAGATTTTGAGTTTTCTCCATTTTGTGTTTTTATCCAATATATGTATTTTTGTCTCTGAAAACTTTGGTCCTTGCTATTGCCTGCTAATAGGCTTCCAGATGGCGCTAGTGGTAAAGAACCAACTTGCCAATGCAGGAGACATAAGAGTTGTAGGTTTGATCCCAGGGTCAGGAAGATTCCCTAGAGGAGGAAATGGCAACCAAGTCCAGTATTCTTGCTTGGAAAATTCCATGGACAGAGGAGCCTGGTGGGCTACGGTTCATGGGGTTGCAAACAGACACCACTGAGCACACACAAGCAAGAGTCCAGAGAAGTGAAGTATTGGGACAGCTTGCAGGGAGAAGTTGAAATGGAAAGATAAATAATAAGTTTCAACAAACATGTTGTTGCTTCCCAACTTCTAGAATGCTCAGACACCCATGGAGCCTTTTAGGGGACTGATCTCTAAGGGAACCAGATCTGGGACCTGGAAACACTGGGCTGTGTTTCCAGGCGTGCCCTTCCCTGGTTGCTTTGGGCAAGTCTCTTCACTGCTCTCTGTGCAAGTTCCACCACCCACCTCCTTCCCCGAGCCATCATCGTCATCAGAATTGATGTCTCCTGAGTGGCAGAGGCATTGTTTGAGTTGGTTATCAGCGATCTTTTCGTGAGTCAGACGATGGAGGCACTGACAGCTCACTGGCTCTGCCAGCACCGCCCAGTGCCCGTGGGGAACACATGTGCCCCTGCCGCTGACGTCAGCTGTTTTCCACCGGCCTCGGCACTGCTGGCACAGCCGCAGGCCACGTGTAGATGGTTATCAATGTCGTAGAAAACAAAATGGAAGTAACTGCACAGATTTAAATCTCTGAACTGTCCACAAGCCAACCGAATGCGCGCCGCTGGAAATTAGAGTCCACTTCATTTCACCTTATGAGCAGTTACTTTTCACCAGGCAATAGAGATGTGGCTATAACACACCAGTTGTTGTAGTTCAGTTGCCAAGTTGTGTCCTACTCTTTGCGACCCTGTGGACTGCAGCACACCAGGCTTCCCTGTCTTTCACTATCTCCCATAGTTTGCTCAAATTCATGACCATTATGTTGGTGATACCATTCAACCATACCATCCTCTGTTGCCCCCTTCTCCTCCTACCCTCAGTCTTTTTCAGCATCAAGGTCTTTTCCAATGAGCATGATACCAGGCCATCCATTAGAAAAAATTCATGAAAGGTACTCAGTCAGTGGGGGTAGCTGACCTGTAAGTCACTCATTATTCAGAGTGATCAGGGCAACAGTGGAAGGAAACAAAAGGTTTAGCATCAGTAAGAGAAGGGAGGGCTTCCTGGAAGAGGTGCCATCTAAGTTGGGTTTAATGGATGAATAGACACCTGCCAGATGAAGTTAGAAGGGTGTCGCAGGCTGAAGGAAGGAACAGAAGTACGTGGGGGCACTGCAAGGACCTCAGAACAGCTGGAGTGAAGAGGAGAACAAGGTGGCTCAGTTGTGGGTCACGTTCTAACTCTCCCAAAACAGCAAGGCATTGTTGGGATCCTGATTGCTTCATAGTTTCCCCTGGTAAAACTTTCAAGGCTGTCTCTTCAAGGACTGGGGAAGAAAAGAATAATTGAGTAATAAAGATGTCTCAAGGCAAGTAACCTCACTGGAATTGGAAAAAGATTAGCATTCGCTTCTCAGAGTTACTCGCATGCTGCCAGAACCAAGATAGCATCTCAGACTAGTTTTTACCGGTCAGCGTGTAGAACCTGTAGCGGGTTGGGTGAATGTGGTCTCCCACATTCGGTGGGATGCGCACCCTCCCTTCCATGTCTGCTTGGCTTGGCTTCCAGTAGGGCCCAGCGGGCTTCGTAGCGGGTCAGAAGTACCTCATCATTCAGGGGTACTTTTCATCTCCAAAGTAGGGTTCTGTTCTGTGAGAGGGTCCAGATGGGTGGTACCTTCCTCTCCCAGTCACGGAACTGGATGGGCCACATACCACGCCCAGCGGTCTTCTTGTGCACCAGAAGTCTCCAGCTGGTCGACAATTCTATGAGACTGTTACCGGTTTATCCCAATGTAATCATGGGCAAGCGCCTGTTTCCTCATCAGTAAATGCCCGACGTCCACCTTACAGGGATGCAGATGAGCTCAGTGAGCTAATCTGAGCCAATCCCTGTAGGACTCAGAACCGTGTCTGCCCCATAGGATCCAGTCAAGAAGTGTTAGCTGCTGTTCGTCTCAGTGTTGTTTTTTTTTTAATTCTTTACCCATCCACAAAATTCATATCTCCAGGAAATCTCAACTTTTGGAGGCCAGGAGAGATAACCTGAAAATGAATTCTGCAAGTTTCCAGGATGCTGGTTAAGACAGGTGTTTTTCTGCATCCTCCCCACTTGCAAGCCTTCCCCGGTCAGTTGGTGCTTTAGCATTCAGGCTTGAGTTGAGTGGAACATCCCATCTTCTGGCAGAAAATCTGCTAAACAGTGAGCTGGGGAAACATCTGTGCTGGAGATGGTGAACGTCTCAGCTTCAGAGAAATAGCATCAGTTTACATGGCTCTCTGGACTTCCCTGGTGGCTCCATGGTAAAGAATTTACCTGCCAATGCAGGAGATGCAGGTTCAATCCTGGTTCAGGAAGATCCCCTGGAGAAGGAAATGGCAACCCACTACAGTATTCTTGCCTGGGAAATCCCATGGACAGAGGAGCCTGGTGGGCTACAATCCATGGGGTTGCAAAGAGTCAGATATGACTGAAGCAACTAAACAACAACATGGCTCTCATCATTCCCATAGAGCTGCAGGTAGAGAAAGGGAACAAAAAGGCAGTGGGATAATGAGTCCATAGCCTAGGATCTGCTGGTAGGTTAGGAGATCGGTAAGATAAATGTGGTAGAAATATCAGTCGAATCCTTCCCTTGCACATTACGTGCAATGAAATACCAATGAGAGTGTTAGATTCAGACAACTGAGGTTTTGTGTTCAAATCCCAGTTCCGCCTTGGGTTGCTTTTCCACCATGACAAACCACTTCTGCTTGAAAAGTGAGAGAGGTAGAAGGTTTCTCTCTGTGCTGACAGACGGGCCCTCCCATCAATGTGCCTGTCCCCTGCCCACCTGTGCAGGTCGAGAAGGAAGGTCCTGACATCCCCAGCAGGAGGGCACAGGAGAATCTAGTTTTAGAGTTTGGAGGAAGGCTGCCAGCGGGCCAGGTTAATAAAAGTAGGTGGTGTGCTGGGTGTTTTTCCCAGAGGCATGTGACCTCACGTGCAACGGGTTGCCTGGTCTCTCTGGATGAAGGAAAGTAAATTGGCTCCAGAGATGCCTAGGGAGGAGGGGTCTTGAGAGAAGGGCCGCAGAGTGCATGCGAGTTTGTAGGCCTAGCGTGGGGTGGTTGCAAGATAATTGCATGTCTCAGGTGTGCTGGGAGGCAGGGGCCAGAGGTCAGGTGCAGAAAGCAGCCAAGAGTGTAGTTATGTCCTAATTATTGCTTGTGCTGGAATGTTTTATTCCATTTAGAAAATGGTCTGATTGTTTTGATTTTTTTTTTTTTTCATGCTGTAGGAAAACAGCCAGGTGGGGTCTAGCCAAGCTGTGTGGGTGGTGTTCCCTAATTGCTGGGCTGGACTTTCTTTTGCCAATTAGGTGGCTTCCTTAGACCTGCTCTTTTATAACTTGATTACTACATGGGGCAACTTGATTTTGTATAACCTCTTTCATACCGAGTGGAGCTGCTTTCAACATGTCAATTTCATCTTGGCACATTTGGGTGCTTTAAACAGCCTGCGCTCACCTTGAAACCAAAATCAGATACTGACATATGAAAAGGAATATGGAGACCTCTTTTCCCCAGAGGTTGATTCTGTCAGCATCTCTGTCTTGTTAGAAGTCCCCTTCATATCTCTGTGTTAGCTGTTTGGGTTGAAAGTACAGTGGCTGAGTAGATGCCCAGCTAAATGGAGGTGTTTAGTGCAAATTTATGGTTTTCCTTATACCACAAGCAAAAATTAACTCAAAAGGAATCATAAACCTAAGTGTAAACATTAAAACTATGAAACTCCTATGGCTGATTCATGATGAGGTTTGACAGAAAACAACAAAATTCTGTAAAGCAATTATCCTTCAATAAAAAAATAAATTAAAAAAAAGTTATGAAACTCAGAGGGAGGGGACATACATATACCTGTTGCTGATTTATGCTGATATATGGTAGAAACAACACAATATTTTAAAGCAATTTTCCTCCAATTAAATTTAAATTTTTAAAAAATTATTTATTTATTTGGCTGCACTGGATCTTAGTTGTGGCATGTGGGATCTAATTCCCCAACCAAGGATCAAACCCCAGCCCCTGCATGGGGAGCTCAAGGTCTTAGCCACTGGACCACTAGGGAATTCCCAAATTTAAATATTAAAAAAGGAAAAAAGAACTATGAAATCCTTAGACAAAAACATTTTCTTTTAGAGTAAATGCTTATGACCCTGGGTTAGGCAAAACCTTTTTAGATAAGACACCAAAAGCACAAGTAATAGTAACAAAATTCGACTTCATGAAAATTAAAAACTTTTGTTCTGTTGAAGGACATCATCAACAAAGTGAAAAGGTGGGACTTCCCTTCTTAATTTGCCAGGGGTTAAGAATCTGCCATGCAATGTAGGGGATATGGGTTCAATCCTTGATCAGGGAACTAATATCCCACATGCCAAGGAGAAATGAAGCCAATAAATAAATAAACATTTTTAGAAAGGACGTGAAAAGGCAACATAGAACAGGAGAATATATTTGTAAATCTTCTATCTGATAAGGGGCTTTCCTCTAACGTATTAATATTAATAGAGAACTCATAACGCAGTAATTACAAAAGAGAACCGCATTTTTAAATGGGCAAAGGATTTGAATAGACACTTCTGCAAGGAAGATATACAACTGGCCCATAAGCACATGAAAAGATGCTCCAACTTCAGTAATTATCAGAGATGTACAAATCAAAACCACAATGAAATACAACTTTACAACCGCTAGGATGGCTGGAATGAAAAAGACAGGTAATAACTAGTATTGGGACTTCCCTCTGGTCCAGTGGTTAAGATTTAACCTTTCAATGCAAGGAGTACAGGTTCAATCCCTGGCTGGGGAACTAAGATCCTACATGCTTTGAGGCCAAAACAAAATAAAACAAAACATAAAACAGAAGCCATATTGTAACAAATTCAATAAAGGCTTTAAAAATGGTCCACATCAAAACAGTCCTTTAAAAAATGAGTTTTGCAGAGGATGTGGAGCACTGGAGCCCTCACATACTGCTGATTGGAATGTAACATGGTGCTCTGCTTTAAGAGAACAGTCTGGAAATTCCTCAGTCTTGGACTTCCCCTGTGGCTCAGACGCTAAAGAATCTGCCAGCAATGCAGGAGACCCAGGTTATATCCCTGTGTCGGGAAGATCCCCTGTAGAAGGTAATGGCAACCCACTCCAGTATTCCTGCCTGCAGAATCCCAAGAACAGAGGAGCTGCTGGGCTACAGTCCATAGGGTTTCAAAGAGTTGGACACAACTAAAGTGACACCACGTACGCACGCATTGTTGTTTTACAGAATAGGAAACTGAGGCCCAGAGTCTTTAAAGGACTCTCCCAAAAGCAAAGTAGACAAGGGGCACAGTTGGTGTTTAATCTTGTTATTTTACTTTCAAAACAAGAACACATTCTCTCCTATGCGTTACTGCTCTTCAAACAACATAAAACCATATGTTTCATGATATTTCCTATTCTGATGACAGAAATATATTGTTGAAAAATTTAAAAATACATAAAAAGAATTGAAATTATCCTTGATCTTGAGACTACAAGCAGGATAGTGTGTAGTTGTCTAGCCACCAAATTAAATTATGCTGGTTTAGAACCCATTTTCACAAAAATATATTAATATTTCCCATGTTATTATTTGTTCTCCTATATAATGATTGTAATGGTTGTTAAGTTTTCTCTCTTCGCCGTATACTATAATTATGTACTCAATTATATGGTGGAAACGTTAGAGTATTTTTTTTTGCTGTTGTTGCCAATTTTGTGATGAACATTTTTGCATATCAGTCATTGTCCCAATCTTTGATGACTTCCTTAGGCTAAATTATTAGAAGTAGAATTTCTGTGTCAAACATTATGCACATTTTTTTAAAGACTTTTGATTTGCATCCTCAGGTTGTCTTTTGAAAAAGCTGTACCAATTACACTTTTACGCAGACATATGAGTGTTTATTTTCCTGTCTGTGACAAACACTGTTTTTTTCTTTTAACTTATCAACTTGCTGTCACATTCATATTTTAATTTTCATTTATTTCCCTCTTTTTGAAGTTGGATTTTTAATGTATTATGATCATTGTATTTAATAGAAATGATATTGACTAAAAGTGCATCGAACCGTTCATGAATGAAGCTGTCTTTGTAGGCTGCAGGTGACTCATGGAGAATATTTTTTGCCAGAATTTGCAACTTCACTGCCGGGAAGGAATTGTTTAGAGCAGGGGTTCCCAACCTCTGGGATCTAATGCCTGATGATCTGAAGTGGAGCTGATGCAATAAAAATAGAAATAAAGTACACACTAAAATGTAATGTGCCTTTGTCATCCTGAAACCATCCCCACGCCTGTCTGTGGAAAAACCGTCTTCCACTAAACCAATCCCTGGTGCCAGAATGTTGGGGACTGCTGGTTCAGAGGTGGAATGGGAAAGTGGAGGGAAGAAGTTATCTTAGATTTGATCTCATTTGTCTCCCACGTAGGTTCTTAAAGGTGGACAGGAAGCACCCACAAAACCCAAAGGTCGACCCAAGAAGAACTCCATCCCCACATCAGAAGAGATCGAAGCTGAAGAGAAGCTGAACAGTCAGGTTCAGAGCCAGGAGCTCCGGGAGCCCTCCCAGGGCCTGGAGGGGCTCTATGATACGCAGGAACCAAAGGCATGCGTGGTCCCCGTGGAGGTGGCTGAGCCCCCAGGCCAGGCCCAGGAGTTGCCAGTAGCCTCTCCGGAACCCCCACCATTAAGCTAAAATAAAACTCTTGGTGGGGGGGAAGGGGGAGACTGGTAAGAAGGGGAAGAGAGAGGGCAGGGAGAGCAGGGAGAAGAAAGCTGCCGAGACCTGGGGGAGAAGACCGCGGCCGGCTCCCTCCCTCCTGCCCATGGCTCTCAGCTCCAGCTTTTGAGGAAGGCTTGCTAGCCTTGGCCTGCTCTTCCTGAAAGGGTGCCTAAGCCACACAAGCCCTTGACTAAGGGACACAGTGCCTTGGAACTGCCGGCCCCAGTTGGGGTGACGCCGTGGAGCTGTCCGGGTCCAAGCTCCCCCTGGCATGATGGGGGACATTCCGACCAGCCTCGGAGCAGCTAGCCATCAAAGCAGAGAGAGATGGAGTGGGCAGCATGTCCAGGTTCCTTGCTGACTCAGCACTTATTTCTGTAGTTTTAAAAGAGAATTTAATGTTTTTGATTGTTGTTCTTTTTGGCGGGGAGGGGTGGTCGGTGAGGGCGGGCAGATAAGAGTTGGGGGAAGGGAGTTTTGAGTTAATAGAATAAAGTTTGTTTGAAGACACGTGTGCCTTTGTACCCATTATAAGGTAGTCAGGTGACCCAGGAACTGATAAACCTTGTTTTTCTCGCTTGATTCAGTTGCCATCCCTAAAGCTGCAATGCAGATATGTTAAGATAACTTTTATTTTTTAATTAAAAATAAATCTCTCAAAAAGGCTGGGGTGTGTTTCTTCTGGGGAGTGTATTTAGATCTTCTTAAATACATCCTGGAGTTGGTGATGGACAGGGAGGCCTGGCGTGCTATGATTCATGGGGTCGCGGAGAGTCAGACATGGCTGAGCGACTGAACTGAACTGAACTGAACTATGTCCTACGGAAAGAGGGTGGTGCTAGTGGTAAAGAACCCGCCTGCCAATGCAGGAGACACAAGAGACTCGGGTTCAACATCAGGTCTGGGACGATCGCACATGCCATGGGACAACTAAGCCCATTTGCCACAACTGTTAAGCCTGAGCTCCCTAGAGCCCGTGCTCTGTAACAAGAGAAGCCGCTGGAGTGAGAAACCCATGCACTGCAACTAGAGAAAGCCCACACACAGCAACAGACTCAGCACAGCCAAAAATAAAATTAAGAAAGGAAAACCAAAACTCGTAAGCCTGTGAGCTTGTAGTATACAGCTCCTTCGACAGGACTGGATTCAAGTGTCATGACTGCCACTTCAACTTTGCTAAGGCCGTGCCTTCCCCTGGCCGTTGAGATCAACAAAGAGAAAGCAGTCTCTCTCTTAACGCGGAGGTAAGGACTTGGCTTCTGCGAACCAGTTAGTGCAGCCCACACCCAGCTTTCGGCCACTGCCTCTCATCTGAGCCCACCCCACCCAGGGCTTTAGGATCTACCCACCAGGCGGTGTCACCATGGCCAAAGTAAGCAGGTGAGTCTCCCTTCTGTCCTGTTCTCCTGCCCCAGTAAGGCCCTCATTAGGATGCAGCTTTCTTAGGCTGGTTTTCAGACTCTGGTCTGGGCTCTCATGCTGTCCTTCTTATAGGTGTCTGGCAGTGACCACCACAGCTCAGGGGAGGTGTTTGCACATACTCTGGGTTTTCCCCAGCCTGGCTCTGGGCACTGTTTCTGACTTCCAGCCCTGGGTTCTTGGCCCGTCATCTTTGGTATTGTTTCTTGGCCCTACGTAAGAGACAGGGGGTTGATCCCTGTATTGGGAAGTTCCCCTGGAGGAGGAAATGGCAACCCACTCCAGTATTCTTGCCTGGAGAATCCTGTAGACAGAGGAGCCTGGTAGGCTACAGTCCATGGGATCACAAAGAGTCAGACACAACTGAAGCCACTTAGCACAGCACAGCACTTGGCCCTACGGGTTGGAGGGGTGAGTGGAGAGTCTTAAGAGCTTGGGGGTATCTTCCCTCCTGTTTTCGAAGCCCCGAGCTCAATGTCACATCCACTGACCAGCCTTGAGCTTCTCCTCCAGCCTCAGCTCTGTGGAATTCAGCCCCGTGGCTCAGAGGTGGGTCTGGGCTGGGCCTTTCCAAAGCTGGTGGGTGCAGATTCAGGGGCCAAGTCAAGTTCCGTCTCCACCTCCATCCTTCCCTTTTCCTTCCAGGTCTCGAACCTCGTGATCGGCACCCAGAAACCAGCTCCACAAGTCCCTATGGGGGACCGCCTTCTCTCTTTATCAGCAGCCGCTGGATGTCCACCTTCGAGGATGCTGATGAACAAAAGCATTCCCTTCTCCAGCATCCAGGGTGGTGACCCCTGAGGGTTCAGGGCCTTATTTTGGGGCCTGCTCACCTGCTGACTTTTGTTTTCCAAAGGACGGAAGAGGGCCGAGGCAAACTAAGCATGGAGGGAAGGTGACTACGTGAGATTCCTGCATCCCTGTGAGGATGGAGGAGTCTCTTACAAGCACTATAGCTGATGCTGCCCCTTGGGCTGCAATGTGGACTGTTTTTCCCAGTTTTACAGGAAACTTATTCGTTGGAGTGAGATTGATCATTTAACCCTGGTCGTGCAGTTGGTGGGGAGCCATGCCAAGAACTAAGCCTGGTGGCCTTCGTCCTTGCAGAAGGTCTCCATGACTGGCCTGCCCTCTCTCCCTACTTGGAAACCGCCTGCGCCTTCTTGGGGTGGTAGTGGGGAAACTGCTTCCAGCAGCAGCCTGCTCCCTGCACACATCTTCATCCTAATGCAGGGTTGGGAGGTGGCCTCCCTGCTTCCGCTCCCACCACCTGGACTCCTAGGGCAGGTCCCAGTCTCCCTGGGTGCCCAGGCCTGCTTGCCGAGCTCTGCATTCACGTTCTGGGCCATGGCATCCCCTGAATGACTTCTCCACGGTCTACAAAGGTCTCACCCAGCTTGACTCACACAGTCTCCCAATGGGTCATGCTGTGAGCTTCGAGCCCTCACACTAGCCCAGGCAGATCTATCAGAAACCAACCTTAACTGGGCTGGTTTCCAGTCAGTCTCAGAGATTGATCAGTTCTAGAGCCATCTTAGAGAAGGGAGTCTGCGGACCTCAGTGATCTGCCCTTCGAGTTGTGTATAGATTCCCCTGCACTTCTCACCACTTTTCAACTTCATCACCAGGCCTTGCCCCATGTCCTAAGAAGGGCCGGGGCTAGAACTGGACTGCAGGGCAGGAAGCTCTTTCCTCAAGAAGCTGTGCTCTGTCAGCCTGCCTGCATGTTGTCCACTCAGCAGAAAATGACCAGGGACTTCACAGGACCGGGTTAAAGGCTGTCCTGGAGACTCACCCTACAGAGCTCCTGCCCGGGTCACCCGCTGGATGATTGCCTGAGCCCCCGGTGATTTTCTGTAGGTGCGACAGAAATCTTACCCCATCATATTTGAAGACCAGGAAGTACTGGGGTTGGACAGCTGAAATGTGCTTTACACACACACCCCACACATGTTTCTCAGGATTTCTATGCAGTGAATGCCTGTTTGTCTAAAGTTTGTGGGGGGCTGCTGCTCTGTGTCCATACAGACTCGCTGGCGGTCCCCTCTCTGCTATCCTCGTGGAGGGAGAAGCTGCATCTTCCAGGCTTCTCCAGAGGCTTCTCCCCCCTCTTTGGACCCTTCCAGTGCCACTCCGCGAGGCTGCGCCCCTCCCTACCCAGGAGACAACGTCCTCCTCCGCACTGGCTCCCTCTCCCTTCCCCTCCTCCAGCATGAGTTTGAAGCCACATCTTCCCCTTCTTTCATTGAGCTCACCTCTACGCCAGTCTAACCTGCTCCCTCCTCTTCCCCTGCTTCCTCTTAATGCACCTTTTGTCATCATCGTTGTGATCCTGCCATTCTTCCAAAGAGCACACGGATTTGTTTGGTTTCCCTGTTAGAGCATGAATTCCTTCAGGCTGTTTTCCAGTTGATACGTTCCGAGTTTCTGCACAGAGGCTCCCAAGAACCACACACAAGCACTGGGAGATCAGGACCTGCTGACACCACTCCTGGCCCAGGGCTTCTGTGTTCTCAGCAGGAGGGTCGGCCTGGTTTTGAGCCATGCACTGCCTCTCCCATCACTGATCCCTGTTAGCACCTTGCTTGCTGGTGGCACAGCAGGGGGCTGCCAGCACTTTTCAGAGACGAGAGAGAAGGCTGAGCAAAACATCTGTTGTCTGCAGAAAGAGTCCCACCAGCCAAGAAACACTGTGCCAGGCTGCTTCCCCAGGGACAGAGGCACTGGGGAGGGTGATGGGGAGCCCCCACTTGGCTGGCCTGCAGGGCCGAGGGTCAGCTCACCTCCATCTGGCTAACCCTTTGAGGGGAAAGGCATTGAAACAGCTTTGAAGAAGAAACCCTTGGAAGATTCTCCAGATCACAGGCTGGGATGCAGCCGGCAGCCTGGGAAAAAGATGCATACAGAAGTGTTTGTCTAAAACAGAATTAAAATCCTATTTAGGGCTTCCCTGGTGGCTCAGTGGTAAAGAATCTGCCTGCCAGTCCTGGAGACAGGTTCCATCCCTAGTTGGGGAGGATCACACAGGCTGGGAAGCAGCTAAGTCCGTGCGCCACAAATACAGAGCACATGTGCTGCCAACTACTGAAGCCTGCATGCCCTAGAGCCCGTGCTCCACAAGAGAAGCCACTGCAATGAGAAGCCGAAGCAGTGCAACTAGAGAGTAGCCCCCATTCACCGCAACTTGGGAAAAGCCCATGCAGCATCAAAGACCCAGCGCAGCCAAAAATAAATGAATAAAAAATCTCCTATTTAGACGCAAATCCTATTTGTAGCTGGTGGCGGGTGGGTGAGGCGGTCTGGTCTGGCTCCTGAGGCAATGCGGGAGGTGGCTGAAGGGAAGGCATTGGTCCTGGAGGACTGGGGGGACAGGGAAGGGGGAGGTGGCAGTTGCGCCCGGGGCTCAAGTCTAAAGTCTTGGGGCTGGCAGTACTTGCAGGCTGTGGGGAGGGAGGGCTGGGGGAGACAGCAGAGAGAGGCCTGACACTCAGGCGGGAAGCCAGCAGCAACCTCTGCCCTCAGAAATCGGGGTGTCCTGGCCTCCGGGCCCAGCAGCAGTGTCAGCCCCATTGGAGTCAGCAGGCACTTCCCGTGCCTGCCCAGGGCTGGTGCCAAGAGGAGGGGAGCTGCAAGGGGGCCAAGGAACACTTCTCTGTCCTCAGTAAGCTTGCCGGAGACACGCCTGAGTGAGTGTTGGAGCAAAGGCGGGGATTCCAGCTAGATCTCTGTGTTTCTCCCCTGCCTCTACCCGGGGGCTGGTGTTCTTTGCGGACAAGGAAGGTGATTCATGGAGGGCCCATCCTCACCATGTCCTTACCAGGCTACGCAGCGAAGGCAGCACTGAGTCCTTAGGTGGGACCCTTATGCACCTGGGAGGGTGATTAACGCTGGAACAACAGGTGTGCGATAAGTCACCTGAACTTGCCTCTAATCCCAGATCGTTGCCCCAGTCCTGGGCGGAGGGTGGTTTGGGAGGCAGGAAGGTTCTGGTAACACCGCCTCTAATCCGGGTGCAGATGCTGAAAAGAATGGAGCTCTGCACCAGCCTGCTTCGGCCTCGCTGCCTCCTTTTGCTCTTGCCCCTCCTGTGGACAGGGGATGAGTGGTCCTCCCCGCCTCCTCCCCATCCAGCTGTGTGTGCCCCTGCAGGTGTGTGCACCCGTCCAGGTGTGTGTGCTCACCCAGCCATGCACAGTCTTGGCCCCTGGCTGCTCCAGGTCAGTGATGACCGGGAGGGTGCGGGCAGACGCTGTGGTTGCTGAGGGCTGGTAAGTCACCGTGACAGGCCCCTTTCATACTGGCCTCCTTTCCTTCCCAAACCCTCTTCCCTCTGTTTACTCTGGGTGCCGATTTATTAGATACGCAGTTAAGTGCCCATTTAGCTCTGCAAACTGTCAGCACCCCTGCTTTATGAATAAGATTATTCACGGACAAAACCTTTGAAACATTTTTTTAACAAGAGGGTGGGGAGGGATGGGGGAGAGGAGAGGACCAGGAAGTAGTGCCCCGGGTCAATGAGGAGGCCAGGAGGGACCGAAACCAGAGCCTGGCCTCTCAGCTCAAGAATGCAGCCAGCGCCTGGAGCCGCCTCGCACTCACCCTGTCCTTCAAGACAGGTGTCATCGTGCCCGTGGGACTGCAGGGTCTAGAGTTCACTCCTTGGTCTCGGCTGTGTGCGCCTGCTCTGAGCGGTTCCAAGAACCTCAAGGCCTCCTGGGTGAGCCGGTGCCCCTTGGGCGTCCTCGGTTGATGGGCCGGTTCTGCCAGAGCTCCCCTCCCCCATCCAGGTGGCATCTCTTCCCAAGCACCCACTGCTTAAACATATAGAGGGTAGCTGACCCTGGTCCATGTCTCTCTATACCCTCTGACCAGATGCCAGGCCCTGCAATGAGGACCACTTACATCATCACAGCTAACACCTCAACAGCCCTGTGATGGCAGCATCATTAGCATCTCGGCTCAGAGACAGGGAAGCGAAGACAACATGGTGAGGTCTCCCCGACATCTATGGGTCTGTCTCCCCCACAAATCATGCCTGGGCTTACTTCTAAGAAGCTTGAGGCGACCAAGTCTGATCTGAGGTCAGTAGCACCCTGCAGGTGCCCTTGCCCAGCTCCCACACGACTGTCACTGGGGTCCCTGTCATGGCATGTTCTTACAGTGTGGGGTACAGAGAACAGAGCGCAGTCTTCCCCTCGGATGTGAATGATCAAGTCCTCCATCTACCCACCTGTGATGGAGAACACCCGATTCCCCCTCCCACTTCTTCTATTGTGTTTTCAGAGGCTTGGAAAGAGTCAGAGTTTGGGGGTGTGTTGTCCTTGGCAGTGACCTTGGAAAGGGGTGCCGGCATTTGGAGGAATATTGGTGGGAGGGGTCATGTCTGAAGCATAGAGACAGCATAGATCCTCGCTACCAAGTGGCAAGCAGTGCCAGGGGACACCAGCTTCCATCCCGAAGTGGGAGGGACACAGAGAAGCTGGGAGACCCCTGGTAGGATCTGTGTGGAGTCCAGAGACTTCTATTCTGGCTCCGAATGTGGATGCTATGCCTTCTTGGCAGTCTTGGGTGCCCTCTGAGGTCTGGGCCAGCCTTGGAGCTTGCCTTCTATACCTAGAGGTCCCAAAGCTAGTGTTCCTTTTCCCGCTCCTCCCTGTCCTCCTCCTCTTGATTTCTCCTTCAGCCATTTATTTCTCTTGATTTGTAGTATGTGTTCAAGGCAAACAAATTCCCTAATATGAGTAAATCACTGAGAATCCGAGCGTCGTTACACAGATACAAGGATGATCCAAGCAGATGTTCCACACACGAATAGAAAGCAACAAGGAGTATTCATGAGGCATACGAAAGCTTGAGATGTGTTGGAGATGCTTGTTTCATACTGTTTTCTAAGAATGGCAAATATTTGCTTTTGTTATCAAGCCTATACACCTGTCTGGACCCTGGAACACCAGAGTATGGTCATGGTTGTCAAAGAATTCAGTGAGTGCATATTTCTAAACACAGGCTTCTGTACACACAGGCAATTGTATAAAACGTACTTTCCAGAATCAAGCTGGTTTTAGAGTGGGTGTCAGGTTCTAACCATTTAAAACACTGGCTGACAGAGTGTGCTTCAAAGCTAGCCTTATTCATAAAGGCGGAAAAAGTATAAAAATAACATAAAAGAATTTTTATGAGCTCAATTCAGATAACTTTCCAGTGTTCAATTTACCTCAGTTTTTTTTTTTTTAATTTCTTCCAAGATTTACAAAAAATGCTCACGGGATGTTTTAAATTTTTACATATACTGAAACAAACAGCACTAATTTAAAGTTATTTGGGACTTCCCTGGTGGTCCAGTGGTACAGATTTCACTTTCAGTGTGAGGGGTGTGGGTTTGATTCCTGGTCAGGGAGCTAAGCTCCCACAAGCCTCAGGACCAAAAGACATAAAACAGAAGCAATATTATAACAAATTCAATAAAGTCTTTCAGTTCAGTTCAGTTCAGTCGCTCAGTCGTGTCCGACTCTTTGCGACCCCATGAACCGCAGCACGCCAGGCCTCCCTGTCCATCACCAACTCCCGGAGTTCACTCAAACTCATATCCATCGAGTCGGTGATGCCAACCAGCCATCTCATTCTCTGTCGTCCCCTTCTCCTCCCACCCCCAATCCTTCCCAGCATCAGAGTCTTTTCCAGTGAGTCAACTCGTCACATGAGGTGGCCAAAGTATTGGAGTTTCAGCTTTAGCATCAGTCCTTCCTATGAACACCCAGGATTGACCTCCTCTAGAATGGACTGGTTGGATCTCCTTGCAGTCCAAGGGACTCTCAAGAGTCTTCTCCAGCACCACAGTTCAAAAGCATCAATTCTTCAGCGATCAGCTTTCTTCACAGTCCAACTCTCACATCCATACATGACCACGGGAAAAACCATAGCCTTGACTAGATGGACCTTGGTTGGCACAGTAATGTCTCTGCTTTTTAATATGCTATCTAGGTCTTTAAAAATAGTAAAAAAACTTCTTAAGAATAAATAACTTTATTTGGGGGTCACATTCTTTCAGCCAAAAGAATATGACTCTTTTGGTGAATGGGAATATGTGAAGGGAAATGCCCAGTTTTCAATCTTTTTGGCTTATAAGCAAGATTTAGTAATTATCTTCCATTTGGGGTAGTTTCCAATCTATAACTACTCTGGCACATGCCGATTACTTTCAGGAAGTCAAGTGCAAAACCCTGGAGGAAACAATTTAGTTCCCAAGAGAACAGTGAAGGCTTATCAATGGAAACCTTTATCCAGAGTAAGTCAGCATTAAATCAGTGCTGCTGAAATAATACAAAGAAGTTTCAAGGTAGAACCTGGAGGTTCCCTCCACTGTGCATGTAGATAGGAACCTGGAAGTTTTCATACGATCTAATTACTTTACATCTGTTTAGATTTTACCAAAGTGAAAACTGAGTCTCCATTCTACATTCTATTCTTTTATTCTAGATCAAGGTAAAGTCTTTTCATTTCCAAAGTGGGGTTTTAGGTATCCACATTTCCTAAGCCATATTATTATACTTGCATCTCTCTTTGATTTTGTATGAGAAATCACATTTTCCAGGTTTTTGGCATTGGCATCTACCATAAAATTAAACCCCTCAGATGTTCTTCAAACCAATCACATTTAGGAGTCTCAACAACTAAGTCACTGCTGTACAGCAGAAATTAATACAACATTGTAAATCAATTATTCTCAATAATTTTTTAAAAGCCCCCAAACACCCCCAACCCACCCTCTAAAAAAGAAAGTAAGTGCTAAATAATGTTTGATATGTGGGACATGGACAACAGTGAGACCCTGTAATGATTAACTTTATGTGTCAAAATTAGCTAAACTATGGCTATGTTGTTTGGTCAAACATCAGTTTAAATGCTGCTGTGCAGATAGATATGATTGCCATTTATAATCACTGGAAAACTGTATGAAGTTTCCTCAAAATAATAAAAATAGAACTACCACAGGATCCAGAAACCCCACTTCTGGTATTTATCTTAAGAAACCAAAACAACAAAAATGATAGCTACACCCCCATATTCATTGCAGTATTATACATGCTAACCACGATATGGAAGCAACCTAAATGAATGCTGATAGATGGATGAATGAAGAAAATGTGGTATGTATATACATGTATAATGTATATAATGAAATATTGTTAAACCATAAAAAAGAATGAGATATTGCCATTGGTGACAACATGGATGAACCTTGAGAGCATTGCATTAAGTGAAATAAATCAGACAAAAATCAAGTATCATACAATCTCACTTATGTATGAAATCTAAAAAAAAAAAAAAAATAACCACACATACACCCCCCCTCAAAAAAAAAGAACAAACTGAGCTCATGGATACCAATAACAAATTGGTGGTTTCCAGAGGTAGGAGTGAGCAAAGTGGGTGAAGGTGACCAAAAGGTACAAACATCCAATTATAAGATAAATAAGTCCTGGGGGTGTCGTGTGCAGCATGGTGACTACAGTTAACAGTTCTGTGTCGCACATTTCAAAGTTGCTATATGCAGAGTACATCATGAGGAACGCTGGGCTGGAAGAAGCACAAGCTGGAATCAAGATTGCCGGGAGAAATATCAATAACCTCAGATATGCAGATGACACCACCCTTATGGCAGAAAGTGAAGAGGAACTAAAGAGCCTCTTGATGAAGGTGAAAGAGGAGAGTGAAAAGTTGGCTTAAAGTTCAACATTCAGAAAACTAAGATCATGGCATCTGGTCCCATCACTTCATGGCAAATAGATGGGGAAACAGTGGAAACCGTGGCTGACTTTATTTTTCTGGGCTCCAAAATCACTGCAGATGGCAATTGCAGCCATGAAATGAAAAGACACTTACTCCTTGGAATGGAGAAGGAAATGGCAACCCACTCCAGTGTTTTTGCCTGGAGAATCCCAGGGACGGGGGAGCCTGGTGGGCTTCCGTCTGTGGGGTCACACAGAGTCGGACACGACTGAAGTGACTTAGCAGCACTCCTTGGAAGGAAAGTTATGACCAATCTAGACAGCATATTAAAAAGCAGAAACATTACTTTGTCAACAAAGGTCCATCTAGTCAAGGCCAGTGTTTTTCCAGTGGTCATATATGGATGTGAGAGTTGGACTGTAAAGAAAGCTGAGCGCCAAAGAATTGATGCTTTTGAACTGTGGTGTTGGAGAAGACTCTTGAGAGTCCCTTGGACTGCAAGGAGATCCAACCAGTCCATTCTAAAGCAGATCAGTCCTGGGTGTTCATTGGAAGGACTAATGTTGAAGCTGAAACTCCAATTCTTTGGCCACCTGATGTGAAGAGCTGACTCACTGGAAAAGACCCTGATGCTGGGAAAGATTGAGGGCAGGTGGAGAAGGGGATGACAGAGAATGAGATGGTTGGATGGCACCACCGACTCAATGGACATGGGTTTGGGTGGACTCCGGGAGTTGGTGATGGACAGGGAGGCCTGGCGTGCTGCGGTTCATGGGATCGCAAAGAGTCAGAAATGACTGAGCGACTGAAATGAACTGAAAAAGAGTAGATCTAAAAGATTCTCATTACAAGAAAAAAAAGTTTGCGACTATATATATGGTGACAGATGTTAAGACTTTCGAGAGTGATCATTTTGCAATATATACAAATATCAGATCATTATGCCGTACACCTGAAACCAATACAATGTTACATGTCAGTTCTATCTGAAAAAAAATTGTAAAAATTGTCAAACTGAAAAAAAAATTTACAATCAGCAGCAGATTTTGAGGCAGATAATATTGCATAATATGGGTGGGCTTCTTTCAATCAGTTGAAAGCTGCAAGTGAAAACACTGAGGCTGCCAAAAGGAAGAAATTCTGCCTCCATGCTTCCTTCAGACTCAAAATTGCAATCAACTCCTTCTGGAATTTTCAGCCCACCAGTCTGCCTCACAGATTAAGGACTTGCCAGTCCCACAATTGCATAAGCCAATACATATCTATCTTTCTCTTTATCATGTCTATCCATAGATGACCTATATCTTCCACTGGCTCTGTTTCTTTGGAGATCCTTGAGTAACTCCCACCCCAAGTCCCAAGTATAGCTCCTAATTCAGAGGCTGCAGAGGAAGAACTTTCTTTCCTGCCCCGTGCTGTCTCTTCCCTCTACCTTCTTCTCTTTGTCTGTCTTTCATATTGGCAGCTTTTCTCATCCATGATCCTTGCCCAACTACATAAATTATGCATGAGGTAGTTGATGGAGACTGCAGGTAGAATTATCAATTGGTGGGCTTTATTTCCCAATGGGTTTTCAGGCTTGGACCTGGCCTCTTTTGGGGGCAGGGGGTACCTATGTTTGTAAGTTGTTTGCAGTGAAGGCATTTATCAAAGAAATAAATGTCATAATAGTTTCAAGAATTTGAGTGTGTTCATTTCTAGATGAAGAAAGTCTACTTTATGCTTAGTGTGAGTGAGAAAAGACCCACATCAAGGCAACTGTCATGAAAATTTGGAACACGAGGAATATGAGAAATATGCTTATATACATCTCCTGGGGCATGTTTGCAAGCAACTCTAGAATAGACACCTAACTCTTCTAGCATCTGCTAGGGTGCACATGGCCAACATAATAGATGTTGACAAATCACTCTCCTACGTGTCCCAACTGAAAGCAGTGAATGACAGTGTGATCAGACTTAATGTTTTGCAATCTAATTGGGGTGAAATGGTATTTAATTATCATTTTAATTTGCATTTTCTGTTTATTAGAGAGGTGTGGCATATTTTCACGTTTATTGTTCAGATCTATTCCTCTGTGAATTGTGTATAAATATCCTTTGTTCATTTTTCTAATTTGAGTAGTTTTTTATGTATTATAGATATTATTCTTTTTCAGTTATCAGTTCAGTTCAGTCGCTCAGTCGTGTCCGACTCTTTGCGACCCCATGAATTGTAGCATGCCAGGCCTCCCTGTCCATCACCAACTCCCAGAGTTTACTCAAACTCATGTCCATCGAGTCGGTGATGCCATCCAGCCATCTCATCCTCTGTCGTCCCCTTCTCCTCCTGACCCCAATCTCTTCCAGCATCAGGTTCTTTTCCAATGAGTCAACTCTTCACATGAGGTGGCCAAAGTACTGGAGTTTCAGCTTTAGCATCAGTCCTTCCAATGAACACCCAGAACTGATCACCTTTAGAATGGACTGGTTGGATCTCCTTGCAGTCCAAGGGACTCTCAAGAGTCTTCTCCAGCACCACAGTTCAAAAGCATCAATTCTTCGGCGATCAGCTTTCTTCACAGTCCAACTCTCACATCCATACATGACCACTGGAAAAACCATAGCCTTGACTAGACGGACGTTTGTTGGCAAAGTAATGTCTCTGCTTTTTAATATGCTGTCTAGATTGGTCATAACTTTCCTTCCAAGGAGTAAGTGTCTTTTAATTTCATGGCTGCCATCACCATCTGCAGTGATTTTGGAGCCCCCCAAAATAAAGTCAGCCACTATTTCCCATCTATTTCCCATGAAGTGATGGGACCAGATGCCATGATCTTAGTTTTCTGAACGTTAAGCCAACTTTTTCACTCTCCTCTTTCACTTTCATCAAGAGACTTTTTAGTTCCTCTTCACTTTCTGCCATAAGGGTGGTGTCATCTGCATATCTAAGGTTATTGACATTTCTCCCGGCAATCTTGATTCCAGCTTGTGTTTCTTCCAGCCCAGTGTTTCTCATGATGTACTCTGCATATAAGTTAAATAAGCAGGGTGACAATATACAACCTTGACGTACTCCTTTTCCTATTTGGAACCAGTCTGTTGTTCCATGTCCAGTTCTAACTGTTGCTTTCTGACCTGCATACAGGTTTCTCAAGAGGCAGGTCAGGTGGTCTGGGATTCCCATCTCTTTCAGAATTTTCCACAGTTTATTGTGGTCCATACTGTCAAAGGCTTTGGCATAGTCAATAAAGCAGAAATAGATGTTTTTCTGAAAGTCTCTTGTTTTTTTGATGATCCAGCGGATATTGGCAATTTGATCTCTGGTTCCTCTGCCTTTTCTAAAACCAGCTTGAACATCTGGAAGTTCACGGTTCACGTATTGCTGAAGCCTGGCTGAAGAATTTTGAGCATGACTTTACTGGCGTGTGAGATGAGTGCTATTGTGCGGTAGTTTGAGCATTCCTTGGCATTGCCTTTCTTTGGGATTGGAATGAAAACTGACCTTTTCCAGTTCTGTGACCACTGCAGAGTTTTCCAAATTTGCTGGCATATTGAGTTATAAAGTGTTACAAAAATCTTTTCCCATTTTGTACTTATCACTTTGTGTTTTTAATGTTTTCTTCTATAAATTTGGAATGTTTCTTTTCAAAAAATTAACATCTTTGGACTATAGCTTTTTTATATATCATGTAGGGTGTTGTTATGTTTGTTTAGTCATTAAGTCATGTCCGGCTCTTTGCGATGCCATGGACTGCAGTCTGCCAGGCTACTCTGTCCATGGGATTCTCCAGGCAAGCATACTGGAATGGGTTGCCATTTCCTTCTCCAAGACATCTTCCCGACTAGGGTTTAAACTAGATTCTTCTGCATTGCAGGCAGATTCTTTTACCACGGAATCACTGTAGGGTAAGGACACATTTTTCCTCCCATATGGACAGGTATCATGCCTTAAATAGCTGTCTTCCACTGACTTATAATGACACCAAACTTATGGTTATATTGATATATTCTTAGATTTGTGTCTAGGGGGTCTCTGGTCTCTCAATTTGCATTTTGTCTATCCATGTTATAATACCATGCTCACTTTATTTTACTTTCTAGTGAGTTTAATTTCTAGTGAGTCTTACTGCTAAGTTTAATTCCTTTCCATAGACTCTTCATCTACACAATTGTTTTGCCTATTTTTAAATGTTAAATTTAGAATTAGATGATCAATTATGTGGGAAAAACTCTACCAGTAATTTTATATTTTGCACTGAATTTGTACTTTAATTTGGAAGATATATTGTCTATGTAAAGTGATTTTTAAGTTCTTTAAGTTCCTTTTCATAATAAATAATTTTCTCCACAAAAGTCTTACGCATCATTGTTAGAATTATTCCCAGGTACTTTGCAGTTTTTGTTGTTATTGCAAATGGTGTGTCTGTGTAAGTCACTCAGTCATGTCCAACTCTGTGATTCCATGGACTGTAGCCTGTCAGGCTCCTCTGTCTGTGGAATTCTCCAGGCAAGAATACTGGAGAATGGGTAGCCATTTCCTTCTCCAGGGGATCTTCCTGACCCAGGGTTCAAACCCAGGTCTCCCAGATTGCAGGCAGATTCTTTACTGTCTGAGCCACTAGGGAAGCCCCATTGCAAATTATATCATTTTTCAAAATTTATATTTTCCATTTGATAACTGTTGGTCTGTAAGAACACTGATGATTTTATATACTGATTTTATGTAGAACTTTGTTAAAATTCTAATATTAGGATTATAGACATTCTCAAGTGTTCTAAATAATTATATCCTCTGAAAACAATAGCAGTTTTGTTTTATACTTTTCAATCTCCTTTCTTCCTACTCAATCAATTTTAATGACTCTAGGTTGATTCACGTTCTCTTTTTTCTTGAATTAGTTTTAAAAATTATTTTCCTGGAAAATTGCCCGTTTGGCCAAACTTTTAAAATTATTTCATTTGTTTATTTATTTAGGTATAATTGACATACATTATATTGGTTTCAGGTATACAACATAATGATTAGATATGTGTATACACTTCCAAATAAGTATATTCCAAATATACACCCCATAAGTCTTGGGAACAACATTCATCACCATTCACAGTTAACAGATTTTTTTCTTATGATGAGAACTTTTAAGATCAACTTTCTTAACAGTTTTCAAATGTACAATATAGTATTGTTAACTATAGTCACTATGTTATACTTTATGTTCCCAGGACTTATTTATTTTATAAATAATAAAATAAATAAAAGTTTGTACATTTTGACCATTTTCACCCATTTTGCCCCCCCTCCCCCGCCTCCCCACTCTGGGAATCAGCAATCTGTCTCCCGTATCTGTCAATATTTATAAGGTTGTTTTTTGTGTGGTTTTGTCTTGTTGGCTGTTACTTATGAGATCATACAGCATTCATCTTTGTCTGAGTTATTCCACTTTAGCCTGTTGCCCTCAAGTCATATGACAAGACTTCATTCTGTTTTATGGCTGGATAATATTTCATTGCATATATATAAACCACACCTTATTTATCCATTCATCCATCAACGGGCACCTAAGTTGTTTTCATATCTTGGTTATTGTAAAGAATGCTGCAATGAACAGGGTGACACATATATCGTTTTTCCCCCTCACCTTAGTAATCTACTGTAATCTACCATTTACTTTTTTACTTTAAAAAGCAAATATCTTTTGGAGTTAGTGTTTTCATTTTCTTTGGATAAATATCCAAAAATGGAATTGCTGGTTCGCATGTGAGCTCTATTTTTAATTTTTTGAGGCCCCTCCATATTGTTTTCCATAGTAGCTGCGCCAAAGGACATTCCCATCAATACTGTACAAGGGTTCTCTTTTCTCCACATCCTCAACCATTCTCGTTATTTCTTGTCTTTTTGATAGTAACAGGTATGAGGTGATATTTCATTGAGACTTTGATTTGCATTTCCCTGAGATTAGTGATGCTGAGCATCTTTTCGAGTACCTGCAGGACACCTGTATGTCTTCTCTGGAAAAAAATGTCTGTTTAGATACTCTGTCTATATTTTATTTGGATTGCTTTTTTTTTTGTTACTGAGTTGTATTGTTCTTCATATATTTTGTATACTAACTCCTTGTCAGATAGATGATTTGCAAACATAGTCTCCCATTCAGTAGGTTGCCTTTTCATTTCATTGGTGGTTTCCTTTGCCTTTTAGCTTGATGTAGTTTCATTTGTTTCGGAGAAGGCAATGGCAAGCCACTCCAGTACTCTTGCCTAGAAAATCCCATGGATGGAGGAGCCTGGTAGGCTGCAGTCCGTGGGGTCGCTAAGGGTCGGACACGACTGAGCGACTTCACTTTCACTTTCACACATTGGAGAAGGAAATGGCAACCCACTCCAGTGTTCTTGCCTGGAGAATCCCAGGGACGGGGGAGCCTGGTGGGCTTCCATCTATGGGGTCACACAGAGTCGGACACGACTGAAGTGACTTAGCAGTAGCAGCAGCAGTTTAATTTGTTTAGGCTTCCTTTTTGTTGCCTTTAGTTTTGATGTGAGATCCCAAAAGTCTTCACCAATGTCAAGAATGACGATACCTTTTAAAAAATCTTGTTGGCCTATTGTTTCCATAGCATTTTCCTAAATTTAAAAAGAAATTTTATATTTATTTCACTTTTAAAATTCCTAGTGTTACTTCTGTATTTAAACTTTTTTTCATCAAGTTTTGCTCTTTCTTTTATTATACTTTCTGTTTTCCCCTCTATATGCCTATGTGTGTATGTTTAGTCCTCTGCATTATTTCTAATTTCTTATTTGTCTATTTATCTTATTATGTTTAGGCTATCTTTCACTATTTTATCCATACATGTATACACATATATATGTTAGGTAATGGATTTTCCTGTTCCTATCCTGTTTTTCTTATGATTTAGTTTTAATTAGTTTATAATTTCAATCTTTGCTTTTTCTTTGACATGTGAAACAAGAACATATTTTAAATATTAAGAAATACTTTTACTACTATCAGAGAACATGGTTTGTGATATCAATTCTTTTGATATTGGTTAAGATTTGTTCAGGAATACAGAAGTAGTCAATTTTTATATTATATGTGTAATTAATAAGAAAGTATTTGTCTAATATAGATTTCCCAGTCAAATGTTAATTTCACTTTTTTGTGTCCTTATGATTCTGGTGTGTTTTTATGAAGACTATATAATAATTTAAATTATATATATATATAAGTAATTTAAAAAGCATTATTCAGTGGTTCTTCTTTAGCATCAATATATCTCTGATTCTCAAACTAATTTAAGAAGTTTCCCTGGGAAAAATATGCTTTAATTTTTATCTGATGTTAGAACTTCAAGTTGATATTATTCAACAGAACACAATTAGAGCAGTGTGAGAAAATGTCGAATTTTTCATTCGATAAAACAAAGCTGGTTATTTCTGTGGGCTTGGAATTCTAAAGATATTTATGATTGTGCCATAAAGTCAGTTTTAAATTTTGAGCATAAATAGTTAAATATGAGAGCTTCTATAATTGTATGTTAGATATTATTCATTTACTTTGACATTTATTTATATGATAGGCTTTACGTTATTGCATCTAGAGTAGGAATACTTGCTCTATGTACTGCAGAAATGCTTTTGGAGGGTAGTTAGCAAGTCGATGTGGTATTTTGGTCATTAGTATCCTCTAACTCAATAAGTTGGACTATTCATGTTCAAGAACAGTTTTCTAGCTAGTAAAAGTATAGACCGTGAACTTCCAGATGTTCAAGCTGGTTTTACAAAAGGCAGAGGAATCAGTGACCAAATTGCCAACATCCGCTGGCTTATCGAAAAAGCAAGAGAGTTCCAGAAAAACATCTATTTCTGCTTTATTGATTATGCCAAAGCCTTTGACAGTGTGGATCACCACAAACTGTGGAAAATTCTGAAAGAGATGGGAATACCAGACCACCTGACCTGCCTCTTGAGAAATCTGTATGCAGGTCAGGAAGCAACAGTTAGAACTGGACATGGAACAACAGACTGGTTCCAAACAGGGAAAGGAGTATGTCAAGACTGTATGTTGTCACCCTGCTTATTTAACTTATATGCAGAGTACATCATGAGAAACTGATGGGCTGGGTGAAGCACAAGCTGGAATCAAGATTGCCAGGAGAAATATCAATAACCTCAGATACACAGATGACACAACCCTTATGGCAGAAAATGAAGAACTAAAGAGGCTCTTAATGAAAGTGAAAGAGGAGAGTGAAAAAGTTGGCTTAAAGCTCAACATTCAGAAAACGAAGATCATGGTATCTGGTCCCATCACTTCATGGCAAGTAGTTGGGGAAACAATGGAAACAGTGAGAGACTTCATTTTTGGGGGCTCCAAAATCACTGCAGATGGTGACTGCAGCCGTGAAATTAAAAGACGTTTGCTCCTTGGAAGGAAAGTTATGACCAACCTAGACAGCATATTAAAAAGCAGAGACATTACTTTGCCAACAAAGGTCTTTTCCAGTCAAGGCTATGTTTTTTCCAGTAGTGATGTATAGATGTGAAAGTTGGACTATAAAGAAAGCTGAGCGCTGAAGAACTTATGCTTTTGAACTGTGGTGTTAGAGAAGACTCTTGAGAATTCCTTGGACAGCAAGGAGATCCAACCAGTCCATCCTAAAGGAAATCAGTCCTGAATAATCATTGGAAGGACTGATGCTGAAGCTGAAACTCCAATACTTTGGCCACCTGATGTGAAGAACTGACTCACTGGAAAAGACCCTGATGCTGGGAAAGATTGAAGGCAGGAGGAGAAGGGGATGACAGAGGATGAGATGGTTGGATGGCATCACTGACTCAATGAACATGAGTTTGAGTCAAGTCTGGGAGTTGGTAATGGACAGGGAGGCCTGGCATCCTGCAGTCCATGGAGTCGCAAAGAATTGGACACGACCGAGTGACTGAACTGAAGTGAAATTATAGGTACACAGCAGAGTTAGAGCCCAGCTTTGGAATTCAGTTTATAACTGCCTTTAGTTCCCTCCTTACTGAGTTGGTTCTTTGGGGAGACAGCTAGTTAAGTTCACTCTTGAGGAGACAGGCTTTTGGGGCTGGTGATGCTTGTCCAGGCTGCTTCCTCACCCTTATATCACCCTTTCCTCCCAGCTCTGGGGTTCTCATTCAGGGGCCTCAGCTGTGAAGCCCTGCTCTGTGGTCCTGGCCTGGCACAGCCTCTTCCTGCTCTGACCTTCTCTGTCACTGAAGCAGACGTGAACTGTTCTTTAGTCAATGACTCTTACCCCGTGCCCTCCTCCTTTCCCAGGCTGTTAGCCTCTTCAACAGGGATCATCCTGTAGTGCCCATCACCCCCAGGACCTGGGCTAGGGCTGAGCCTACACTCAGGGCTCCACTAAGTAACACTGATGGATGGGGTGATAGCTTCATCCAAGAGTCAGAAATGACAATGTCCTTTTCTCCTGATGTTTTATAATATCCTTACTGAGCAAAATATATATGGCACCAACACTGAGTCCCTTGATTGTGTGTGTACCTGTGTAAAACTTGTTGGTCTGTGAAATCCAAAAGTCTTGGATCCGTAGCACTAGTGGATGGACCCTAAGTCTGCGGTACTTAAGAATCATTTAGGACAATAAAAAATAGATTCTTGGACTTTGTCCCAGGCCCAAGGAACTGGAAAATGAGAGCCCAGGAAAGCTGTTTTTAAAAAAGACATGCAGATTATTCTGATGTGGGTGGTGTTTAAATTAGGCCTCCAGCACTGGGGAGAGTTTGGACATGGGGTGTTGGAGGTGGGTACTGGTAGGAAGAGGCCTCCAGAGCGAATGTGTGAGCAAAGGTGGAAAAGAAGAGAAGCAAGTTTTGGAGTTGCCAGTGGACCACATGGACCAGACAGATGGCCTGTACAAGGGAGCAGATGATGTGCTGGCCAAAAGATAGGTGGTCGTTCAATTGTGACAAACTGAACCTTTACCAAGAATACTAGAAGCTCCTCCAAGAGAGAAGAAAGAAAAATTACTGAATTCCTTATGTGCAGCAATCATTGTCTTTGGGCAGAACAGATAATGTCCCATGTATTATTTTATTTTATTTTTTTATGGATTTATCCATTTTAAATGAATATTGTTTGGATTAATAAAACATAACATTAATATATAGAAAGGCTTTCCTGAATTCTAGGTAGTCTTTGGTTATTTTTAGCAGATCTTAGAGTACAATTTTCATGGTGTGAGATGTTATGAGCTATTTTAACCAAAAGATTGAGACGGGCTTGTGGACTCAGGGGGACCCCCTGCTTGTTTGGGTAGTGGTGTTGTTCAGTCAGTATGTCATATTTGACTCTTTTGTGACCCCATGGACTGTAGCCGGCCAGGCTCCTCTGTCCATGGGATTTCCCAGGAAAGAATACTGGAGTGGGTTGCCATTTCCTTCTCCATTGTTTGGGTAGTATCATTCTTTTATTAATTTTTCTATTGAAATATATTTTACATATAAATATGTGTAACATGTTAACTTGATACATTTTTACACTGTAATGTGATTGCCATTGTAGCAATAATTAACACTTCTATCAGTTTACATAATTACCCTTTCTTTTGGTGGTTGGAATAATTAAGTTCTACTTTCTTAGCAAGTTCGATGATTATGCTGCTGCTGCTGCTGCTAAGTCACTTCAGTCGTGTCCGACTCTGTGTGACCCCATAGACGGAAGCCCACCAGGCTCCCCCGTCCCTGGGATTCTCCAGGCAAGAACACTGGAGTGGGTTGCCATTTCCTTCTCCAATGTGTGAAAGTGAAAAGTGAAAGTGAAGCCGCTCAGTCGTGTCCGACTCTGTGTGACCCCATAGACGGAAGCCCACCAGGCTCCCCCATCCCTGGGATTCTCCAGGCAAGAACACTGGAGTGGGTTGCCATTTCCTTCTCCAATGTGTGAAAGTGAAAGTGAAGTCGCTCAGTCGTGTCCGACCCTTAGCGACCCCACGGACTGCAGCCCACCAGGCTTCTCCATCCATGGGATTTTCTAGGCAAGAGTACTGGAGTGGCTTGCCATTGCCTTCTCTGTCGATGATCATAGTACATTATTATTGTCTACATTAACTATACTGTGCATTTGATCTCTAGGACTTATTTCCTAACTTGTTGCAGATTTGTACTCTTAACCTCTATCATATCCCTTCACCCCCTATCTATTGGTAACCATACTCTTATTCTCTGCTTTACAAGTTTGGCTTTTTTAGATTCTACATGAAGTGATATCATACAGTTCTTGTCTTTCTCTGACTAATCTCACTTACCATAATGTTCTCAAGGTCCATTCATGTTGCAAATGGCAGGATGTCCTTCTTTCTCAGACTGAGTAGTATTCTGTTATACGTACCAGAATATACAATACACAATCAAGGGACTCAATGAAGATGCTTTAGTGGACATTTAGGTTGTTTCCATGTTTTAGCTATTATAAATAATATAGCCATGAACATGGCAGGTACAGATACCTCCTGAATAACCAGAGAAACCCTGAGGAAAAAATAACAAAACTTGAAAAATCCTATTTCTTGATATCAAACTATACACCAAAGCTATAGTAATAAAAACAAAAAATAAAAAGTACTGACATACAAACAGACACAGAGACCAATGGAACAGAAAGAGCCCTCAAATTAAACTTCTGTATATACAGTCAGCTAATATTCACCAAGGAAACCAATGCCCAGTAGGAAAAGTATAGTCTCTTCAACAAATGGTGTTAGGAAAACCAGATAACCACATGTAGAGCATTGAACTAGGACCCCTTTCTTATACCACTCACAAAGAGTAACTCAAAATAGATCAAAGACTTAAACCTAAGACCTGATAAATTAAAACTCCTAGAAGGAAATATAGGGAAGAAACTCCTTGCCATTGGTCTTAGCAATGATTTTTTTGGAGATGAGACCAAAAGCATAAACAAGAAAAGTGAAAAACAACCAATGGAATGGCAGACTTAAAGGCTTTGGTACAATGGAAACAACTAATATATGAAAAGGCAGTCCTGGGAGTCTGAGAGGAAGACTAATGGATGCTCAGGGTGAACTGAGGAAGGGAACTACTGAAGATGGAGACCCCAGGGAGAAGGCCACTCAGAGAGCTCCAGAATGAAGTAATGAGGACCTGCAGGAGGTGAACAGCAGTGGGTTTGAGGACAGCATCATGTCTTGCGGCCTGGCTAGGAGTCAGCTGCTCTGTTTTTTTTTTTTAAGATTTTTTTGATGTGGACCTTTTCTTTCTTTTTTTAGTTTTTATTTAATTTGTTACAATATTGCTTCTATTTTTTTTAATGTTTCTTTTTGGCCATGGGGCATGTGGGATCTTAGATCCCCAACCAGGGATCAAACCTGCATCCCCAGCATTGGCAGGAGAACTCTTCACTGGACCAGGGAAGTTCCTCCCTACTCTTCTTCATCACATGTCTGTCCTTTACAGACCTGCCCAAACCCCCATGTCTGCACCAAGCTATATGTCCTTGAGACAGGAGATGTGCCTTATGTTCCTCTGTGTGCAGAGTCCTGGCCGACCAACTAGTAATAAAGAATTTGATTTATCTTGCTAACAATGAGCATTCCACATAATGCTTCTGGCTTGAAAAGACCCTCCTGAACACTGAAATGTATTTCTCAGGATCAAAGTATAGTCCTAGGTGAATGAGGGTAGGAGAAAATGGACCAGAGAACAGTCTACTAATAAAGAGGTCAGATTTAAAGAAGCAGCAATCCTTTAATCCCAGGCGATATTGCTTCCGCTGCAAACCCTGGAGTCCACATCACCATACAAATGAGCCCTAGCTGCAGTCTCCAGCCACCTGATCCTCAGAAGGGGCAGGGAACATTAGCTGTTCCAGAAGTGGGCACAATAGGCTGGTCGGGTGGGGCTGGACACTGTCATTTAAGCCACAGCATGCCTCTGTCTCTCTAGGAGCAATTGGTGTGATGGAGATGTAGAGAACTTTAAGCCGAGCTTGGCACAGAGGCAGCCTGATATTCCCCAAGGCTCTTCTACCCAGACATTCTGCCTTATAAACAGAGGAACCAGTATGCAAGCCTATGGTTAGGAAGGGCCACTGAGGCATGGCATGGAGACAGAGCAATGGAATTTCCTGGAGGAGGGACATTTTTGGCATCACATCTAGACGTTCTGTCTCAGGCAAGACTGCCTTGTAGTTTTATTTCGCCTCTTTATGTCACCTGTATTTCCATTTTTCTGGAGTAAAGTAATGGGTGCATATTCACTTGCTCAGTCACATCTGACTCTTTGTGACCCCCCTGGACTTCAGCCAGTCAGGCTCCTCTGTCCATGCAATGTTTCAGGTAAGAATACTGAAGTGGGTCACAGTTTCCTCCTCCAAGAGATCTTCCCAACCCAGGGATCAAACCCGCGTCTCCTGTGATCCCTGCATTGGCAGGCAGATTCTTTACTGCTGAGCCACCTGGGCATCCCATACATAGAAAAGTGCTAAATGCCTTAACTTGGGATATCTGATTTTCTTTAATTAACAATAATTTTTGACATTCAGATGACCTCCCCTTTGTTGCAAAACTTCTGTATAACCTGGTTCCTCCCCTCTCCTCCTCGGAGCCATTCTTTCAGAGTTACTTGAGATGCTGTCTCCTGGGCTTAAAGTCCTAAAAATTTGTACCAAATAAAACATAACCCTCAACTTTTAGCTTGTGAATAATTTTTCCATCGACACTGGGCTAGAGGTGTAACTAGAATGATCATTCCGTTCCGTCGCTCAGTCGTGTCCGACTCTATGCAACCCCGTGGACTGTAGCCTACCAGGTTTCTCCGTCCATGGGATTCTCCAGGCAAGAATACTGGAGTGGGTTACCGTTAGAGACTAATTGACCATAGGCTCTCAAGAACTGAAATAGTTCATCCATGTTCTATTTGAACTCCTGAGGAGAAAACAAATCCTAGGTCTGATGAAAAGAGGTGTGTCTTTAGCAATTACCATAAAGTTTTATGGGACCTTAACAAATTTCCTATTCTCAAAGTTTGAAACACAAGCAATTCTTCAGCTCCAAGGACATCACAGAAATTTGTGTCTCTCTAGAGACTAAAAATGCAGGTGCAGTGATTCCTGTGTGTTCCCATTTAACTCAGCTCTTTGGTTTGTTTAGAGAAGAGACTGTTTAGTAGCCAGCACTGAAAAATATACTTTTGCTACTTTGCTACTTGCCTTTGTTTTTACTCGCCTACTATTTTAAGGAAGAAGCCAACTAAGGTGCCTGGAGGAATGTGATCCAGATTCTACCAACCAGCTGCACACTGCTGGGATTTGAATTCAGAAGTGAATCCCATGAGGAGGCAGCTACACGTAGAGGGACGCTTATCTGAACTGCAAGCTTGGTGTAGGCAGGGGATTCCTCAAATGGGCAGTTGTAACCTTTCCAGCATTTGGTTCCAGGGATTACAGGGGCCAAGCAGCATCTGGTCATGATGGTTTTGCTAGAGAAGCTGTTGAGTGTGGCTGCTACACAGCTCAGATTCTGTCTTTCCAGCTTTCCTGGAAATTTGCTGAGCTCTCTAACATTCTTTACTGGGAGAAACACCAACACGAGATTTACAGATGGTACACTATAATAGCAGAAAGTGAGGAGGAACTAAAGAGTCTCTCTATGAGGGTGAAAGAGGAGAGTGAAAAGTTGGCTTGAAACTCAGCATTCATAAAACTAAGATCACAGCATCCAGTCCTATCACTTCACAGCAAATAGAAGGGGAAAAAGTGGAAGCAGTGACAGATTTTATTTTCTTTGGCACCAAAATCACTGCTGACAGTGACTGGAACCATGAAATTAAAGATCTTGCTCTTTGGAAGGAAAGCTATGATAAACCTAGATAGCATATTAAAAGGCAGAGATATCATTTTGCTGACAAAGGTAATATAATCAAAGCTATGGTTTTTCCAGTAGTCATGTACAGATGTGAAATTGGACCATAAAGAAGGCTGAGTGCTGAAGAACTGATGCTATAGAATTGTGGTGCTGGAGAAGACTCTTGAGAGTTCCTTGGGTTGCAAGGAGATCCAACCAGTCAATCCTAAAGGAATTCAAGCCTGAATATTCACTGGAATGACTGATGATGAAGCTGAAGCTCCAACATTTTGGCCACCTGATGAAAAGAGCCAACTTACTGGAAAATACTCTCATTCTGGGAAAGATTGAAGTCAAACAGAGAAAGGGCATCTAAGGATGAGATAGTTACATAGCAGCAACTCAATGGATATGAATTTGAGCAAACTCTGGGAGATATCAGAGGACAGAGTAGCCTGGCATTTTGCAGTCAATGGGATCTCAGAGTCAGACACAGCTTAGTAACTGAACAATAACAATGATAACAATTTATAACAAGATAGCTCTGTCCATGGGGTCACAAAGATTTGGACATGACTGAGCCACTAAGCACAGTCTAAAACATACAATGGCGAAGGATAGTCTCTTCAATAAATGGTGTTGGTAAAACTGGACAAACACATGCTACAGAATAAAACTGGGCTCCTGTCTCACACTATCCACAAAAATAAACTCAAAATAGATTAAAACCCTTAATGTAAAACCTGAAACCATAAGAAAGCCATGTTTCTTCCTAGAAGAAAACATAATGAGTAAAATTCCTAAACATCAGTTTTGGAAAAGATTTTTTTAATTTGACACCAAAAGCAAAGACAACACTAACAAAAAACAAGCATAAACAAGTGGGACTATATCAAACCAAAAATTTTCTGCCCAACAAAATGAGGACAGCCTATGGAATGAAAATATTTTCAAATCATATATCTGATAAGGGGTTAATATCCAAAACACAGAAAGAATTCAAACAACCCAATAACCAAAAAAAAAAGAACAACCTGTTAAAAAGTGGGCAGAGAATCTGAATAGACATTTTCCCCCAAAGAACACATAAAAATGGCCAACAGGTTCATGAAAAGGTGCTCAGCATCAGTAATCATCAGGGAAGTGCAAATCAAAACCACAGTGAGATATCACCTCATACTTGTTAGAATAGCTGTCATCAAAAAGACAAGAGAAAAGTGTTGGGGAGGATTTGGAGAAAAGGTAGCTCTGTGTATGCCCCCGATTTCAGTTCATGCTCTAACACGCCCCTCTGTGCAGCTCCTCTACCCAGCTGCCCCTTTGTTAATTCTGACAGTGAGAGCTTATGAGTGATGGAGAACACATGCGGTGACAGAAGTGTTCTGTCTTAATGCCTTTCCCGGGGTTGGCTGTTTTGTACCCTAACCTGAATGTTACCATGTCAGAGGTCCTTGGCAGTGCCTGCTGGGAAAAGCAGAGTGTGCCATGGCCTAGAGCAATGAGGAAAGAAGTGTTATTCCCTCAGTCGTGTCTGACCCTTTGTGACCCCAAGGGCTATAGCCCACCAGGCTCCTCTGTCCATGGAATTCTCCAGGCAAGAATACTGGAGTGGGTTGCCAGTTCCTTTTCCAGGGGATCTTCCTGCTCCAGGGATCGAACTGAGCATTCCTGCATTGCAGGTAGATTCTTGACCATCTGAGCTACCAGGGAAGCCCTAGAACAATGAAGGCCTCCATTCAAATATTCCAAAATACCTCATGCTTACAGAAAGACAGAATTCTGAATGAATACTGCACTTGGACTTGACCTCTCCCTGGGGCATCTGAAACTGAGGTAATTGATCCCAGAGTATTGTGTGGACCAGAGAGCTGGGTGTGGAAGAAAGAGTGCAGGATTTAGTTGAATCTTGGCTTTGAATCTGTTTCTGCCCCAAGCATGTATCTTTCCCCTTCCCTTTCAATGGTCTCAAGTTTCCCTTTCAATGGTTCCAAATGTGTCAAGAGAGGCATTACATGCACAGCAGCCCAAGAGGAGGCCCAGTGCAGACACAATCTGAGCAGAAGTAAGAGTAATCCTGGAGACAGAAACACCAACCCACTCCAGTATTTTCGCCATGGGAAATCCATGGGCGGAGGAGCTATAGTCCAGAGCGTTGCAAAGAGGCAAACATGACTGAAGCAACTTAACAGGCAGGCATAGGAGTAATCTGGGAGGACTTCCTTTAGGAGGTGAGTCTTGTCAAGGACTTTGAATGTGCTAGACCATGTTCACCCTGGAAAACACACAGATGCCAAGGTTACCCCAGAGGCCACCAGCAAGTCCCCATCCTCCACTTCATCTGGACTCGGTCTCCTTGGCTCCCACTTCAGGACTTTGGGGAGAGGTTGACATTCACTAACAAAGGGATCCTTTGAGAATCCTGGGAGCCCAGAAAGAAAAGCACAATCTGGACTCTCCACCTGCTTGCTTGGCTGTTGTGTAAGAGCTGCAAGGTGAAAAGGAGTGGTCGGCGCAGGGTGGCTCACAGTGGCTGCAGTCAGTCCCAGGCCGCAGAGAAGCCAACTCCGCTGACAGGCCAGGCCTCTCCCACAGGCCTTCCCTGGGACTAGACAAAGGAGGAATAGAGAACAGGAAAAGGGCGGAGGCTGCAAATAAAAAATTAATTAACACTATTTTTCTTTTCCTGTCTGAAGGTAATCCCTTAATCCTAAGAAGTGGGATGCATGCCTGCCCTTTGGTCCATAACAAAAAGGGAAGGTCAGGAAGAATCCATCATGTTCAAGGTTCTCACCTGTTAGATTTACTTTTGTCAATGGCTCTTTGTGTGACAAGCTCCTCTGGAGTGAAATGGGCCTTCTCGGCTTGGACTTAGATGTGATAGTCTTGGCCAAGGATGGCCATCACCAGGGAAGTTTTGACTTGGACAGATTGGCAGTTGCAGGTAAACTGCATGTCAGGACTTGAGGGAAAAAGAGGGACTATGTTTCTCAAGTGCTTTCCAAATAAATCTTTATTCCATCAACAGGTTTTTATCTATAGCCCATTACACTCCAGTTTTTCTCTGCTTCCATCCATGGACCTTGTTAGGGATTAAAAAGGTTCTTTTTGAGGTCTTTGTCTCTAGGCTCCAACATAATCAACATAAGAAAGCCTTTACCATCCTGGCCTTTACCATTTGAACAACAGACTGGTTCCAAATAGGAAAAGGAGTACGTCAAGGTTGTATATTGTCACCCTGCTTATTTAACTTATATGCAGAGTACATCATGAGGAACACTGGACTGGAAGAAGCACAAGCTGGAATCAAGATTGCTGGGAGAAATATCAATAACCTCAGATATGCAGATGATACCACCCTTATGGCAGAAAGTGAAGAGGAACTCAAAAGCCTCTTGATGAAAGTGAAAGAGGAGAATGAAAAGGTTGGCTTGAAGCTCAACATTCAGAAAACAAAGATCATAGCATCTGGTCCCATCACTTCATGGGAAATAGATGGGGAAACAGTGGAAATAGTGTCAGACTTTGTTTTTTTGGGCTCCAAAATCACCGTGGATGCTGATTGCAGCCATGAAATTAAAAGACGCTTGCTCCTTGGAAGGAAAGTTATGAGCAACCTAGACAGCTTATTAAAAAGCAGAGACATTACTTTGCCAACAAAGGTCCGTCTAGTCAAGGCTATGGTTTTTCCCGTGGTCATGTATGGATGTGAGAGTTGGACTGTGAAGAAAGCTGATCACTGAAGAATTGATGCTTTTGAACTGTGGTGTTGGAGAAGACTCTTGAGAGTCCCTTGGACTGCAAGGAGATCCAACCAGTCCATTCTAAAGGAGATCAATCCTGGGTGTTCATTGGAAGGACTGACGCTAAAACTGAAACTGCAATACTTTGGCCACCTCATGCGACGAGTTGACTCACTGGAAAAGACTCTGATGCTGGGAGGGATTGGGGTCAGGAGGAGAAGGGGACGACAGAGAATGAGATGGCTGGATATCATCACCGACTCGATGGACATGAGTTTGAGTGAACTCCGGGAGTTGGTGATGGACAGGGAGGCCTGTCGTGCTGTGATTCATGGGGTCGCAGAGAGTCGACACGACTGAGCAACTGAACTGAACTGAACTGAACTGAGAAGGAGGAAGAAAAGGGATGACTGGAAAGGAGATACGAAAAGTAATTTGGAACCAAGTGGAAAAACCGGGAAGCTACTCTCATGTTTAACCTAAGTAAATGGACCACCATTCCCTTGGTTGTTCAAGTCAGACACTTGTGTGAGCATCACTGGTCCTTTCCCCCACCCCTTCTGCATCCATAGTGAGCGATTCAAGCCATTGTGACCTCTTGTCTTGGTTATTGGAATGGTTTTAAATGATCTCCTGATCTAATATATCATTGTCCTTCAATCTAACTTGGAAATCATGACCAGAATTTTGTTCAACTACACAACTTGATCATATTTCTTCCCTGGTCTAATGGTTCCCTACTGCTTTCAGAATAATTTCCAAATTCCTAAGTATGGCAATACTTTGGTTACCTGATATGAAGAGCCAACTCATTGGAAAAAACCCTGATTCTGGGAAAGAGTAAAGACAGGAGGAGAAAGGGACAGCAGAGCACAAGATGGGATCGTGACACTGAAGACATGAGTTTGAGCAAACTCTGGGAGATGGTAAAGGACAGGGAAGCCTGGCTTGCTGCACTTCATGGGGTCACAAAGAGTTAGACATGACCTAGTGACTGAACAACAACAAAGTATGGTAATGTGTGTGACTCTAAGGTCCAAGCTCACCAATCATCTGGTCTAGTCCCTTCTTATAATAGACGAAGACAATGAAGCTTTTGAAAATGCAGTGACTTGCCTTTGCCCAAGGACACCAAGATATTCCAGCAAAACTTAACCCCAGAAGCACAAAAACCCAGTCAAATACTCCTTCCATGCCGTTCATGGCTTCCTGTCACCATCAGAGAGGAAGTGGGGGGAGGGACCGAAACCCTACAAGGCTCTGAAAAAGCCCCTTCTCTCATCTGCGCCTGTCATCTCCTTGGCAAACTAGGGAGGACACCAGTGAGATGTCACAGAATCCCTCAGTTAGGAGAGTCTAAGCAATTATTTACTTGTCATCTTGGGAGGGTAGGGCAGGATTAATCTGAGCTCAAAGGATCAGGGGAAAAACAAAGGTGTCATTATTACTTTAATGATGATAATCATTTACTAATCTGCAGACTTTATACAGGTATTACTCCACCCTCGAGTAGTTTACCTGTTACAATTGGGGCTAAGCCAGTGGTGAAGCTGGGGATGAGAAGGAGCCAGGTGATCGACACCATGAGGGTCAGAAGGTAGGAAAACGAACTGGAGAAAGAAAGGATCCTGATGTGCTGCTGATGGAGGGAGAGTGCAGATGGTCCGACGGCCAAGACATTTTACAGTCATAAGAGTCATAGCTATTTCTCTTAGGGAATACTTTACAGTGGAACTCAAATTTCTCATTTTTCTTTAAAAAACTATAAAAAAACACATCAGGTCTTAGTTATGACTTGCAGGATCCTTCGTTGTGGCATGCAGGGGGCTCACAGACTCAGTATCTGGGGCTCACAGGCTTTGTTGCCCTGTGGCGTATGGGATCTTAGTTTCCTGACCAAGGATTGAACCAGCGTCCCCTGCCTTGCAAGGCAGATTCTTAACTACTGGATTACCAGGCAAGTCCCTCTCATTTCTCTTGTTGCTGTTTAGTAGGTAAGTCATGTCTGACTCTTTGTGACCCCATGGACTGTAGCCCACAAGGTTCCTCTGTCCATGGGATCTACCAGGCAAGAAAACTAGACTAGGTTGCCATTTCCTTCTCCAGGGGATCTTCCCAACCCAGGGATCGAACCTACATCTCCTACACTGGCAGGTGGATCTTTACTGCAGAGCCACCTGGGAAGCCCCTCATTTTTTCTTATTAGGAACAAAAACCAAGAATGTTGAGTGAACTGCCGAAGATCCCACAACTTGTCAATGACAGAACTTGAACTAGAACTTGAGTCTTTTTACAGTTAGTTGTGTGCTGGTCCAAGAAGAGCCCACACAGGTGCTGGAGAATGCAGCACTTTTGGGAAGAGAAGGGCCAGAAGATAAGGTGTTAGGATGTCGGTCGAGGGGCTAGTTCACTACCATCAAATGTCCGTCTCTGATTTCCACTAACACCTCCCCCTCCCCCAGTGAATTTCAAAAAACATAAAAGGGCCCAAGTGTGAGGAATGGGCTTCCCGGACAGCTCAGTTGGTAAAGAATCTGCCTGCAATGCAGGAGACCCTGGTTCAATTCCTGAGTCGGGAAGATCCGCTGGAGAAGGGATAGGCTACCCACTCCAGTATTCTTGGGCTTCCCTGGGGGTTCAGCTGGCAAAGAATCTGCCTGCAATGGGGGAGACTTGGGTTCAATTCCTGGGCCGGGAAGAGCCCCTGGAGAAGAGAAAGGCCACCCACTCCAGTATTCTGGCCTGGAGAATTCCATGGACTGTATAGTCCATGGGGTCAAAAAGAGTCGGACATGACTGAGCGACTTTCACTTTCACAAGGGTGAGGAATAGCCAAAATCCTCACTTCTGGGGCTGTCCAAATCAAACTGGCATCCAAAAGTGGGAGAGAAATTGTTGGCTCTCAGTAAGAGAGTGTGGTGCTACCTCTGGAGCTTTTCAATTTTTCCAGGGGTGAGAACCCATATAAAGGAGGCAGAAAATAAAAGACAACATGAAAAACTGCCTTCTAGCAATTGTCCTCTTTTCTCGCATCAAGCGTCCTCAGGTCTACATATTCTCTCGGCAGTGTGCACCTCTTCTGGGCAGCACCTACCACTGAGGTGACTTTACCCAGAATCCTGGGGCTACTTGAGTAACACCTGCTTCCCTAGCTGGACTGCAAGTGTAGTCAGGGCAGGAACGCCCTTGGCCTTTTCTTTGCTGCCTGGTATGGAGTTTGGCACGCTGCTGTAGTTAAGATGAGCCACCCAGGGTGCCACCCAGATCCGCTTCAGGGAAGAACTTGCTGCCCACCTGTGGGGAACACAGCACGTAGCCTCCTGCTGTCAGCATCTTTGGGGTCTGGCTCAGCTGCAGAACAGCATCTCTGAAGGTCAAACCTCCCAGGTGGGGGGCACTCCACAGTGGTGACTGAGTGGAGCCGGGGGTAGTGGATTGAATGATGACCCCCAAAAGATACGTCCGTCTCCTAACTCCCAGGACTTGTAAATGACACCTTATTTGGAGAAAGGGTCTTTGCAGAAGGATTTAAATTAAGGTTCTCAAAATGAGGTCATTTGGGGTTTAGAGTGGAACCTAAATCCAGTGACAGATGTCCTTATAAGAAAAAGGCAGGGCTTCCCTGGTGGCTTAGTGAAAAAGAATCCGCCTGCCAGCACAGGAGACATGGGTTCAATCCCTGATCCAGGAAGATCCCACATGCCGAGGAGCAATTAAGCCCATGTACCACAACTACTGAGCCTGTGCTCTAGAGCCTGTGCTCTAGAGCCCGTGCTCTGCAACAAGAGAAGTCACAGCAATGAGAAGCCCATACACTGCAACTAGAGAGTAGCCAGCACTTGCTGCAACTAGAGAAAAGCCCTCACAGCAAGAAGACCCAGCACAGCCAAAAAAAAAAAAAAAAGGCAGAGACTGGAGGGACGCTGTTCAGGGACACCTGGAGCCACTAGAAGTTGGAAGAGGCAAAGAAGGTTACTCCCCATGAACCTTAAGAAGGTGTATGCTGGCCTTGCTGACACCTCGTGCTGGACTTCCAGCCTGCAGAACTGAAAGGAAACGCATTTCTGATGTTGCCATTGGTTATGCATCCCTAAGAAACCAACACACGGGCATAAAGGACTGCATTTGGGCCGCCGATGACCAGTTCATGCTCTAGAGCTCACTGCTGGGTCCCTGAGGTTCTGTCAGGCCTGAATCATGTGCAGCTTCTTCTTCTGCCCAATCTGCTTTCTTCCTTCCTCCTTTCACAGATTTTGATCCCCAATAAACAACTCACACTCCAAAGTCAGTCTCACTGACTGTTTCTGGAGAACTCAGCATGGCACGCTATACTAAGATATTTGTTAAATGAGTAAATTAAGTAGACAGTGAGTTTCTGTGAAGAGAGCAGAACAGAATGTTGTGCTCAGTCAAGACCGACTCTTTGAGACACCATGCACTGTAGCCCACCAGGCTCCTCTGTCCATGGAATTCTCCAGGCAAGACTACTGGAGTGGATTGCCATTTCCTCCTCTAGGGGATTTTCCCGACCCTGGGAATCAAACCCAGGTCTCCTGCATTGCAGGCAGATTCTTTACCAACTCAGGAACCTGGGAAGCCCTTATCTGGGAGGCGAGAACTATGTCTTATTCATGCTGACAACCTTAAAGTTTAGGACAGGGTCTCACACAGAATACGTGTTCAATTACAATGTCTTAAAGAAAGAATACATGAACATACAGTTTGAATTGAATTGATAGATTCAAATAAATTTTGGTAAAAATACTTTTGTATATTTCATGTAAGTCCGCACTGAAGAAGGAAGGAAGGAGAGAAACGAGGGAGGAGGGGGAGAAAGAAGAGAACAGGGAAGGAGGGTGATCATGGCTTCCTGTATCCTGAACTCAGTCAAGTATTGTCTTCAGGCTCCTGTGAGGGTGAGAACAGAGGACACAGCCTCTGTGAAGGACAGCTTTCCCCCTTGAGGGCAACATTTTTGTTTCTGCAACGCCAAGACTCTCCCTATCAACATGCAGAAATCATTTCACCACCGTGCCCCTAGCCACTCTGACATAAATCCTTATGGATAAACATTTTTAGTCTAAAGAGCAAAAATAAAACAGAAGGGACATGTTCCAACAAGGCGGTGGAATGCAGGTAAAGGAGAAAGAATTGCCACTATTTTCAACAGTCGGAAAGTCTCTGTGGAGGAAATGGGATTTCAGAATGACTTTCTGTCTCAGCGGGTTTCAGAGGATCAGGACCTCAGAGGTCATGGACCGCGGCACCTTCTTTTAGAGATGAAGACACTACAGCCCAGAGACAGCAGGTGGTCTGCTACCAGGTGCCCAGAAAAACGAGTCTAGAACCTCAGAGTGCTTCCCGCCAACTCTGAAGGGGGCAGAAGGAAGGAAGGAAGAAGCGCAGGAGGAAGTGGAGGAGAGAAGGGTTACTGGAAAAATGAACAGGCTTTTAGCACATGTAGGGCTTTCCATGTGGCTCAGTGGTGAAGAATCCACCTACCAATACAGGAGACACAGGAGACCTGGGTTCAGTCTCTAGGTCAGGAAGATCCCCTGGAGAAGGAAATGGCAACCCACTCCAGCATTCTTGCCTGGATAATCCCACGGACACAGGAGCCTGGCGGGCTACAATCCATAGGATCCAGAGTCAGACATGATGAAGTGACTAAGCACACATTCAAGGGAAGGAAATCACCTGATTCTGGCTCAGGGCTTCAGACAGAATATAGCATTCATTCCCTGTAACAAGGATGTGCTCTCTTCATTGCATCATCCAGGAAGCGAACCCACATTGGGTGAGTTTCCCAAGCAAAGTGTAAAGTTAGCATTCAAAGTCTAGTCTGACCCCCAAAACTGTGCTTTCCTAGAACAGCATGTTAGAAGGGAGAGGTGAGAATAAAGTGGAAATGAAGGATTGGCTGCGATAGATGGGTTATGGGGGGAAGCCAAGGAAGGAGAACAGGAGTGGGGATTGAGGAGCTCAGGAACCCCAGAAAAGGGTCTTAAAGCTGAGAGTGATAGGAAAAGGGCACTAGGAGCCATCTTCTTATCTGCAAATGTCTAAGGAGAGAGGAGATAAGGCGGCAGTGTCTGTGTCTGGAGTTGGAGCTAAAAGCTGGTGTTGAAAGTGGAACACTGGGTGGGCAGAGGGGCTGTGATTATCCCCGTGGGGGAGATGCTACTGCCCATCAGTACTGAGGGCTGCTGCTGCTGCTGCTGCTGCTAAGTCGCTTCAGTCGTGTCCGACTCTGTGCGACCCCATAGAGGGCAGCCGACCAGGCTCCGCTGTCCCTGGAATTCTCCAGGCAAGAACACTGGAGTGGGTTGCCATTTCCTTCTCCAATGTGTGAAAGTGAAAAGTGAAAGTGAAGTCGCTCAGTCGTGTCTGACTAGTAGCAACCCCATGGACTGCAGCAAGTCAGGCTCCTCTGTCCATGCGATTTTCTAGGCAAGAGTACTGGAGTGGCTTGCCATTGCCTTCTCCGAGTACTGAGGGCATGACTCTGCAAATGGCAAGAAATAAGTTTCTCGGATCTTTGGAAAACAATAGACAGGAAATGGAGAGGGTCTGCTTTGGATCAGAAATAGGAGCTTTCTTAGGAGTAAGGGAGGCCCAGGGGAAATAAGAAGCTATCCTGCCAACCTTCACTGGGGGCCCTTGTTTTAATGTCCATCTTCCTCAGCAGACTGAACCTCTGGATGGAGGAGAGTATCTGTTTACCAGTCCTAGTGGAGTAGACACTCACTAAACAAACCCTTGGGTAACTTTCAGCTCAAACAACCTATTCTTCTGCTATTCTGTTAGCACCATTTTCACTCTGGAAGGAAAAGTGCTCTAGCTGGCCATAATTTTGTCTCTAAAGATGCTCTAAGTAAATAAAAAGTCCTTTTTCTCACCCAGAGAGCTTGTGTCAGGGTAGATAAATAAACACAGATACAACAACTTCACTGCCCAAAACCCCTATTGTCTGTTTTTCTAGAGTTGTCTGCAACAATAACAATGTTTTTGTATTGTTGGAACTTCCCTGGTGGTCCAGTGGTTAAGACTCTCCACTGCAGGGGGCATGGGTTTGATCCCTGGTCAGGGAACTTAAGATCCTGCATGCCTCGTGGTGTGGCCAAAATAAAAAGATAGTATCGATAACTTTCACAGCCACATTTACTGAATGCTTACTCTCTTCCAGGCACAGGACTAAAGGCTGTAATCTGCCCAAGTTCACAGCCCTGGCCAGCAGTGGAGCCAAGGAGAAGGGGTGCCTTTGCAAGGGTGATGCTGCATTCAGTTGGCTGTTTCACCTGGAGCAAGGCAGCCAAAGCTATCATGGACAAAGCACAGGTAAGCAGGCTTCTCAGTGCAAGGCAGAGGTGCCAAGTCACAGATGGAGGAAGTCTGAAGAAATGGGAGCTTCCTCTGTGGGACCTGACTCCCCACTAGCTGAGCTGATGGCTTTCCCACTTTCTTGCCATGGGTTTTTCTGTAATGAGACTAATTACCGTATCAATCCTCCCTTTGCCAGCAGATGAAGATGCCAAGCCTGCCAGACGGGCTCCTGCAGCTTGCCTGCTGCTCCAGGCCAGTCGCAGGTTAAAGCCCTGTTGGCAAGAGCTACCTATGGAGCTGGACTCCCAGTGTGGGGCCACATGGTGGGGGAGTCGGGTGTGACAGAAAGAGTGGAGACTGAACGGAGCGCCTTCCCCCATCTGCTGTTTCTCTGCTTCTCCTTCCTACTCCTCTTAATGACATCGAGGAAACGCTTCCAAGCTGAGCTCAGAAAGCACGGGATAAGCCCAAAGCCCTGTGCTGGGCAGTGGCTGTTCTAGCACAGAGAGAATCACACTGGCTTCTGTATGTCTGCCTCCTTCATTCCCCAGGAGGAGGTGGAACTTCAGTCGCTAAGACGTGTCTGACTTTTTGTGACCATATGGACTGTGGCCCACCATTTTCCTCTGAACATGGAATTCTCCAGGCAAGAATACTGGAGTGGGTTGCCATGCCCTCCTCCAGGGGGAATTCCTGACCCAGGGATCGAACATGCATCTCCTGTATTGCAGGCAGATTCTTTACCATCTGAGCCACCAGGGAAGACCTCTCACCTTTCTCAACTCCATCGCCAATCGTACAGAACCCTCTGACATCTCAGTATCTCTGGGCAGCCCTTCCTTCTCTGAATTCTCTAAAAATACACCTCTGGCACAGGGTCTAGCAGAGGTTGTACTTCACACTTGAGATTCAATCTGTCTGTTCAATGTGTGCAGGATTGAGTGAGCACCTGATCAGAACTGTGGTGGGTGTTCGAGATGGAGGGAAGACCCAGCTCCTACCCTAGCAGGAAGACAGATTAAACAACAAATGGCAAGTGGAGTGTTAAGACAGGGCAAGTAAGGACTTCTGGGGTGCAAAGAACAAATGAACTTATTTGAACCAAAGGATTCAAGGGAAGCTAGCCATTTCTGAATTTTCTTAAAAAAAAAAACAAACCAATTACTGGAGTATAGTTGTTTTATAGTGTTATTTTCTGCTGGACAGCAAAGTGAATTAGCCATATGTATACATATATCCTATTCTGTTGTTTTCTTCTATTTCTTTGCATTGATTGCCGAGGAAGGCTTTCTTATCTCTCCTTGCTATTCTTTGGAACTCTGCATTCAGATGCTTATATCTTTCCTTTTCTCCTTTGCTTTTCACTTCTCTTCTTTTCACAGCTATTTGTAAGGCCTCCTCAGACACCCATTTTGCTTTTTTGCATTTCTTTTCCATGGGGATGGTCTTGGTCCCTGTCTCCTGTACAATGTCACGAACCTCCGTCCAGAGTACATCAGGCACTCTATCTATCAGATCTAGACCCTTAAATCTATTTCTTACTTCCACTGTATAATCATAAGGGATTTGATTTAGGTCATATCTGAAGGGTCTAGTGGTTTTCCCTACTTTCTTCAATTTAAATCTGAATTTGGCAGTAAGGAGTTCATGGTCTGAGCCACAGTCAGCTCCTGGTTTTGTTTTTGCTAACTGTATACAGCTTCTCCATCTTTGGCTGCAAAGAATATATAATCAATCTGATTTCGGTGTTGACCATCTGGTGATGTCCATGTGTACAGTCTTCTCTTGTGTTGTTGGAAGACGGTGTTTGCTATGACCAGTGCGTTCTCTTGGCAAAACTCTATTAGCCTTTGCCCTGCTTCATTTCGTGCTCCAAGGCCAAATTTGCCTGTTATTCCAAGCGTTTCTTGACTTCCTACTTTTGCATTCCAGTCCCCTATGATGAAAAGGACACCTTTTTTGGATGTTAGTTCTAAAAGATCTTGTAGGTCTTCATAGAACCGTTCAAGGGAACATTTCATGCAAAGATGGGCTCGATAAAGGACAGAAATGGTATGGACCTAACAGAAGCAGAAGATATTAAGAAGAGGTGGCAAGAATACACAGAAGAACTGTACAAAAAGATCTTCATGACGAAGATAATCATGATGGTGTGATCACTCACCTGGAGCCAGACATCTTGGAATGTGAAGTCAAGTAGGCCTTAGAGAGCATCACTATGAACAAAGCTAGTGGAGGTGATGGAATTCCAATTGAGCTATTTCAAATCCTGAAAAATGATGCTGTGAAAGTGCTGCACTCAATATGCCAGCAAATTTGGAAACTCAGCAGTGGCCACAGGACTGGAAAAGGTCAGTCTTCATTCGAATCCCAAAGAAAGGGAATGCCAAAGAATGCTCAAACTACCGCACAATTGTACTCATCTCACACGCTAGTAAAGTCATGCTCAAAATTCTCCAAGCCAGGCTTCAGCAGTATGTGAACCGTGGACTTCCAGATGTTCAAGCAGGTTTTAAAAAGGCAGAGGAACCAGAGATCAAATTGTCAACATCCTCTGGATCATGGAGAAAGCAAGAGAGTTTCAGAAAAACATCTATTTCTGCTTCATTGACTATGCCAAAGCCTTTGACTGTGTGGATCACAATAAACTGTGGAAAATTCTGAAAGAGATGGGAATCCCAGACCACCTGACCTGCCTCTTGAGAAACCTGTATGCAGGTCAGGAAGCAACAGTTAGAACTGGACATGGAACAACAGACTGGTTCCAAATAGGAAAAGGAGTACGTCAAGGTTGTATATTGTCACCCTGCTTATTTAACTTACATGCAGAGTACATCATGAGGAATGCTGGGCTGGAAGAAGCACAAGCTGGAATCAAGACTGCTGGGAGAAATATCAATAATCTCTGAGATGCAGATGACACCACCCTTATGGCAGAAAGTGAAGAGGAACTCAAAAGCCTCTTGATGAAAGTGAAAGAGGAGAGTGAAAAGTTTGGCTTGAAGCCTAAGATTCAGAAAACGAAGATCATGGCATCTGGTCCCATCACTTCATGGGAAATAGATGGGGTAACAGTGGAAACAGTGTCAGACTTTATTTTTTTTGGCTCCAAAATCACTGCAGATGCTGATTGCAACCATGAAATTAAAAGACGCTTACTCCTTGGAAGGAAAGTTATGACCAACCTAGATAGCATGTTAAAAAGCAGAGACATTACTTTGCCAACCAAGGTCCGTCTAGTCAAGGCTATGGTTTTTCCCGTGGTCATGTATGGATGTGAGAGTTGGACTGTGAAGAAAGCTGAGCGCCGAAGAATTGATGCTTTTGAACTGTGTTTCTGGAGAAGACTCTTGAGAGTCCCTTGGACTGCAAGGAGATCCAACCAGTCCATTCTGAAGGAGATCAATCCTGGGTGTTCACTGGAAGGACTGATGCCAAAGCTGAAATTCCAATACTTTAGCCACCTCGTCTGAAGAGTTGACTCACTGGAAAAGAGTCTGATGCTGGGAAGGATTGGGGGTGGGAGGAGATGGGGACGACAGAGAATGAGATGGCTGGATGGCATCACTGACTCGATGGACATGAGTTTGAGTGAACTCCAGGAGTTGGTGATGGACAGGGAAGCCTGGCGTGCTGTGATTCATGGGGTAGCAAGGAGTCAGACACGACTGAGCAACTGAACTGAACTGATACATATATCCCCTCTTTTTTGGATTTCCTTCCCATCTAGGTCACCCCCGAGCACTGAGTAGTTCCCTGTGCTGCTGGTAGGTTCTCATTAGTTATCTATTTTACACACAGTATCAATCAATCGATATATGTCAGTTCCAATCTCCCAATTCATCCCATCCTCCTCCTTGGTGTCCCTGTTCATTCCCTGTGTCTCTATTTCTGCTTTGCAAATACGTTCACCTATACCATTTTTCTGTTTTCTGACTCTTTAGTCATTTGTGCCTGGAAATGTGTCTTCCCTGTAAACTGTATGTGCTTCAAGACCAAGAGTCACACATGATTTAGCCCGAATGTCCTTTGTGATTGTTAGTCCATGAAAAATCATCTGAAAACACTGGTGCGCTGCAACATGGTTAATATGCTTCCTAATAAGCATATGAAGATATTAACATGGCTAATATCCCTGGGTTGGGAACATCTCCTGGAGGAGGAAATGGCAACCCACTCCAGTACTCTTGCCTGGAGAATGCCATGGACAGAGGAGCCTGGTGGGCTATAGTCCATGGGGTGTTAAATAGTCAGAAATGAATAACTGACTAACCCTTTCACTTTCATGTGTTGGGTTTACAGATTACTTAGGGAATTACTGCCATCTTAACAGTAGTAAGTCTTCCAATCTATGAAGATAGGATGTCTTTCCATGCTTCATTTCTTTTTATTGATGAATAATATTCCATCACATGGATATAGAACATGTTATTTATCCATTTGAATATCAGGCCTTTTTTTTTCCTACTTTTTTGCTATTATGAGTAACTTTGCTGTGGGTATTCATGTACATGTTTTTGTGGGGATTATGTTTTCATTTCTTTGCATTATATACCCAGGGTAAAAATGCAGGGTCATATAGTAATCCTATATTTAACATGTTGAGGAACTACCAGATTGTTTTCCAAATTGGCTGTATTATTTTACACTCACCATTTACATTCTCAACAACGTATAAATTCCAATTCCTCCACATCTTAACTAACATTTGTTATCATCTAATTTAGGCATCCTGATGGGTGTGAAGTGTATCTCATTGTGGTTTTGATCTACATTTTCTTGTTGGCTAACGACATTGAACATCTTTTCATGTATTTATGGGCTATTCTCTTTCTTGGCTTCAAGGGTTTTAAAATTAATGAAGAGCTGCAGGCAACTCAGGGTGGTTGACTGGTCACGACCGACTTGAGCTATGGGCATTCAAACACAATGAGCAGTGCCCACCACCCCTCTGGTCAGTTATGGAGTGTGATATGATATGGTGTGGTATGGTGTGGCATGGTATACTATGGATAGTGTGTGGTGTGGTGTGGTGTGGTGTGGTATGGTGTGTAGTGTGGCATGATGTGGTGTGGTGTGGTATGGTATATACGGTGTGGTATGAGATGGCTGGATGGCATCACCGACTCTGTGGACAGGAGTTTGAGTGTACTCCGGGAGTTGGTGATGGACAGGGAGGCCTGGCGTGCTGTGATTCATGGGGTCACGGAGAGTCGGACACGACTGAGCGACTGAACTGAACTGATGCTATGGATAGTGTGGTGTGGTGTGGCATGATGTGGTGTGGTGTGGTATGGTATGTAAAGCACAGTTCCCTGCAGCCCCAGGGCAGCTGGTCTTGCCAGCATAGTAGGCAGAAATGTTCTAACTTAGGAAGTAGTTCATTCTGAGACCAGCTCATCACCGAACTACTTCCAGAGGACTTTGCCTGCTTCCTCCAGTCTGAGACAGAAAACACAGAACCACACAGATCCTGGAAACCTGACAAAGATGAACAAGTGCAAAACGCGGCATCCTGGGAGACCCTGACAGCAGCAGGCAGCCCATCTGATGTGGGCTTTGTCAGAAAAGCGGTGGTGGTGGGGTGTCCCAGAGAAATGATACTGCCTTCTGAGCATCAGGGGAGCACAGCAGGGAGGCATCTGATTATGTGGGTGCTTGCTGGGCCCCCCGGGGGCTAACGACGATGTCTGCTAATGAAGAGGTACAGCTCCTTTCTCAGGGCCCCACGATATGGCAACTCTGAGAAAGTTCCCGTCTTGAAGCCCCTTGGTTATCATTGATCAGCTTGGCATCCCAGTCAAAACCAGCTGTGGGATTAGGTTCAGAATGAAAATCTAGCTGGGACCTTCTCTGCCTTAGAACACTGTGAGGCTCAGAGGGAACTAGACTTGGGTTGCCACAGTCAATCACAAGCCCTGAGTGCTTAGTTGGCACGATCCTCAATATGCATCATTATTATGAAGTGGGTGTGGCTGAGTGGCTCAATGGTAAAGAATCCGCCTGCCAGTGTGGGAGATACTGGTTCCATCCCTGGGTCCAGAAGATCTCCTAGAGAAAGAAATGGCAACCCACTCCAGTGTTCTTGCCTGGAGAATCCCGTGGACAGAGGAGTCTGGAGGGCTACAGTTCATGGGGTTGCAAAGAGTCAGAAACAACTTAGTGACTAACCAACAACAAGGTCATTTCCTGCTCTCAAGTAGGTCTCCAGTAAATGCTAAATGAAATAATGGCACAGTCATGTGATGCCACAGAGAAGTCCGAGGCAGAAATCATGACCAACAGGGAGGGATACCACAAGAGCCCAAAACTGGTTTTTCCTCAAACCTAGAAATCATCACCAAAGCATACCTGAGCTCACAGGAAATGGGGAATTAATTAGCAGGGTGCTCTTGGCAAGCTTTTGGGGCCAATGGAAATGGATGATGGGAAGTGACATGTCAATAGGAATCAGAGATAGGGTAGAAAAGGTAAGAGAGTTTCATACTTCCCAAGGTCTCAACAAACTTTTCTGATGCCGTGGATGACAAATAGGAGCCGTTCACATTCAGAACCAGCTACCTCCAACTGAGGTGTGCTCAGTTCTGACACAGGCCTCCCAAACTCCCATTTCTTTTTCCCCGAAGTTCTGTGTTATTTCCTCAACCATTAGAGCACAGTTGCACACTCCTATCAACCCCAGTTACTCTGGCCTCTTCACCCTCCAAGTCCTAACCTGAGCTTCCTGTATCACTGAGCCACATCCTCCTTCACACACTGGCGAGCAAGACACCACTATGTGTAGTGATAGACATGAGGGACCCAGGAGTGGCCACCATACGTACACGACATCAAAAATGTAAAACCAAGTCAAGTGTCAGCATATTCTATTGACTAAGCAAACAGGAGGACCTGGTAGTAACTAACAAAAGATTGGTAGACTTCTAGAACTGAAGAGGCCCCGAAATGTGTGTGTGTGTGTATAGGAATGAGAGGGAAGATTCTTCCACAGCTGACTCAGCTTCCCAAATTTCAGCTGCTCATACATGGAGCACACAGGTTGGCCTCTGGGCACCATCTGTTCCAGGGCACTGGCGTGTAGAATGCCGTCCATCACCCAGCTGTCAGTGCACGTGCAGCCGCAACCCCTGTAGCTTTCGCTTGGCTCTGTCCCTTCCTCTTTCCCTCCCCCCAACGCACCCCAAACTTAGCCTTAGACAGGCTTATAGCCCCAGCTCCGGGGAGCTTGCATCTCATGAGGAAACAAAAGCGGGGAGCAGGACTCTTTTGCTTAGAGTCTCAGGTCAGGGCAGAACTGGAAGGAATCTCAGTAGTGCCCTGCCCTCACTTTATTCTGGGGAAACTGAGGCCCAGGAGGGTGGTGCTACTGACCCAAATTCACACAGTGGGCCTAAGACAAGAATTCAGGTCTTTGCGACGCCCTTAAGCCTCGGCTGCTTCTTGCAAGCTGTGGTTGCTTCCATAACAAGAAATTCGCATGAGCCCCCTCCTTGCCAGCCTCCAAGTCTCCTAGTTGATTCAGTACCTCTGTCCATGACTCCAGGGGCCAAAGACTTGAAAACCCTCTGTTATCATCCCCTATTGCCCCACCCTCCCCAGGCTGCGTCTTCGCCCTTGCTCCCTGGGATCCCCCACTTCCTATTGTCATGATTGCTTGCCTTTTTGACCAAAACTGCCGCAAGGCCTTGGATAAACCATCTGTAGAGCAAAATTCCCGCTAGAGTAAGAAATTATTGAGCTAACCAAATGTTGTCATATAGACTTGAAACCCCGTTTCCACCAGAGCAGCCTACCCAGCCCCTACCCCTCATCCCTCTTCACATCTTTGTTTCCAGGGCCCCCGGCTGCTCTCTCGTTTCAATGAAATGACTGAAATGCCCTACAAGAGACAGCTCAAGATTTGAAATGACTACTATTTTGATTCAGGCAAGTTCTTACCTTAGGAATTTTTAATGCATCTGGGCAAAAATGTGTGAACGTTCCAACACACCGACTTTAATCTCATTAGTGCAAATTCAACTGACAGGCACCAAAACAACCCTGGTGGTAGATGGGGGAGCTGGGGCCTGAGACATGCAGACACTTACAAGGGGTAATTTCCTTTGCACCTGGAGATGAGAAATCACAGTTGTCAGCTGTCGCTTTGAAAGGCAGAAAGATGGGCGATCAAGTCTGAGCTGCATGCAGAGCTTGGACACCTTTTATTCCCTCCCAGGGAGGGGGCAAGAGCACAGAGCAGAGGAGGACCAAGAGGCAGCTCGAATAGCTCACACCTCTCACGAGGGAGAGCGGGGATTAAAGCCATCAAAACAGATCAAACTGTCTCTGCCCTTGGCTCCCCTACAGCCTCCACCGTGAGCATGGTTCCATCTGCCATCCTCGTCAGTGGAAATTGCCAAGATGTTCTAAACCTTTCTCTGTCCTCCTAAGAGATTGATCAACATTGTACCTGCTCCTTGTTTCCATATATCTCAACGACTGTCTAGCAGTAGCTTCAAGAATTTAGACCTGGAAGCTTCCCTTCTGGCATAGAATTGCCAGATCTTTATTTTGTTGAGTCAAGATAAAACATTTTGCTAAAACAAAATGAAATGAAAAGCAAACATCTCTCATCCCCATGATTTCTTTTTTTTCTTTTTTTAGGGGCACTTTTGAATAGAGAGACAGATGTAGAGAATGGACTTGTGGAAACAGCAGGGGAAGAGGGTGGGACAAACTGGGAACTAGCATGGACGTGTTACACTACGAGGCATAAAACAGCTCGTGGGGAGCTGCCTTACAGCACAGGGAGCTCAGCTCAGTGCTCTGTGATGACTTAGAGGAAGGCGGGAGGGAGGCTCAAGAGGGACGAGATGTGGGTATACTTACAGCTGATTCACACTGTTACACAGCAGAAACTAATTGGAAAGCAATTATCCTCCAACCAAAAATTAAAAAGGGGGCACTTTCATGCCAAATAAATAAATAAAGCTCTTTATGGAGTTGTTAATTTTCTCATTTGGACACGATCTTCATTTGGATTAAGGGGATAGCGTGCATGTGTCTTCCCAATCTCTGTGCCCTCGGAAATGCCCTCCCCGGCCTCGCTGGTGGCTCCTGCTCATCCTTGAGCTCCCCTCCTTCTGCAGGCAGAGGGCCACCCTTCCTGTACCTCTGCAATGCAATTAATCATACTGCAGCCTGCCGTTTACACCAAGACAACTGCCTCTTCTTCTGCAGCTCCCTGAGGGCAGAGGTAATCCCTCCGCCATCTTCAGAGTCATAAGTATCCTGAACAGAGTCCCCCCACCTTCCAGGGATGCTGAGCAGGGAATGGCTGGCACAAGGGCCACTAGTTCACCAAACAGGCACCCAGAACAGCGCAGGTATTACTGAGGCTACACCAAAGTAGCAAATGAGGGCCATGCCCTTGGGGAGTTTACTTTTAGGGAATTGAGCGAATCAAACAGACTTAAATGAGACAATATAAACCATTCAAAATCCGTGTGACTCAGACTGTAGGCAGAAGAGCTGAGGGAGTTTTAAGTGAAAGAGAAGTCATCACAGGGTGGGGTTTGCCAGAGACAGTTTCATGGAAGAGTTGAGTTTTAATCTGGGCCTTGAAAGAAGTGCAGAAGTCAAGTTGGCAGAGGACAGCAAGGAGCATCAAGGAAGGTAAAGAGTACGACTGGAGGTTGGAAGGAATCAGGTGGTGGCTAAAACCAGCTGGGTACCAGGCTTCGGGCACATGATTAAGAATGAAGAGACCCCACAGGGGAGTCCAGGTCTGGTGGGAAACCTTGGACCAGCCAATAGGGGAACCTGAACACCAAGCAGAGTAATTGGATTTTACAGCTGGAAATAACATTTCATTTTTATTGGACAGATTAGGCATCCTCTAGTCCAACCCATCCATTTCACAGATGAGAAAACCAAGGCACAGAGATGGTATGCATGTCTTCCCGAAGATGCAGGAACAGTGGCATCAGTAGTAAAAGTCAACACAATGGCTGACATTTAGAGAACTCGCACCTGCGGAGCCTTGCTCCAGGCAGCTTAGCTGCACACCTCACTTAATTCACAGCATACCTCCAAGGTAGGTAGTCTACTGATGCCCATTTTGCAGACCAGGAAGCCGGAAAGTTCAGCAGCTTGCTCAAGTTCACAAGGGAAAAGGGACAACTGACGCAGTCAGCACTTTGGAACTGATCTCATCGGGTACTAGTGTGAATGGGAAGAACACAGGATTTCCAATGAAAGGACACGCGTTTGAATTCTGGCTCCACCTCAGTCATCATGTGACCTCCGGTGAGTTACCTAACCTTGCTGATCCTCTGTATCCTCAGCAGTACAAAGAGGATAATAATTCCTATCTTACAGGACTTCTGTGGGGATTAAATAAGATTATATGTGTCAAATTCCTGGCACCTAGTACATGCTCAGTCAACACTGGTCCCCTCCCCATCTCCTTCCTTCCAGGAGCCTTGATCCCACCTTCTACAGTCCTGTGGCTTCAACTCCTCCCCTCAGCCATGTCTCCTCCCTTGGACACTGTTCTTCCAGGCTCCGCTGTTCAGCCCTGGAAGTAACTGTAGGGTAGGTGGAGCGGAGGGGGCGTGCGAGGGGAATTGGGCTTTCTGGGTGGCAGGACAAAGCTGCTCCTCTGTGTAGGCTTCCCAGGTGGTTCAGTGGTAAAGAATCTGCCCACCAGTGCAGGAGACCTGGGTTCGATCCCTCGAGGTCAGGAAGATCTCCTCGAGGAGGAAATTGCAACCCACTCCAGTATTCTGGCCTGGAAAATTCCATGGACAGAGGAGACAGTGGGTTACAGTCCGCGGGGTAACAAATTGTTGGACATAAGTGACTGAACGAACATGCACGTTTTGGGGGAAGTGCAGAAAGATCCACAAGAGGACCAGCAGAAAGACACAAGCTGAACCTCCCTAATGCTCCATGGACTCACCCCTCCCCAGCCCAAGCCCTTGACTTCCTGGGTTTCTGGGTTTCTTGAGGTCCTTATCCTTTGAACACACCACCACCCCACCACCCCTCCCTCCTGCCCCACACACTGCCTTCACTCAAACTGTCTTATATGCCAAGTTGTGCTGCTTAATTATTCAATAGGAAGCCTCCAAGAATATGTCTAGGGAGACTGGTTGGGAGGGGTCAAGAAATTATATGAGGAACTTTGCTCAAACAAGGCTGCTTGAGATGGAGAGAGAAGAGACATATATTCTTTCCCGGGTAGGAGATGGGATAGGATAAACAGTTCCTCCCTGTACATTTTAAGTGTTTAACAGCTTCTTGGGCTCTCTCAGTTGCAAAGTACCAATCTCCACCCCCTCAAGTGCCAGAAAGTTTGAAATTCATTCGCTGGGTTACCAAGTCCCTCTGAAGGAAAGGTTACTTAGGTAAACCAAATGGTAATAAACCTGCGTGTGATAGATCCTGTTTCCATCGGGTTTAAATGATGATGAAGGACGACTCAGAGAAGACATCACAGGGATGGGACCGAGCTTTCTGAAAGCACCCACTGTGTACAAGACACCGGGCTAGACTTTGTGCTTGCTTTTTCTTACTCTTTCCCACAACCCAGGAGGCTGATGACACCGAAGCGCCCAGCCAGTCCGTCCTGGGCTGTGGTGAGCCTCATTTCCCAGCTGTGGACCCAAGACACATTAACCTCTCCCAGCCTTGATGTCCATATTGAAAAGCGGGGACGACAGCACCCATCTTCTGAAGGAGCTCCAGGGATAAAGACTGGAGGGCTTTATCCTCCTGACCTGGGGCTGATGCTTGGGACTGGCTAGGGCTCAGCAGAGAGGCCAGGGAAGTCTGGGGAGGGCTCACCTGGGCCCAGCTCTGAAGCTATCGATTGTGTCTTGCTGCATCGAGTTGAGTTTCACTCTGCTGAAAACAAGTGTGAGCTGTTCAGCTGAGCCTGGAGTGCTTGGGAGAGTGTGAGAGAGCCCTGGAGCAGAGGTTAGACTGGCCTATGGCTGCTGGTCCAGGTCACGGGTCTCATTCTGCACATCTGTAAGTGACACGCTGGACCCAGTGACTGCTACAGTTCCGTCCCGCCCAGCAAAGAACCCTGTGTTCCAAAATGAATTCATTTATAAAATCTTAACAGTCCCGTTCTGGCTTTTCACATATGACAGGCAGCTTAGGAGGTACAAGGAAGATCTCTCTCAAGCAATTTCAAAACAAAACAAAGCAAGCTGCAGGCGCTGCCTCGGCCCGGGGTGTTTTCCACTTCTTACCCTGTTCACCTGCATGGGGAACAAAAACAAGAAAAGGTTTTTTTTTTTTTCTTCTCTTAAATAACACACACATTGTCTTTCTACCTGGCTTTCCCTTGGGCTGGGTGCCAGCAAGGTGGATAAGATCTTTCAGGAACTTTTATAATGTCACATACTTATGCAAATTGGCAAAGTGTTTATAGCAACAGGCACCACAACAGCGCCCTGAGGTTTCAATTAGTGAGAACAGCCGGGCAATCTAAGCAGCTCCAGAGGATGGAGAGTGAGGTTGGATCTAGAACACTTGGGACTCTAGTTTGGCTGCTGCCCAGCCACACCACTCCATCTCCTGAGCCTGGGTTCCTGCCTGTGTATGGAGATGATGTTGTCACCCCATGTGGTGGTCCCGACAGATCCCTGGCATGCTGGCCACACACACGGGGTTGGCTGTCCACCAACGCAACTCCGACTTCCATCACATGGACTCAGTGGCCTGTAAGCACTCCAGTCCAAAGGCCCACTGGCCACACACCCACATGCACAGTGCCAGGCAGGACACTGTCCTTCCAGCTAGGGACAGGCAGGACACTGCCCTTTCCTGCTGGACAGACCTGGAGGGAGGCCTGGGCCATGCCCCACTCTATCACTTAACTTGTTTTGTGACTCTGAGCAAGATACTAGCCTTCTTTGAGTCTTACTTTCCTCATTTATAAAAGAGACAATAGACCCATGGTTTCGTCATGCCTACGGGGCATGCACCCATCTTGCTGGGCTACCTGGGAGTTAAATGTTGATAAGGTGGTGCTGGTGGTAAAGAACCTGCCTGCTGATATAGGAAACATAAGAGATGTGGGTTCAATCTCTGGATTGGGAAGATCCTCTGGAGGAGGGCATGGCCATCCACTCCAGTATCCTTGCCTGAAGAATCCCATGGACAGAGGAGCCTGGTGGACTACAGTCCATAGGGTTTCAAAGAGTTGGGCACGACTGAAGCAACTTAGTATTCATGCACTCAAAGAACCACCGCTGTGCTCGACAAGTCATAAGCTTCAGTGCATCCTGTTACCATACCAGCATCATCTAGAACGAGTCCCAAGTTGCATTTGGGGAGAGGGATTAATAGGCAATATGTAGAAAACGGGTTCTGGAATCAGATTCAGGAGTGAGGTGCCAAGCAATGGAGGAGCAGACATGGATGAGGTCTCCGGAACTTTCAGAGGGGGTTACAGGGCTCTGTGTCCAAATTAACTTGTCTTCAGAAGGTCCTCTCATTGTGTGCCATGTGGGGACAAGCAATCCATGAATCACCCCTGGGAAATCCTAATCAAGGCCTGAATGGGAGAAGAGGAATCCCAAAAAGGAGCACCTGCAGACTTCTCTGGTGGTCCAGAGGCTAAGACTTCACACGCTTCCAATGCAGGGGACCTGGGTTCTATCCCTGGTGAGGGAACTAGATCTTGCATGCTGCAATTAAAGATCCCACATGCCGCAACGAGGACCTGGCATGGACAAATAAATATTTATTTCAATATTTTAAAAGGAGAGAGAGGTGAAGAGCAGGGCATCTGAAGAAGAAGCAAAGATAAAGGATTCAGAGAGAAAAGACAAGGACACCAGTGTATACTGGAGCCGTCTGGACCCCCCGGGAGACACGGACACTCAGGGAGCTGCTGTTCACAGTAGCTCATTTTGAATCTTCACACAAACCTTTTGGGAAGCTGGGCTGGACTGTCCCCACTTCACAGATGCGCACAGTCAGGCACTGACAGGTTCAGCTGCAAGCCCAGGACCGTGGGACTAGCAGGCAGTGTACCTGGGATGCAAGCCCAGTGTCTTAAAGTCAAGTTCTAGTGTTTCCCGTGTGAGTGAGAGGAAGACTGATGTGTATTCTAGCAGGCCGATTATTCAAACTCCACTTCGCCTAAGGTGGTTCGATCATTAAGGTCACTCTGGGCTTCTTTTTGGCTTGAGATGTCACCTGGTTGTTTTCTCTTTGTAGCCTCTTTCCAATGTTTACATTTGGAATGTTGTAAAACTTTGCTCTTTTGAGAAGCATAATTGGAACCTTACCAAAAACACTGCAAATGAGTCTTATATTCAGTTGAATCAAGTCCCCACCTTCCTGCCTCTCTTTCTCTCTAACCCCAGCCCTACAGTGGCCTTGGGTACCATCTCCTGGACTCAGGTTACCCTCCCAGGGCCCTATGACCTCACTGCAGAAATTGCTGAAGTCAGCCTGTTCCCTTCACAGTCCTTAGAGAGAAGGGAAAAATCCCAGGGGCCTGTAAATACTGCAAGAAACAGCACCCCACCCAGCACTCTGTTTAGCTTGGATGAAAAACGTACGCGGTGACAATGCAAAGCGCCCTGGGCAGCGACAGGACCCAGCTATGTTCCTATCTCATCACTGGTTGATTAATTACCAGGCTACATACATGGGCTGTGGAGTCAGGAGTGGTGCCGTGTGTGCTGTGGGATCGTTCTTCTCTCTCCCGCTGTGTGTGGAGCCAGGAAACCCTGCCTGCCAAGCGTGAGAGGTGCCAGCGATAAACACTCCAGCCAGGTGGTGGGGACCAATGAGGGACCGAGTGGGAGGCTGCCTGTCACACCCGACCTTCTCAAAGCTGGCTCTCAGCACCTGGGGTGGCATGCGGAGGAAGGCCTTTCTCTTTTCTCTGTTTTGATGGCTGGCTTCTGGGTTTTGTTTTTGTTTTCCCTGGGAAACCAAAAGGCATGGCCTTCAGCCCCAGACCCTGAGAGTGGGGTCTCTTTCCCTCCTAACTCAGTTCCCTCAAAGACCACTGATGAACGCTTTGTTGTGTACACAGCATTGCGGGTGAGATCCTGGAAGAAGTGAGGTCTGAGGGCTGCTCACCAGGAGCTCACAGGCCAGCTGAGTGATGAGATCCTCCAACCAAGCAGAGGGGGGAAAGATAAGACAGGGTAACATCCCAGGGAGCTATAATGGACATCTGTCATTTGTGTCAGCTCTGTGGGGGCATCACCCTTCCACATGGCAGATGGTCCCAGAGGGGCTGGCCACTGCCATCTCCTATGTCCTCACCCCTAGCAGAGGAGTAAATGAGGAAACTAAGCTTTTCTGCAGAGGATCTGCAGAGTGGGGACACAGAGCAAATGAACTGAGGTTCATTAAGGGTTTAACTTCCCCCAGGTTACTGCGTGGGAGGACTGAGCCTTGAAACCAGGTTTGTCTGACTCTAAGCCTGTGCTCTTCCCCATGATGTCACTTTAACCTCCAGAAAATGAAAGAAAAAGAGGACTAAAGAAGCAGAATCCATCTTCTCTATCCACTCATCTGCTGATGGACACCTAAGTTTCTCCCATATCTTAGCAACTGTAAACAATACTACTATGAACATCAGGGTGCATGTTATCTTTTTGAAATAGGGTTTTTGTTTCTCAGATATGTACCCAGGGTTGAAACTGCTGGGTCATATGGTAGTTCTGGACTTCTCAGGTGGCACTAGTGATAAAGAAACTGCCTGCCAATTCAGGAGATGTAGGAGACTTGGGTTCGATCCCTGGGTCGGGGAGATCTCCTGGAGGAGGGCACGGCAACCCACTCCAGTACTCTTGCCTGGAGAATCCTATGGACAGAGGAGCCTGGCCAGCTACAGTACAGGATCCACAAAGAGTTGGATACGACTGAAGTAACTTAGCATGCACACATGCATGGTAGTTCTATTTTTAGTTTTTTTAGAAACCTCCATACTGTTCTCCATAGTGGCTGCACCAGTTTTCACTCCCACCAGCAGTGTATGAGGGTTTCCTTTTCTCCACATCCTTATCAACATTTATTATTTGTGATGTTTTTGATAACAGCCATTCTGACAGGTGTGTGGTGATATCTCATTGTGGCTTTGATTTGTTTTTCCCTGATGATTAGTGATGCTGAACATCTTCTCATGTGCCTACTGGCTATCTGCATTTTCTCTTTGGAAAAATGTCTATTCGGTTCTTCTACCCATTTTTAATCAAGTTGTCTTCTTGACATTGAGCTGTTTATACATGTTGGATATTAATACCTTATTGGTCAAGTCAATTTGCAAATGTTTTCTTACATTCAATAGGTTATCATTTCATTCTATCAATTGTTTCCTTGGCTACCAAAAGCTTTTAAGTTTAATTAGGTCCCACTTGTCTATTTTTGCTTTTATTTTCTTGCTATTTTTGTAAGTATTGTACTGAATCCATACACACACACCGGAATACTACTCAGCCATAAAAACAATGACATTTTCACATTTGCAGAAACATGGATGGACTTGAGGGCATTATGCTAAGTGCAGTAAGTCAGCCAAACAAAGACAAATACTTTATGATCTCACTTATATGCAGAATCTGAACAATACAACAAGCTAGTGAATATAACAAAAACGAAGCAGACTCACAGATTTGAGTACAAACTAGTAGTTACAATGGGAAGAGGGAAGGAGAGGTAACCTGGGTTAAGGAATTAAGAGGTACAAACTATTAGCAATAAAATAAGCTACAAGGCTATATTGTACAATATGGGGAATATAGTCAATGTTTTGTAATAACAATAAATGGAATAAAAACTTTAAAAAATGTGAATCATTATGTTGTACATCTGTAACCTATAGTGCATACCAACTATACTTAAATGAAAATATTTAAATTTAATTTAAAAAAAGAAATGGAACCCAGAGCTCCCCACAGGAACTGCTCTATGGAACTGCCAGTGCCAAAAGATGACCTGGAATATGCTATCATGAAACTCAGAGGGGCCAGAAATCATTTGAAATGAAGGATCCAATCCAACCCTCAGCTCCTGATAATTGAGCAATAGATTGAGGGTAGAAGCTGTGCCTTAGTTCACTTTTCTCCCCAGTGTCTAACGCTTGCTTATCTAATATCACACCACTATTTCCTTGGAACAGCAGAGTGATTAAAAGCATGGACTTTCAAGGTGCAAAGGTCTAGGTGTAAATATCCCCTTCACTGAAAAAAGGTAGCTTTTTACATGGAAATCATTGAAAAGGACCCCTATCTCACACCATCAAAAACCAATACCGAATAGATTAAGAATACCAATGTCAAGGCAAAATTTGAAAACTTTCAGAAGAACTAGTGAGTATCTTAATAACCTTGGAATAGGAAAAGATTTCTTAGTCAAGACACAAACATTTCTAGTTATATAAGAAAAGATACATAAGTTTGACTATAACTAAGAATTCCTGTTTGTCCAAAGAGTCTCCAATGGAAGCGAACCCTCCTATACTGTTGGTGGGAATGTAAACTGGTACAGTCACTATGGAGAACAGTATGGAGGTTCCTTAAAGAACGAAAAATAGAGTTACCATATAAACCTGCCATCCCACCCTTGGCACGTATCGGGAGAAAAACATGATCTGAAAGGATATATGCACTCCAGTGTTCATTGCAGCACTATTTACAATAGCCAAGACATGAAAGCAACCTAAATGTCCATCAACAAAGGCAAGATGTGGTACATATATACAATGGAATATTACTCAGCCATTAAAAAGAATGAAATAATGCCATTTGCGGCAACATGGATGGACCCAGAGAGTGTCATACTGAGTGAAGTAAGTCAGAAAGAGGAGGAGATATATTGTATGACATCCCTTATACGTGTAATCTAAAAAGAAATTATACAAATAAACTTACAAAATAGAAAGAGACTCACAGACTTAGAAAATGAACTTATGGTTGCTGGAGGGAAGGGATGGTTAGGGAGTTTGGGAAGATCACGTACACACTGCTATATTCAAAATGGGTAACCAACAAGGACCTATTTTACAGCACATGGAACTCTTACTCAATGTTATGTGGCAGCCAGGATGGGAGGGGTTTGTGGGGGGGGAGTGGGTACATGTATTGGTATGGCTGAGTCCCTTTGCTGTTCATCTGAAACTACCACAACACTGTTAACTGGCTATCAGTTCAGCTCGGTCGCTCAGTTGTGTCCAACTCTTTGTGACCCCATGGACTGCAGCACACCAGGCCTCCCTGTCCATAACCAACTCCTGGAGTTTACCCAAACTCATGTCCATTGAGTCGGTGATGCCATCCAACCATCTCATCTTCTGTCATCCTCTCCTCCTCCCACCTTCAATCTTTCAGCATCAGGGTCTTTTCAAATGAGTCAGTTCCACACATCAGGGGGCCAATGTACTGGAGTTTCAGCTTCAGCATCAGTCCTTCCAATGAATATTCAGGACTGATTTCCTTTAGGATGGACTGGTTGGATCTCCTTGCTGTCCAAGGGACTCTCAAGAGTCTTCTTCAACAACACAGGTCAAAAGCATCAATTCTTTGGCACTCAGCTTCTTTATAGTTCAACTCTCACTTCCATACATGACTACTGGAAAAACCATAACCTTGACCAGAAGGACCTTTGTTGGCAAAGTAATGTCTCTGCTTTTTAATAAGCTATCTAGGTTGGTCATAACTTTTCTTCCAAGGAGCAAGCATCTTTTAATTTCATGGCTGCAGTCACCATCTGCAGTGATTTTGGAGCCCCCCAAAATAAAGTCTGTCACTGTTTCCACTGTTTCCCCATCTATTTGCCATGAAGTGATGGGACCAGATGTCACGATCTTAGTTTTCTGAATGTTGAGCTTTAAGCCAACTTTTTCACTCTCTTCTTTCACTTTCATCCAGAACCTCTTTAGTTCTTCTTCACTTTCTGCTGTCAGAGTTGTGTCATCTGCATATTTGAGGTTATTGATATCTCTCCTGGCAGTCTTGATTCCAGTTTGTGCTTTGTCCAGTCCAGCATTTCTCATGATGTACTATGCATATAAGTTAAATAAGCAGGGTGACAATATACAGCTTTGATGTACCCCTTTCTGGATTTGGAACCAGTCTGTTCTTCCATGCCCAGTTCTAACTGTTGCTTCTTGACCTGCATACAGATTTCTCAGGAGGCAGGTCAGGTGGTCTGGTATTCCCATCTCGTGAAGAATTTTCGACAGTTTGTTGTTGGCAGAAGTAGATGTAGATGTAGATAAAGCAGAAGTAGATGTTTTTCTAATAGGCTATACCTCCAAACAAAATAAAAAGTTTAAAATTTGAAAAAAAATTAAAAAAGAGTCTTCAATGAAGGTAAAAGTACAAGCCACAAACTTGATGAAAATATCTGAAATATATACAGCCAACAGAAAATCAGTTTCAAAAATATATAAAGCACTCCTACAAATAAGAAAAACCTCAGTTCAGCATAAAAATAGGTAAGAAGCATCTAATAGAACAAGTATGGAACCAATCATTGCAGCCTCTAGACAGGGAGGAGCTAATGAAATATAACTAATTAATATTTGGGGTTTGCTTCAAGTTTTAAATAAAAGTTGTTTCATATTTATTTTTTAAAAAGAAACACATGATCAACAAAAGAGATGCTCATCTCACCAATAATCAGGAAGAGATGGATGACATTTTGTCCCCATGAAATACTGGTTTACATCTATTTGATTGACAAATCTAATAAGTCTGACAATACCAAAGTGTTAGGTGTGGAGAGGGTCTCATACACATAGGTGGAAACTGAAAAAACTATGTAATGTTATCTTGGAAAGTTGAATGCCTGCATACCCAGAAAATTTAATCAGTATATATTCAATTTCTGTGGGGCTTCTCAGGTGACACAGTAGTGAAGAATCTGCCTGCCAATGCAGGAGACACAGGAAACACAGGTTCGATCCCTGGGTGGAGAAGATTCCCTGGAGGAGGAAATGGCAACACACTCCAGTACTCTTGCCTGGACAGTCCCATGGATAGAGGAGACTGGTGGGCTGTGGTCCATGGGGTCGCTAAGAGTCAGACACCACTGAGGCGACTTAGCAGCAGCAGCAGCAGCCGGTATTCTTGCCTGAAAAATCCTGGTGGGCTACTGTCCAAGAGGTCAAAAAGAGTTGGATGTGACTGAATAGCTGAGCACCCACGCACACCAGTTTCTGTAAAGTTATACCCATGGACTAGGGAGACTGGTAGGCTGTGTTCCATGGGGTTGCTAAGGGTCGGACACGACTGAGCGACTTCACTTTCACTTTTCACTTCATGCATTGGAGAAGGAAATGGCAACCCACTCCAGTGTTCTTGCCTGGAGAATCCCAGGGACGGTGGACCTGGTGGGCTGCCGTCTATGGGGTCGCACAGAGTTGGACATGACTGAAGCGACTTAGCAACAGCAGCAGCAGCATACCCAAGAGAAAATTTAGCATGTGTAAAGGAGACAGTATACAAACAATAATAACAGTTGAAGGTATTAAATTAGCAAAACACTGGAAACAATCTCAAAACCCATCGAAAGAAGAGTACAAAATGAAATCATAGTGTATTTAGAAAATGGAACGTTCTTTGACATGAAAACAAAAGAGCCACAGAGGCACTCCTCTGCATGGATGAATCCATGTTGAATGAAAAATCCTAGACCCAGAAGACCACATACAACCTGAGAGACTTTTTATAAAGTTCAAAAACTATGGAGAAGTAAAGCTAAAACTAAGCCAAGCTAAACATGCCATTGAGGCATGCATATTGCTATTTTTTTTTAAAAAAGGCAAGGAAATGGTAAGCACAGTATTCAGAGTGTGTGCTAAGTCACTTCAGTTGTGTCCAACTCTGTGTGATCCTATAGACTGTAGTCCACCAGGTATTTTGTCAATGGGATTCTCCAGGCAAGAATACTGGAGTGGGTTGGGTTGTCATTTCTTCCTCCAGGGACTCTTCAATACCTAGGGACTGAACCTTTGTCTCCTGCGTTGCAGGCAGATGTCTTTACTGCTGAGCCATCAGGGAAGCCCCACAGTATTCAGGTTAGTGCTTATCTCTGGGGAGGAGTCAGGGATGTGAAAGAATAAAAAGGGAGCTGGATGTTGTTGGTGACATTCTAAACTTGCTTTGAGGTGGGGGGCATCAGACGTATTTACTGTATTATTCAGCATGCACACATGCATGAAATAAAGTAGAATAAAAGATGGCCTTCCATGGATCAAAGGAGATTATGTACCATGAATCAAAGATTATGATTAATCCAATTTCGTGAAACTAAGATCCAGTCAATCAATCAATAGGAAATCCTGGGTCCATTACATGCTACTTATATGGGCCAGATTAAGTTGCTTTAATACATGTTAATCTTAGTCTTCTTGACTGAGGAATAAAACCATGAGCCATTATAAAGATTAACTGAGCAATAAATGGGTACTAATATATTTTTTTATAACAGCTTTACTGAGACATAACTCACATCCCATACAATTCACCCATTTGAAGTTGACAATTTAGTGGTTTTTAGTGTATTCAGAGTTGTGTAACCATCACCACAATCAATTTAAGAACCTTTTCATCACTCCGAAAAGAAACCCTGTACCTATTAGCAGTCACTTCCCTTCATGACTTCTCATGCCTTGCTACCCAGCCCTGGGCAACCATGAATCCACTTTCTGTCTCTATGGATTTGTCTGTTCAGGACATTTCATATACAGGTAAATGCAATCATATAATATGTGGTCTTTTACTATGGGAACCAATTTTTTTCTCTCTTTCCCTAGAGCAGAAATTCTTACAATGGAGCTGTGTGAATCCCTGTTGGCTGTTTGTATTCATATCAGCTGTAATCAGGACCATCTAAAATAGTTTTCTTTTAAACAACTGACTACTATCTACCATCAAAACACTGCAATACATTGTCTTATTCATACAAGTCTAACAACACCCTGTGAAACAGGCATACAGAAGCCAAGCTACTTAGTCACATGAGCAGTTACTGGTTTAAAGCAGTAATCCATACACAGCTCTAACTCTATAGAGTCCAGGATTTTAATCACTACCTGATTTGTTGTTCAGTTGCTTAGTCATGTTCAACTCTTCTTCCATCCCATGGACTGCAGCATGCTAGGTTTCTCTGTTCTCCACTGTCTCCCAGAGTTTGCTCAAACTCCTGTCTATTGAGTCAATGATGTTATCCAACCATCTCATCCTCTGCCCTCAATCTTTCCCAGTGTCAGAATCTTTTCCAACAAATCCACTCTCCACATCAGGTGGCCAAAGTATTGGAGCTTCCGCTTCAGCATCAGTCCTTCCAATGAGTGTTCAGGGTCGATTTCCTTTAGGACTGACTGGTTTGATCTCTTTGCAGTCCAAGAGATTCTCAAGAGTCTTCTCTAGCACCACAATTCAAAAGCATCAGTTCTTCAGCATTCAGCCTTCTTTATGGTCCAACTCTCACATCCACATGATGACCGGAAAAACCATCACTTTGACTATGTTTTCACATAGCTATGACCTATGCTATGACAGATGACATATAATGACATAGCTATGATCACCTGATAATGCCTCTGTATATGATGAAATGTTCTTTTTTTTTTTTTGAGGCAGGAAGGGTGTGTAATCAGTTTCATTTTAATACAATGACTTTTCTTTTTCCTGGTGAAGCTAATTTGTAGTTTTCACAGGGATGGAGTATTGGTAGTGGTAAGGGCTTGGGTATTCTTTGCCTGACTAAAAATCAATCCAGTATTAACCACAAAGACCTATAGTACAGCACAGGGAACTCTGCTCCCATGATGCAGCAGCCTGGACGGGAAGGAGTTTGAGCGAGAATGAATACATGTATAAGTATGGCTGAGCCCCTTTGCTGTCCACCTGAAACTATCACAACACTGTTAATTGGCTGTACTTCAATATAAAGAAAAAGATTTTTTTTTAAAGTCATCCATTATCAAACCTGTTTCTCTAGAAAAAGTTACCTGTGGGAAGAGTGGCAATTACCATTCAGGAAAACATGTGCCAATGGATGAGTAGAAGATTGTTGACTTACAGGGTTAGTTGGTGAAACAGAGAGATGGCTAAGTCCTTAATTACTGCTGTTAAGGATGTACCTTCCTGTTCTGATGTTCCTGTGGGTCAGAGAAACAGGAACTAGTGTTTTACGGGCATTGGGACAGATTTTCTCAGAGTGTGGCAGCTATCACTGAGTTGGGGGGACCAATGAAACCTAATTTAACATGTATGTTTAAACTATTATGTGTATTGTTACTCTATTTGGCCTTGGAGAGTCCACAATTTCTTTTTTTTTTAATTTATTTACTTTTAATTGGAGGATAACTGCTTTACAATATTGTGTTGGTTTACACTAGTTTTACAAAGCAGGGAACACTGTATTTACTTTGATTATACATTGATTTGGAGGAAGGAATGCTGCTTTTGGAAGTGTACTTTCCCACAGAAAGAACCAAAATTCATAGCCCCTTCTTCCCTCTTTAGCCTCAAGGGAGCTTAACAGAGACTGATTAAGCAAGGAAAGCCATCAAACCTTCAAAGCTCAGAAATCCCTGGGGTTGAGTTGAGTTTTAGGTGAAGGGTTCATGCTGGTGTCAAACCAGTTCCTGCCATCTCGTCACTGTGCACACTGACAGCCAGGGGACATGCACTCAGGTCTGAGATCCGAGGAAAGAAACACCTGGCTGCAATTACCTGCAACTATATGGTTAACTTTTTTAAAAATTAATTTTTAATGGAGTATAGTTGCTTTGCAATGTTGCATTAGTTTCTGATGTAGAGAAAAGTGAATCAGCTACATGTATACATATATCCTTTTTTTTTTTTTAAAGGGAGATCAAGATGGCAGAGTAGAAGGATATGAGTTCATCTTCTCCTTCGAGAACACCAAAATCACAACTAGCTGTTGGACAACCATCAATAGGAGGATGTTGAAATCTACCAAAAAAAAGATACCCCACATGCAAGGACAAAGGAGAAGCCACAACAAGATGGTAGGAGGGGCACAATCAAGGTCACCATAGAGCACCGAGTAGAATTCCCTGGCTATGTAGTCAGTTCTCGTTAGTTATCTATTTTATACATAATGATTGATTGACTAACAGACACACATACATTATATATATACGTCCATCCCAATCTCCCAATTCATCCCACCCACTCCCCCACTTCTCTCTTTGGGATCCACACATTTGTTCTCTACATCTGTGTCTCCATTTCTGCTTTGAAAATAAGTTCATCTGTATATTCAGTGGATATTCAGTTCAGTTCAGTTCAGTTCAGTCACTCAGTCGTGTCCGACTCCAGTGGATATTCAGTTAAGTTCAGTTCAGTCGCTCAGTCGTGTCCGACTCTCCAAGACCCCATGAATCACAGCACGCCAGGCCTCCCTGTCCATCACCAACTCCCGGAGTTCACTCAAACTCATGTCCACAGAGGCAGTGATGCCATCCAGCCATCTCATTCTCTGTCGTCCCCTTCTCCTCCTGCCCACAACCTTTCCCAGCATCAGAGTCTTTTCCAGTGTGTCTACTCGTCGCATGAGGTGGCCAAAGTATTGCAGTTTCAGCTTCAGCATCAGTCCCTCCAATGAACACCCAGGATTGATCTCCTTTAGAATGGACTGGTTGGATCTCCTTGCAGTCCAAGGGACTCTCAAGAGTCTTCTCCAACACCACGGTTCAAAAGCATCAATTCTTCAGCGATCAGCTTTCTTCACAGTCCAACTCTCACATCCATACATGACCACAGGAAAAACCATAGCCTTGACTAGACAGACCTTTGTTGGCAAAGTAATGTCTCTGCTTTTTAATATACTACTCAGCCATAAAAAGGAATGAAACCGTGCCATTTGCAGAGATATGGATGAACCTACAGACTGTCATATTGAGTGAAGTAAGTCAGAAAGAGAAAAACAAAAATCATATATTAACACATAGACGTGGAATCTAGAAATATGGTATAGATAAACTAAGGATTTTGATGTAGATCTGACTGACCCCCAAAGCTCATTATTATTATTATTATTATTTTTACTACACTACCAAGAAGGAGGGGCTTCCCCAGTGGCTCAGCTGGTAAAGAACATGCCTGCCAATGTAGGAGACTCAAGAGATACGGGTTCAATCCCTGGGTCAGGAAGATCCCCTGGGGAAGGAAATGGCAACCCATTCCAGTATTCTGACCTGGAAAATTCCATGGACAGAGGAGTCTGGTGGGCTACAGTCCATGGGGTGGCAAAGAGTTGGACATGACTGAGCACAAACGCATGCATACACCAAAAAGGAAAGGGGAAAGTGATGTCTATTTGTGTGTTGTTATTAAGAAGGAAAACCATGTGCCTTGTAATGAGAAAAAAAAAAAATCATTACTAGTCAATTATAACATGAGTCAGTAATTTCCATGTTAATGCTATTATCTATGGTAATAATACTGTGGTTTACTATTATATTCTTCTAGAAATCATCTCAAGTTTGTAAAACATGATCAGACATCTGTATGGGTTCTCACTATATATAGTGTTCGGTGGACAGAAGTCTTCTGATCCCTACTTTGCCATACTTAGAAGAATATTCTGTGTATAAAGGCCAGAAATCTGACCCTTAAAGACTATTTAAATAGTCCATGATGCAACATGCTTATTAATTGATTACTGTATAGGAGTATGAAACATTATTATGCCTCCTCTGGCAGTGATAAATCACTTCACCATATGATCACCAGGTTATATTATAATACATGAATCAGGCATTATCAATGTATCTGATGATTTATATAGCCAGATGTCAGTTTTGTAGAAAAGAGGTGACAGGACATGATAGGTAGGCATCCAATATAAAATGGCAGGTGGTCTCCCTGGTCTGCTAAATACCAGAGAGACTAGACATCTGCACAAGATGTTGATACAAAAATGAACATGTTTACATGCTGAGTTGCTTCAGTCAGTCCGATTCTTTGCGACACTTTGGGCCATAGCCCGCCAGGCTCCTCTGTCCTTGGGATTTTCCAGGCAAGAATCCTGGAGTGGGTAGCCATTCCCTTCTCCAGGGGATCTTCCTGACCCGGGGATCGAGCACACATCTCTTACATCTCCTGCATTGCAGGTGGGTTCTTTATCACTAGGCGCCACCTTGGAAGCCCCCAAATGAACATACCCCTCACCATTAGTGAAAGACAGTGGCAGAACTGGGATGACAGGGCTAGTGGGGAAAAGATGAAAATAGCCTTTCTAAATCTCCTCTTCTGGCTCCAAGTTGCTCTCAAAAATTCACATCGATGTCCCCTCATAGTTCCTTAATAACTAATAAGTCAATTTAATTTTAAAAAAACCACCTTAACCTGTATTTTCCTCCATCTAGTACTATCTCTCTGATCACCTTCCCAACAAAATTCTTTGAAAGTTGTTCATATGAACTTTTCCCCAGTTCTCTCACAAACCACTGAAACAGCTCTGAGTACGATCACCAGCGACCTCTGAGCTGCCACATGTAATGTTCAATCCCAAGTTCTTGATCTTCCAGTTATCCTTGACAGTCAGCCATCCTTTCCTCCAAGACACACTTTCTCCACTTCACTTCTAGAACACTTCACTTCTTACCATTGCACTTGCTGATCTTTTGTAATCTCCTCTGCTGCTGCTGCTAAGTCACGTCAGTCGTGTCCGACTCTGTGTGACCCCATAGACGGGCAGCCCACCAGGCTCCCCCGTCCCTGGGATTCTCCAGGCAAGAACACTGGAGTGGGCTGCCACCTCCCTCTCCAATGCAGGAAAGTGAAAGTGAAGTCGCTGCAGCTTCCTAATTCCTTTGACCTCTAGAGACCCCCAAGTTTCAGTCTTTGGAGTGCTTTTGTTCTGCAGATAACTTTATCAGTCCTTCCGGTTTAAATACAATCTATGTATCAACAACCCCACATTCATATCTCCGAGTCTGACCACTCCCTGAATGCCAGACCGGCTTACCTTCTGCCTACTCTACATCTCCACTAGAATATCCAACAGGCAGTTCAAGCCTTACTTGTCCCAAACTGAATGTCTGATCTCCCCAACCCTCCTAAACCTGCTTCATTCATCATCTTTGTCTCAGGTGAGGCAGCTCCATTCTCCTGATTGTTCGAACCAAATACCTTAGTGCCATCCTTGACTCTTCCATGTCTCCTATATATCTTAGGACATCCTGTTGGCTTTACCATAAAAATGTTCCAAGACACTAAGTGCCCCTCACATCTAATGGCTGCTGCCCCACTGAAGCCATGACTGTCTTTAGCTTGGATTACTGGTGTTGCCTTCTTGATCTGCCTGCTTCCTCCCTTGTTCCCTATAGCCTGTCCTCTATTATGGCAGCCAGACCCATCCTATGAAAGCCTGAGTCCAATTATGTCACCCCTCCATTTAAAAACATCCAACAGGACTTCCCTGGTGGTCTGGTGTTTAAGAATCCACCTGCCAGTGTAGGCAACATGGGTTCAATCCCTCATCTGGGAAGATTCTAGGACAGTTAAGCCCATGTACCATAACTATTGAGCCCACACTCTAGAGCCTGTGCTCCCCAACAAGAGAAGCCACTGCAATGAGAAGCCTATGCACCACAATGAAGGGTAGCCCCTGCTCGCCACAACTTCTAGAAAAAGCCCATGCACAGCAACCAAGACCCAAAACAGCCAAATAAATAATTAAAATTTTAAAAAATCTGATAACTTCTCAGTGAAAGCCGAGTCCTTACAGGGGTCAAGAAGACTCTACGTGACCTGTCTCCCATCACCCTTCTCAGCTTCTTGCCTCCTGCTACCCGCTCCACTCCCTCATCTCCAGTCCCACCAGCCTCCTTGCCTCTCCTAAACATGTCATACCCACAACTGCCTCAGAGACTTTGCACTCACTGCTTCTTCTACCTGCAGTGCTCAGTATTCACACGGCTCATTCCCTGACTTTATTAAGGTCCCTGCTTACGTGCTGCTGCCTCAAGGAACCTTCCTGACCAAAGCCCCACTCCTTTGTTCTTTGCCCTCTTAACTGGCTTTATTTTTCTTCCTTGCATGTATCACCAGCTGATATTTTTCAGTTACCTGTGTGCTCTGTCTGCCCTGGTTTCCCTTCAGTCTCTACGAAGGCTGGAATTTTGAATATTGTATCCCAAATGCTAGAAGAGTCACTAGTACCTAGTAAGTGCTTAATACATATTTATTGAATGAATGTTTTACTTCCTGGAGAGAATGAATCTTTAAGACCAAGTAAAAATTAACCAGGCAAGTGAGAATGGAAGAGGATTCTAAGCAGAGAAGGTGGCAACTTGAGGCCATAGTGGTCTCTGAACGTGGCAGAGTAATTCACAAGCAGCTCTAAATAACTCTGTAGGAGCCTCCCCATTAATACTCATGTCTTTTCCATTTAAGGAGTACCTTAACTGTTTTCAAAATTGTTTTCTTTCTCACATACACATAGGAGTTAACTTTTAAATTGATTAAAAACTAAATGATCTTATTTAATCAGTATAGATTTAGTAAGAAAACACAATGAAACAATAAGAAAGCATTGTATCAGAGTTAATTTTGCAACAATTTTTCTTCTTTAGTTTTACAAAAAATGAGATGCCTCATGGTGGCATTTTAGGTTTAATAAGGAAGGTACTATTTGAGAAATCATATTAATATTTACAGTCAGGGAACTCGGGTTTGGCTTTAACCTGGTCATAAAATAGATACTGAGGACCCAACTATACTGTAATAAACCAAATGGGATATTCTCTGTAGAGAGAACTGGACATTGTAAAAGTATTGCTTATGACAGTGAAAGTCATCTCTTACATTTGAGGTCATTTGAAGCTTTTAAAATAAAACATAACTTGGCTTTTAAACTCAATAAAGAGATTTCTGTCTCAATGGGAAAAAGGAAAAAAATACTCATATCCTTCCAAGGGTTCCTGTAAAGCAGGCCTGCTTCATCCCAGGGTTATCAGGCCAGTGCTCAACTTCTTAAGAGTCCCTTGGACTACAAGAAGATCAAACCAGTCAATCCTAAGGGAAATTAATCCTGAATATTCATTGGAAAGACTGATGCTGAAACTGAAGCTCCAATACTTTGGCCACCTGAGGCAAAGAGTCGACTCGTTAGAAAAAACCCTGATGCTGGGAAAGACTGGAATTAGGAGAAAGGGATGACAGAGGACAAGATGGTTGGATGGCATCACTGACTCAATGGACATGAGTTTGAGCAAGCTCTGAGAGATGGTAAAGGACAGGGAAGCCTGGTGTGCTGCAGTCCATGGGGTTGCAAAGAGTCGGACATGACTGAGAGACTGTACAACAACAACTTCTTCTAGGGAGAATCTTGAAGTCTGAGTTGGCTAATTGCTCCCTGGCTCAAGAGGTCCCACCTGAGGACCAGAAGCTGGGGGTGGTGGGTGGGTAGGTGGGGGCTGATGGAAAACTAGGAGGTGAAGGTAGAGGAGAAGGAAGGAGCTCTCAGTTTAATCCTGTGAGTTCATTACCCTGGAAAGATGGGTCCAAGTGAGCCATGTCTGGCAAGTAACGGGTCTTGCCCAAGTGACTCAACAGCATCAGCTCGGCAACCACACTGAGTCAGTTGGAAGGAAGCAGAGCTCCCCAAGGCCTGATGAGTGATGCTTAAAAGAGCTCACTGAAATGCACTGTGAAGCCATTTATGGTCCTAGCAAGATGTTTCAGAACCAGATGCAGAACTAATCCAAAAAGAGGGCATCTTGATCCCCGTTCACAATGTGTATGGGTAAGACACCCAGCATGTGCCAGGAGGCCAAGGTTCCAGGCACACTGGGACACTAAGCCCCGCTGAGTGTGCGGTCCATTAGTAGAGGTCCACTGCCTCACAAAGGGCCTGGGATTTGGATCCTCAGCCTCTGTGCTCATCCCAAAGCACTTTCCCAGGAAGGGTTTTTCATCCCATTTAGCAGATGTGGCTCAGAGAAGCCAAATCTTGCCTGCAGTCAACCAGCAAGTCAGTTCCTGAGGTGGGAACCGAGACCCAGACCTACTAGCCTCGAGTGGTTACTGGATGGTGTCCTCCCAGGACTCAGAGGACAGCAGAGGGAAGGGGGTCAGCCCTCCTGCATGTCTGAGGTGGAAAATGGGGACAGGCAGGTGGATGTGGAGCACTGCAGAGCCACCATCACAACAAGGAGAACAACTCACAGCACATCCTCCTGAGGGGGGATGTCGGTGACATTTTCTTTGTAAATGAACGACATCAGTCCTGAGGTTCGCGGCTGTACAAGTCTAAAATGTTGGAGTTGGAAGGAGCCCTGGGAGACATCAATGCAATTTCTTTTGTTTCCTGGTTGAGGAAATGGAGATGCGGAAAGACTAACTCGATGCTCAAGGTCACACAGCTGGCTCAGGCCAGAGTGAGGACAGCAGCCCGTGTACCTTAAGCATTGACCTCGTTCTTTTTCTAAATGCCACTCTTATAATAATGACCTGTCCTCTGATGACAACATGAAACAAGGTCAACAGCAGCTGGTTTCTCTCCTCTGCTTTCCTGACATTAGAATGGAAGTGGCCTGGAGGAGCCTGGAGTGAAGGGGCGGCATGCCCTGCTCAGACCTGCAATCTAACACTCAAAACCCCCTGAATCTTCCATTCATTTGGTCTTGGAGCCAAGATTAACATAGCCATGGAAAGAAAGGCTGGGAGATTGCAAAGAGGTTCTTGGAGAGCCCGCCCGTGGGAGATGGTGAACTGGATTTCACTGACGTGGTCATGCTCACTCCAGGGCAGGGTTCTATGGCAGATGTGTCTGGAACAGTGTTTCCAGGCTTCCTGCCTGGGTCCTCCATGGCACCCAATGACGAGCATGGCTCTGGGCAGAGGTGGCTGCTGCCAGCGGGAAGCTCTCCCATCACTCACCCACCAGGTGTTCTTCCCAGCAACCACTGCAGCTTGGCAGGAAAACCACAGTGGGGCTGCGGGGCTGGGCAGAGAGGTGTAGCTCCCTCCACTGTGCCATCCAGGTGTCAACAGATGGGTTATGGATCTGCCTCTCCCTTAACAAATAAACAGGACTTTTACAGGCTGAGTAATCCCACACAGGGTAAGCCAGACTGTCACTCAGCCAGCTTTCCCAGCCAAGGACTAGCCTCCCTAGTCCCTGTTCCTGTAAGGAGAGGTGTTTCCAGAAGGCTGGCCATCCCAGGGCAGTAGCAAGGCTGAATGTCCTTCCCACTCATGGAGTCACAGGGAGCCAGGTAGTCCTGGGAGCCGCCATGCGTCCTTTAAATGTTCCCCCTGGGCAAGTGTCCCTGCCAGTTCCCACAATCTGCATGCTCCTCGTTTTATGCAGGTGTGACCCTTCCTCCCATCCAGCCCCGAGAGAGAAGAGAGTGAAAATGCAGATGAGACAGCTAAAGGAAGAAAAATTCTCCCTTGATGAGAGTGGCCTTGGAACCAAATTTCTCCATCCTTCTCCTGACGGGTTTCAAACCTTGGGGAAATGGGCCAGGAGACAGGCTCTGGGGCCATTTTCCTCTTCTGATTCCTGTCCAATATCTGGCCTCTGAATAACAGGGGCAGTCTGGCCCTGTCTGGAGGGGCCCCAAGAGCAGGACGAAGATCAGGTAAGGAGCCAGCTCCTATAGCCCAATGGTCACTGGCGCTGCATAAAAGCATGAGAGACCATGGAGTGCTAAACCAGGAATCCAATGTCCTGGGTTCACTTGCTTAAATGTCACTTATTTCCTGAATTTTGTTTCTCCATCTGCAAAATGGGGACAGTAATACCTCTCCCTGCCCCCCTTGCCTAACTATGAGAATTCAGTGAATCAGAATAAAGGAAAGGTTGAACATGCTGGGTAGGACTCCACTGCAGCTCCTGTGCACGGTCACTTCCAGCCAATGACAAGTCACTTGTCACCTCCAGGAGGTAACAGAGGTGGCCCTGGGGTTCTCACTTGTCCTCCCTCCTTCCTGTACACGTTCTACCAGCACCACGCCAGGGACTGTTCAAAGGTGCAACAGATGTGGCAAAATCCCTAACGTCAAGGGTCGGGGGTGTGGGGGAAGCAGAGTAACTCCCTGGTCCAGCCCCTGATGGTGGGGGCCTGATTCAGGTGGGGGATACACTTCAGGAGAACACACTCGGTGTCAGCCCTGATTAATAAAAACCAGTAACCACGGGAGAACTTTCTGGATCTTTCTAGCCCAAACACCAGCTGAGCAGCTGGGGAAACCAGCAGTCCAACTCTTCCAAGTGGTCACCCACCTCTTCCTACCTGCACGCGAGGCTGGTTCTCAGTGTGGGGTCACGCTGGGGTGAGCCGCTAATCTGGGCCTGGAGCTGCTCACCTCTGACTTAGTCACAGTCTCCAGGTTTGTTATCTCCCAAGCAATGAATTGGCACTTTTCACCGAGGGATGACTACTGGGCCCTTTAGAGCTTCAGTAAGCTCCGTGACTTAATGACTCTCCTGTTTAATGGAAGCCAAAGCTGTTTAAGTAGCCACAGCTGCCAGGAACTGGGGTAAAAGAGTGAAACTTCGAGTGCAGCCGCACTAATCTGGCCGGCACCCCTCCCCAGCCCCGATCGTGGCCTGTTTTGACAGCTCCCAGAGCCGGTCCCACTGGGAGCGGCGGGGGCAGCTCCTTTCACTTTCCACGCTCCCTCCTCCAGCGCATCGCCTGCCGCAGGGAGAGGAAGAACAATCAAGCATTGTCTTGTTCTGGCCCGCTGTGTCAGGGCCTCCTGGAATAAATATTATTTGCCTGGGAGGGAAACTGGCTGAGAGACAGCTCAGGGTCAGGGCTGCAAAGGACGAGAGGGAAGGCGGTGATGTTTGGGTTTGGTTTTATTGTGAGTTTAATCTCTTTCTCCCCGAGTTCTGCACATTTCCCCCGCCTCCCCACCCCGAATGGGCCATTAAGCAGGAAGCCAGTGCTGGGCAGGGGGCTCTGCCAGGTAGAAACAAAAGGAATTTTCTGCAACGTGCACCCTGGGTCGCTCTCGGCCCAGCTCTGGGTGAGCAAAGGGTGTGCATTCCGGGGACTCGCGCAGGCTGCAGGCAGAGCGGCCCACCTGGCAAGGCATGGCGGCCCCTCGCACGCAAGATGCACTTTACCCTTCTGTCCTTTACTCCTCAGCAAGCACTGCCTGGGCTGTAGCCCGCTCTGTGAGTCTGGGGAAACTGGACCCCAGATACCCCAGGCAGTCAGCACTTACTGAATTCCTACTGTGTACAGGTATACTTGCTGTCCCCTAGAAAAAGCTTCATGGCTCTCCCAAATGAAGAACTAAAGACCAATCATTGAATAGGAGACTTGAGGGGCTGCCCCGGAAAGGCCAGGCACCCCCCACCCCTCCTTCTCCAGGAGGAGTGAGTGGGAAACAAAGGGCCAAGCCGCCTGTGACAGCCACGAGCCCTGGGGCATCGAAGGGGCGCTTCTGCTGTGCTGTCCCAAGTCCCCCTTTCTACTAGGAAAATGAATCTTCCCTTCATCCTTAAAATCCACTCTGGGAACAAGACACCTACCCAACAGCCGAAACAAGAACTATCGATGATTACACGCTTACTCTATGTCAGGCACTGCGCTAAGTGCATTATGTATACCATCTCATTTAACAGAAGCAGACCTGTTCAGTCCACTTCCATAGATGGGAAATGAAGCTTGGAGAGGGCACGGAACTGGTCCAAGCTTACACAGCTACTAAGAAGGCTTCAAGCCCACCTTTATCTGCTTCCAAAGTCTTGACCACTCAGAGGTACTTCCCAGAAGCCGTGATGGATTTAAAAGCCACCCCAGACACCCCTGGGCCACTTCTTCTTGTCAACCAGGACACATTTTTGCCAAGGAGGATGTGTGCTAGGACGCTGGCTCTTCGGGCTACCCTGACACCTTCGCTCACTGGGGATCCTTTGTTCCCAGAAGGCAGAGTTCCTGCCGGTGGACTTTACTTAATTATTTTTGTGTACAAAATAGTTCATTGCTCTGCTCAGTGCCATGTACAATTAGAGAGTTAATACCTGCTTTGTAAGAGTGATAACGATCTCACCGCCCAGCCAGTGAAATAAACATTGCCCCCCACCCCTGTTCTTGAGAAACTAAGAGCCAGAGAAGGCCAAGCCATCCAAGCACCTGACATGGGGCAAGAGAACATGGGCGTGAGTCCGCAGACCTGGCGTCAGGTCCTGGATCAGCCACACACTAACCAGGTGCCTGCAGCAAGCCAGCTGACTTCATGAGGCCGTGTTTCTTCAAATGTGGGGGCAGGTCACAGCGCAGACACAATAATCTGATGTGTAACCATGAAGATCTGGTGAGAAAGTGCCCACAAAGCCCTGAACAGCCTTACCTGGCGGAGTAGGTGTTCAATGTCGGTTTCCTCACTTAGTGCATCTTTTTTTCTTTCAATGGAGCTCTCATCATCAAAGAATCTTGATTCACTTCTGCCTTGGGGACATTCCCACCACTGCACGCTGCTGGCAGGCTCAGTGCCTGTTTCTGCATCTGTAAAATGGGAAGGAACAAATGACTTAACACACATAAAGTCCTTAGAATGGTACCCACAACATAGTAGTCGTTAAATAATTATAGACATTTTATAAATATTGTTGTGATTACTATTATTCTTTCTCAGAGTTTTGCGAGGAATAAATAAGATGATGGATGGGAAAACATGTTATCAACTACAAGAGTAAGTACTCAGTGGCTCAGACAGTAAAGCGTCTGCCTACAACGCGGGAGACCCAGGTTCGATCCCTGGGTCGGGAAGATCCTCTGGAGAAGGAAATGGCAACCCACTCCAGTACTCTTGCCTGGAAAATCCCATGGACAGAGGAGCGTGGTAGGCTACAGTCCACGGGGTCGCAAAGAGTCGGACTCGACTGAGCAACTTCACTCACTTCACTCACTCACTTGTACATGCAGAGAGGGTAACAGGGGAAAAGACCTGGCCTCAGACATGCATCTCAAAACCCTCGCTTGACACAAAACACAGAATTCCTCCTTCAAAGAAACAATCATTCACCTTCTGGTTTCTGTTTGTTTGTTCTGTTTTACTTTGAAAGTGAAAGTCACTCAGTTGTATCTGACTCTTTTCGACCCCATGGACTATACAGTTCATGGAATTCTCCAGGCCAAAATACTGGAGTGGGTAGACTTTCTCTTCTGAAGGGGATCTTCCCAACCCAGGAATCAAACCGGGGTCTTCTGGATTGCAGGCGGATTCTTTACCAACTGAGTTATCAGGGAAGCCCCCTGTTTCAATTTAGACCAGATCTTTCATGTTACGTATCTAGGCTGTTTGTATTTCATTGACGTATCCTCGATCACTGCATACCAAGGGCATTGTTAAAGACGCATCTGGTCTAAGCAGTCCTTGGATATCCTGATGTGAACAGAGAATACAATTAAGCTCTGTTTCTCCCTCTCAGGTAATCCAGGTGCAATCTTTCCTGATGGGCTGGAGGAACCAGGTGGGTAAGTCACTCAATGAGGGGGAGGTGCAGATAGTTGATTAATGGCTGGAAGCCCAGTAACACCACCCCTCAAAGACTCGCAACAGAAGCTCCTGGGCCCACGTTTGACCAGGCTTAATCATTATTTAATTAATTGACCTGGTCAATCAGCCAAACAAGAGACACAGGGTGGAGGCTTCCCTGGTGCCACAGTGGCAAAGAATCTGCCTGCAATGCAGGAGTCAGGGGTTTGATCCAGGACATCCCTGCCATGTCCTGGAGGGGACATGGCAACCCACTCCAGCGTTCTTGCTTGGAGAATCACACGGACAGAGGAGACTGCCGGGCTACAGTCCAAAGGGTCACAAAGAGTAGGACACAACTTAAGCGACTTAGCATGCATGCAGGAGACACTGGGTGCACCTTTTTGCCCAGCACCCTGCTGGAAACCACAGGGAATGTAAAGCAAGTGCCTAGGCCACAGTCCCTGCCCTTAGGGAGACCACCCAACTGATGGAATAAGCCAGATGAAAATGACAGAAAAGGCAATGATATAACGAAGGTTAGATTTTATGGCCCAGACTGTAAACACTGGCGCATGGAGTAAAGGGAGATAGGTGAGAGCTGGAGGGATTGGAAAGGCTCACACAGGAAGGGGTTTCTTAGCTGGGCCCTGACGGGTGTGTAGGAGTTGCACTGGTGGAAGGGAGAGTGGCAGTGCAAGTTGGGGAAACTGTGAGAGAGGTCTAGGAGGAAGAAGGACTGTCTACAGGGCAGAGGTGAACCGGGCATGTCTGGATTAGGAGTGCATCCTAACTGCCAAAACTCGTATTGCTTTAAGGAACCAGGAAGATGAATTCTTATCAGTAATAAAACTAGTTGAAGGTGGCCTCGTTTGTTCTAGTTTGCCTCCCATATTAGTGAACTTCAGCAAGTCACCTAACCACCCAAGTGTTGCTCTCTTCGCCTGTGAAATGGGGATGATGATACATCTCTAACAGTCCCTATAAAAGGTGCTGATTCTAGGGGCAAGTGCCAATAGGCAGGCAATGAGGGGACTTCTCCCCCAAACTCCCTGGTAGGTAACTCCAACTCAGGTTCATCGAGTTCTTTCCTCCCTGCAATGAGGGAGAACCAGGCTCTGTGTGAGTCACCTGCTGTTGACCTTGATCCACAGGGGCTGCAGGAGGAGCCTGTCTGGGGCCCATCCCCCCAGAAAGCAGGACTGCCCCTGACCACATAGGGACAGGATGGGATACCCTCCAACTTGACCAGCCAGGTCTGAACCCAGTCAGGGGACCCAGCCGGGGAGGGGGGTTCCCTCCTCCTGCCCTGCCACTCTCTTCCCTCTCCTCAAGAGGATGGGGAGGTAGGAGTGGCCTAAGGAGAACTTCTCACAAGTGCCAACTGGCCCGAGGAAACAAAGGTGTCCAGGTAAGGAGTTAGATCCGTAGCTCAGAGAGGAGCCCCAGGAAGAAACCAGCATGTTTGTGAGCAGACGCCGCGGGGACTGATCCGGTGGGAAAATAACCACCGACTCAGACGACCCAGAAGGAAGCAGCAGCTAATGGACCAGCCCCGAGGGCCAGGCCCACACCTCCTGACAGGGTCCTGCGTCTGGTTTCAGGGCCCGGAGTCCAAGTTTCTGCCACCCAGGCCCGAGGCTGCTCCCAAAGCGCTTGATAACTGTTTTCCCCGCGCGTGTGGCGCAAACCCGCGGCTCGGGCGCGCCTGTCCTCTCCTCCCACCTGGGCGCCCAGAGGGAATCGCTGAAAAGGGAGCGGGAGCGGGATCCCAGGACCCTGGGGGCGGTGCCCGCAGCGCGGAGCCCGGCTGTGAGAGCGGAGGGGAACGGCCGGTCAGGACTCCCGTTCCCAGTTCCCGGGCTCCGTTCCGCGCCGGCCTCCTCCTGGCCGCGCCCGCATGGCGCAGGGGACCCGCAGAGGCGGCCTCGGGCTGAGCCGCCCCTGGGCGCACGCGTGCGTCTACTGCCCGCACCTGCTCGCCGCGCCCTGGGCGTGGGAAGGGACCGCCCCGCAGGGTGGGTGCGTACAAGGGTGTGTGCGCGGGTGTCCGTGCGTGTGCGTAGACCTGTGCGCGCGTGATCACAAGAGAGGGTTGCAAGGCAGGGAGCAGAGCGTGTGCGTGTAAACAGGGACAGTAAGGAGGGGGACTTCTCGGCAGCCCAAGACTACCTGAAGCCACTGAACAGAAACCTCTAGGATGTAGGCTGTTTGAGGTGGGCTTGGTGTTTGATTGTTCACTGCTATATCCCCAGTGCCTGTTACGGTACCTAAAACTTAAGAGGCTCTTAAATAGTTGCTGAGCTAATGCCTGGATGTCGGGAGGGAGGGCATTCTAGAATCAGAGAGAGTGAGAACAAAGCCATATTTCACCCGCTTGGAGATTCTTCCTGGCACCAGTCCTGGCGCTCCCTCAAGGCCAGCCCTTCTCCGCATCCAGGTGATGCCAAGTTTTCTTTCCCACTCCCACTCTTCTATGTTCTCCCCTTGACCTCTCTGTTTTACGTTTCTCCTGCCTGTTGGCCCTCCGCTGTCAGAGAGGGACAGAGGGAAACGCAGAGGAGCCGAGCTCTCCCAGTGGAGCAGTGGCCCGGTGGCCTCCCCATTCTGGAAGCAAAGGGTGGGAGAAAAAAAATTCTGGAACATGCAATGGGTGCTCCAGAAATGGTAGTTCCTTTCCCTGAAGAGTAAGCAACATTCTGGGCGTGCCCTGTGTGTGGCTGGGGATTGGTTCTGGTTTGATAATCACCGTCAGAACACCCCTCCTTTTTTTGGTAAAGTGCCTTGAAGGGGATTTAATGGTAGCTGAAAACGGAGGCAAGCTTCATTTCTAAAACATTCAGAAGTTAATATGCTATGAGTCATGTATTCTGCAGAGGCCTCCTCACACTCAGGAGAAAGGTTTTCCAAGTAATTAAACAACCATGTTGGACCAACCTGAAGTGCCCCAGCTCCCGCTTCTCCACTGTGGACCTTCCTCTGCCCACACCAGCTGCCTCCACAGCTACCCTGGTTGAGATTAGCAAATTCTTCCTTCAGCTGTAGGAGACACTGTGAAAACCAAATCCTACAATAACATTTTTCATCACTAAAGGAAGGATCAGTTTTCACCCTCCTCAACCTGATTTAAGGAACTAACAGAAATAACAACCTTCATGGGGTAATTAGGAAATTATCCTCTTACAAATTAGTAGATGTCTCCTTTCTTTTCCGTGGGATGAGATGGGAAAGGTATTATTTTTCTTTTTCCATGGTGAAGTGCATGCGATTAACCATGCCACCCGGGTAATTGTTCCCTTGTGTGTAAGCTGATAGCCTGCCGTTCCGGGGTGTACCTGCCAACACACTCCAGAATAACATATTACAGCCTCCATGCCCTTCCTGATGAAAGAAAAACTTCAGTCATGTTTAGTTAAAGGAGCTCTTTCAACCTGGCTGGTCAATACCATAGTATGCTATGCCAAGTTGCTTCAGTCGTGTCTGACTCTTTGAGACTCTATGGACTGTAGCTACCAGGTTCCTCTCTCCGTGGGATTCTCCAGGCAAGAGTCCTGGAGTGGGTTGCCATGCCCTCCTCTAGGAGATCTTCCTGACCCAGGGATTGAATTCACGTCTCCTGCGTCTCCTGCATTGGGAGACTAGTGCCACCTGGGAATCCCCAATACCTTAGAGGTGGAGAACTACATCAAGGGTAAGCAAAGTTTCCCTCCAACTAGCTAGACACTCATGTATTAAAAGAGTGTGGGTGCATCCAGTCTCAGCCTTATCATTACTGCCTATTTCTAGGCTTGTGGAGAACAGTGCTAATATTTTGGAGAACCCAGGAAGTCCCTAAGGGTCCCAGGAAAGATTTTTATTTGACAGGAGGGAGAAATTCCTAGCTGAAGATTCCTAAATCCAGATCTGTTTTAATTTATAGAGCTTCTAAGATGTTATCAGAAATAAGACCAGAACTCAAAGATAAAAATGGAATTAACATTGGCCTCCTTTTCTCACTCTGTTCTACTCTATTTATCTCCTTTGTCTCAAGATCTCTCTCTCTCCTTCACACGCACACACATGTAGACACATACATGCACACACCCACACACGCAGAGCAACCATACAACAGGTTTGACACATCTCTTGGATTCGTTAAGGGACTTAGGGAGTTTTCGATAGCTAAAAGAAGTACTAAAAGAGGCACATGTGTCTGTGTGTATGTACATAAACGTATTTTTTACCAACTGTCTTGTTGCTGTTCAGTTGCTCAGTCGTGTCTGACTCTGTGGTCCCATGGACTGGAGCACTCCAAGCTTCCCTGTCTTTCACCATCTCCTGGAGCTTACTCAAACTCATGTCCATTGAGTCAGTGATGCCATTCAACCATCTTGTTCTCTGTCATCCCCTTCTTCTGCCTTCTGTCTTTCCCAGCGTTAGGGTCTTTTCCAATGAGTCGGCTCTTCACGTCAGGTGGCCTAAGTATCTGCAACTGTCTAGCACTTGATATATTCCAAGAGCTCACATACATTCTTTTACTTAATGCAGCTGGCAGACAAAAGGCTGCCAGGCAGTGTCCACATCCCCAGTCCCCCCAAGGAGGAAACTGAGACTAGGACACAGGGAGGTGACGTGACTTGGGTAACATCATGCTATCAGGATAAGATGCAGCTGAACCCATCTTCCCTCCCAGGTCATCTGCCCTACCTGAGAGCTTATTAGAGATGCCAGTTCTCAGGCCCCACCCCAGAACAGGGGAAGGGCCCAGAAGTCTGTGCTAACTAGCATTCCAGGTAATGCTGGTGTGCACTCAAGTTTGAGAACCACTGCATTAGAGCCTACAAGAGAATACCCAGACAGCCCTTCAAGGTTAACTGACCCCCCTCATCAGTTCCTTATAGTCTAACTGCATCCACCTGACACTCACTGTTCCCTAAACATTTTTTTTTCATGTTTCTGATACCATGCTCCTGTTACTTTGATAATTCTGTTCTTCTCTACCTGGCAAAGTCCTGCTAATCATTTAAAACCCCGTTCAAAGACCTCCCCTGTCTCAAGATTTCACCCATCTTTTCCAGCAGTCCACTTACCTCCTCCACTGTCCCCCAACGGCCCCGGGACATACGTCCACAGCATCATCATTCCTAGTGGATGGCTTAAGTCTTATTGCCTCTTGGTACTCTCAGTAGTTAGCCCTGTGCCAGGAATACAGTAGGTGCTTAATAAATATGTATTGAATTAATGAATAAGTGAATGCATGAGCTGAAGCATCATTACAACTGTGTTGAGTAATGGAGACAGGCAATTGGCCTGGGCACACAGCTGGCTGCTCCAGAGCCTGGCGTGACCCCCAGGCATCCTGACACCCAGCCCAAAATAGTAATTGTCTAATTTCTTTCACCTTGACTCCCGTCTTTAGGTAATGTAATTGTTAAACAAGAGAGTCATTTTTGGCTACTTTGTGACAGATAATTATGACAAACACACTGAACAGGTAAAATTCTCCCCTTTAGGCTATAGCTGTGACTTGACGAGGTCACAGCCTGTCAGTTATCTCTGCATGTCTCTGTGTTTGTATTTATATATGGCACCTATTGCAATGGTATCTAGACCAACTATTAAACCATTTAGAATGCCCAGGAACCAATTTGTGGCAGCCAGCAATTAGCTCCATTCATGTTTTAAGTTTTTCCTCCCTTTGAAGTTTAATAGATAGTTATTATGATGTAGTCTTTACTGCCTGCAAGTTTGCAGGCTGCTCAAAGCCTAAATCTGCAGTGAGAGGAGGTTAGATTTGAGAGGGAGCGTGCACATAACCTAAAGCGACTCTTCGATTTCTGCTCCTAAGTCTGCTGCTTTGCCTGGGTCTTCTTCCTCTGTGAGGAGAGTCGGGATGAAAAGGGGTAAGGAACATGCCTAAGTGTTCATTCATTCATAAAAACACACATTTAGTGAGCTCGACTACGTGTTAGGGTGCTGGGGATCCCCAGGGAGCAAGATGTGGTACCTACCTTCACAGAGCTCCTAACCTACTGGGAGAAGGAAGGGGTGTGAGTGGGAATTCACCATCCACTATGATGGATGTTACATAGAGGCACAAGCAGGGACGGTTGCCTATGTGAAGAGCTTGAGCAGGCACAGCACCTAGCCAGGTGACAGGGAGGGAAAACATGGGGGTAAGAAAGAGGAAGGCATTCCAGAAGGGGTGAAAGTAGTTCCCAGGGCTGGATTCAGGCTAGACAGTGGTCTGCATCTTCAGTGAGATGCTTGAAATCCAGGTGGGAACTCACGAGAGGCCCAGGCTGTGAAGGATGGAGGTCAGTGAGAGGCTGCTAAGAGGACAGGAGGAGGCAGTAAGAGTGGGCATGATTTCTCAGCAGTGCTTCCTTGTGGGTGTCAGGCACAGCCAAAAGTTTGACCCCAGTTTGTTTTGAATCAAAGAGAACTTCTCTTTCTTCAAGTCACTTGTGACTTTGGGGAGTTAAGGACCTTACAGAAGACAGGGAGTTGTGAATAAAGGATCAGAATTCATCATGATTGTCAACTTTTCCTTCCAAAAGGCGCCTTGCCTAAGACTTATCAAACATACCTAAAAGTCTCTTTCAGGGACTTCCCCGGTGGTCCAGTGGCTATGACTCACTTCTCCCAGTGCAGGGGGTGTGCGTTCAATTCCTGGTCAGAGAACTAGATCCCACATGCTGCAACTAAGAGTTCACATGCCATAACGAAGACAGAAGATCCCACGTGCTACAACTAAAACCCAGCACAGCCAAATAAGTATTTTTTTAAGAAGTCTCTTTTATCCTTAACAAAATGATCTAACGAAATACACGCCTTCCTTCACCCTGTGACACCGGCAAGCTCTCCCTTTAACTCCTTCCTTCGTTAACCACGTTTCTCCACAAAATGCACTCACCCTCTCCTTTCACTTTCCATCCATCGCTGCAGGCTTGTGTCTCGACACCCGCAGAAATGGCCTTCAGTGGCCGCGTGCGATGGACTCATTCATTGATCCAGCCAACAAACCTTTGTTTTGTGTCTTCTCTGCATCAGGTGCTGTTCCTGGCCTGCAGATACAGCAATGTAAAGGCTTTCTCAGAGTTTACCTTTCGGTGGGCTCTTTTTAGTTCTTAGGTCTCTGCAGCATTTGTCATCATTGAACTCTGCCTTCTGGGAACACTGTCTTGCTTTCCATTCACCAATCTCCTATGATTCTTCTATCTTCTTTATCATTCCTTCTCTATTGATCTATTAGGGCTTCTCTGGTGGCTCAGTCAGTAAAAAATCGCCCTGCAATGCTGGCTACTCAGACTCGATCCTTGGGTCCGAAGATCCCATGGAGAAAGAAGTGGCAACCCACTCCACTATTCTTGCCTGGGAAATCTCAAGGACAGAAGAGCCTGTTTGGCTACAGTCCATGGGGTCACAAGGACTCAGACACAACCTAACGACTAAACCACCACCACCACCACCATCTATTCATTAAAGACTTACTCTAAGTAAGTTGTGTTCTAGGCTCTACACTTATCCTCTAAGGTTTTATCCTTCTTTTTGATTTTATTTGTCAGATATGTATCTCAATACCTGTATAATCAGCTCGCTCCATACATCTCCATGTGGACACCGCCTCAGTGTCCACCTAACCACAGCTGGACTCTAGGAACTGTGTGCCCACCCTGCTCCTCCTCCTGTGTTTCCCAGTTCAATGGATCCTGCTATGCAATTGAGGACACTGAGAGTCACCCTGGACCTGTGATTTTTCTTTTTTACCTTTTAGAAAATTTATATATCTTTAGAACATGGTTACTTATAAGACTTATATATATATAAGAATTTGGGGGGGGGCAACACCATGCAGCATGCAGGATCCAAGTTCTCCAACCAGGGATCAGACCATGCCCCCTGCAGTGAAAGTGTGGAGTCTTAACCACTTGACCAGCAAGGAAATCCCTGTAAGATATTTTTTAATGTGCTCTCAGATAAAAATCTGTGTTGTGCAATGTTCTGAATAAGATGCCTGGACAAGAAAAAAAGTACAGCTCCAGCATTGGCCTTGTGATTTGACCAACTGTATATAGATGGCAAAACACCTCAACTACCCTGCTCATCACTCTCACATTTGGACCTGGACTTTTCTTATCCCTGTGCTCCCAGCGCCTACAGCCCTTGTCCTAGGCAGGACCCTCATCATCACTTCTGGAACACTGCCACAGTCTCCTTGCCTCCAGACTGATTCCATCCAACTCTTCATTCTGCTAGCAGAGTGATTTCCCCAAATTGCAAAACTGACCATGTTCCTCCCCAATATTCTCATCTCCTCCAGCAGCAGTTCTCAATATGAAACCCCAAGACACTTTCAGGAAGTCCACAAGTCAGATTTATTACATAATAATAACAAAGATCATGGCATCTGGTCCAATCACTTCGTGGGAAATAGATGGGGAAACAATGGAAACAGTGTCAGACTTTATTTTTGGGGGCTCCAAAATCACTGTGGATGCTGATTGCAGCCATGAAATTAAAAGACGCTTACTCCTTGGAAGGAAAGTTAGGACCAATCTAGATAGTATATTAAAAAGCAGAGACATTACTTTGCCAACAAAAGTCCATCTAGTCAAGGCAATGGTTTTTCCAGTGGTCATGTGTGGATATGAGAGTTGGACTGTGAAGAAAGTTGATCACCGAAGAAATGATTCTTTTGAACTGTGGTGCTGGAGAAGACTCTTGAGAGTCCCTTGGACTGCAAGGAGATCCAACCAGTCCATTCTAAAGGAGATCAATCCTGGGTGTTCATCGGAAGGACTGATGCTAAGACTGAATCTCCAATACTTTGGCCACCTCATGCGAAGAGTTGACTCACTGGAAAATACTCTGATGCTGGGAGGGATTGGGGGCGGGAGGAGAAGGGGACGACAGAGAATGAGGTGGCTGGATGGCATCATCGACTCGATGGACATGAGTTTGAGTGAACTGCGGGAGTTGGTGATGGACAGGGAGGCCTGGCGTGCTGTGATTCATGGGGTCACAAAGAGTCAGACACGACTGAGCGACTGAACTGAACTGAACTGAACTGATGAGAATAAATGAAAGTGCCATTAACACCCGCGGAGGGCTATAGTCCACGGGGTCACAGTCAGAAATGACTGAATGACTAAGCACTCATGCAAGCCTATACTAAGATTCACCAACTGTTAAATTCTTACCAAGTTTGTTCCTCTCACCTTTCTCCCCCTCCCACATATAGTTATTTATATATGTATATTGATATTTTAAAAAAATCATCTGAAAGTTGGCTATATAGGACACTTCACTATTCAGGACACTTCACTCCAAATATTTCAACAGTTTCCCGAAGAACAATAACATTTTTTATGCAGCTACATCACCATTACCACTCCTAGGAAAATCAACATTAATTCAATAATATCTTGTGATATTCAAACTTTCCCAGTTGTGCCAAGTATATGCTTTCTAGCTGTTTTTCCCTTTGATTTAGGAACTACTCAAAATATGTGTATTGCAACAGCTCAATATAAAAAGACAACTCATCCAAAAATGAGCAGAAAATCTAAATAGGCATTTCTCAGAAGAATATATATAGATGGCCAACAGGCACATAATTAGATGCTTGGCATCACTAGTTATTAGAGAAATGCAAATCAAACAACAATGAGTTATAACCTCACACCAATCAGAATGGCTGTCATCAAAATTTTTATATGGAGAAGGCAATGGCAAGCCACTCCAGTACTCTTGCCTAGAAAATCCCATGGACGGAGGAGCCTGGTAGGCTGCAGTCCATGGGGTCGCTACGAGTCAGACATGACTGAGCGACTTCACTTTCACTTTTCACTTTCACACATTGGAGAAGGAAATGGCAACCCACTCCAGTGTTCTTGCCTGGTGATCCCAGGGACGGGGGAGCCTGATGGGCTGCCGTCTATGGGGTCACACAGAGTCGGACACTACTGAAGTGACTTAGCAGCAGCAGCAGCAGCAGCAGCAGAAGATGCTTGGCATCACTAGTTATTAGAGAAATGCAAATCAAACAACAATGAGTTATCACCTCACACCAATCAGAATGGCCGTCATCAAAATTTTTATAAACAATAAATGCTGGAGAGAGAGGGAGTGGAGAGAAAGGAACCCTCCTACACTGTTTGTGGAAATGCAAACTGGGGCAGTCACTACGGAGAACAGTATGGAGGTTCCTTAAAAACCTGAAAATAGAGTTACCATATGATTCAGCAATCCCAATCTTGGGCATATATTCAGAGAAAAGCCTAGTTCAAAAAGGTACATGCACCCCAGTGTTCATTGCAGCACTGTTTACAATAGGCAGGACATGGTGGCAACCTAAATGTCCATCAACAGAGGATGGATAAAGAATATGTGGTACATTTATATAATTTTTAAAATTAACTTATATTTTTATTAAAGGATAATTGCTTTACAGAATTTTTTGTTTTCTGTCAAACCTCAACATGAATCAGCCATAGGTATACATATATCCCCTCCCTTTTGAACTTCCCTCCCATCTCCCAGCCCATCCCATCCCTCTAGGTTGATACAGAGCCCCTATTTGAGTTTCCTGAGTCAAACAGCAAATGTAAGTGCCATGTTACTCTTTCCATATATCACACCCTCTGCTCCCCTCTCTCCATGTTCATAAGTCTGCTCTGTATGTCTGTTTCTCTGTTGCTGCCCTGTAAGTAAATTCCTAAGTACCATTTTTCTAGATTTCTTGTATATGTGCTAGAATATGTGATTTATCTTTCTCTTTCTGACTTGACTTCACTCTGTATAATAGGTTCTAGTTTCATCCACCTCATTAGAACTGACTCAAAGGCATTCCTTTTTCTGGCTGAGTAATATTCCATTGTGTATATGTACCACAACTTCTTTGTCCATTCATCTGTTGAAGGACATCTAGGTTGCTTCCATGTTCTAACTATTGTAAATAGTGCTGCAATGAACAATGGGGTACATGTGTCTGTTTCTGTTTTGGTTTCATCAGGGTACATGCCTATGAGTGGGATTGCTGGGTCATATGGTGGTTTTATTCCTAGTTTTTTAATGAATCTTCATACCTTCTTCCATAGTGAAGGTATCAATTTACATTCCCACCAACAGTGCAAGAGCATTTCCTTTTCTACACACCCTCTCCAGCATTTATTTTTTGTAGACTTTTTGATGATGGCAATTCTAACTGATGTGAAGTGATATCTCATTGTAGTTTTGATTTGCATTTCTCTAATATAAGCGATGTTGAGCATCTTTTCGTGTGTTTGTTAGCCATCTGTATGTCTTCTTTAGAGAACTGTCTGTTTTCCCACTTATTGATTGGGTTGTTTGTTTTCCTGGTATTGAGTTGTGTGAACTCCTTGTATATTTTCGAAATTAATCTTTTGTCAGTTGTTTCATTTGCTATTATTTTCTCCCATTCTGAGAGTTGTCTTTTCACCTTGCTTATAGTTTCTTTTGCTGTGCAAAAGCTTTTAAGTTTAATCAGATCCCACTTGTTTACATTTGTTTTTATTTCTGTTACTCTAGGAGGTGGGTCATAGAGGATCTTGCTTTGCTTTATGTTGTTGAGTGTTCTGCCTATGTTTTCCTCTAAGAGTTTTATATTTTCTGGTCTTACATTTAGGTCTTTAATCCATTTTGAGTTTATCTTTGTGTAGGGTGTTAGGAATTTCATTCTTTTACATGTAGCTGTCCAGTTTTCCCAGCACCACTTATTGAAGAGGCTGTCTTTGTCCTGTTGTATATATATTCTTGCCTCCTTTGTCAAAAATAAGGTACCCATAGGTGCATGGGTTTATTTCTGGGCTTTCTATCTTGTTCCATTGGTCTATATTTCTGTTTTTGTGCCAGTACCATACTGTCCTGATGACTGTAGCTTTGTAATATAATCTGAAGTCATGAAGGTTGATTCCTCCAGCTCCATTCTTCTTTCCCAAGACTGCTTTGGCTATATGGGGTCTTTTGTGTTTCCATATGAATTGTGAAATTTTTTGTTCTAGTTCTGTGGAAAATGTCATTGGTAATTTGATAGGGATCTCACTGAATCTGTAGATTGCATTTGGTAGAATAATCATTTTCACAATAATTGATTCTTCCTACTCAGGAACATGGAATATCTCTCCATCTGTTTATGGCGTCTTTGATTTCTTTCATCAGTGTCTTATAATTTTCCGTGTACAGTTATTTTGTCTGCTTAGGTAAGTTTATTTCTAGATACTTAATTCTCTTTGTTGCAGTGGTGAATGGGATTGATTCCTTAATTTCTGTTTCTGATTTTTCATTGTTAGTATATAGAAAGGCAAGTGATTTCTGTGTATTGATTTTGTATCCTACAACTTTGCTAAATTCACTGGTTAGCTCTAGTAATTTTCTGATACAATCTTTAGGGTTTTCTATGTACAGTATCATGTCACCTGCAAACAGTGAGAGTTTTACTTCTTCTTTTCCGATCTGGATTCCTTTTATTTCTTTTTCTTCTCTGATTGCTGTAGCTAGGACTTCCAGAACTATGTTGAATAATAGTGGTGAAAGTGGACACCCTTGCCTTCTTCCTGATCTTAGGGGGAATGCTTTCAGTTTTTCACCATTGAGAATAATGTTTGCTGTAGGCTTATAATTTTGACCTGTACTATGTTGAGGTAGGTTCCTTCTATGCCCATTTTTTGAAGAGTTTTAATCATAAATGGACGCTGCTGCGGCTGCTAAGTCACTTCAGTCGTGTCCGATTCTGTGCGACCCCAGAGACGGCAGCCCACCAGGCTCCCCCATCCCTGGGATTCTCCAGGCAAGAACACTGGAGTGGGTTGCCATTTCCTTCTCCAATGTGTGAAAGTGAAAAGTGAAAGTGAAGTCGCTCAGTCATGTCTGACCCTTAGCGACCCCATGGACTGCAGCCTACCAGGCTCCTCCGTCCATGGGATTTTCTAGGCAAGAGTACTGGAGTGGCTTGCCATAGCCTTCTCCGTAAATGGATGCTGAATTTTGTCAAAGGTTTTTTCCACAGCTATTGAGATTATCATATGGTTTTATCTTTCACTTTATTAATATGGTGTATCACATTGATTAATTTGCATATACTGAAGAATCCTTGCATCCCTGGATTAAATCCAACTTGATCATGGTGTATGAGCTCTTTGATGTGCTGCTGAATTCTGTTTGCTAAAATTCTGTTGAGGATTTTTGCACTATGTTCATCAGTGATGTCGGCCTGTAGTTTTCTTTTCTGTGTGTCTTTGTCTGGTTTTGGTATCAGGGTGATGGTGGCCTCGTAGAATGAGTTTGGAAGGGCTCCTTCCTCTGCAATTTTTTGAAAGAGTTTTAGAAGGATAGGCATTAGCTCTTCTCTAAATGTTTGATAGAATTCTCCTGTGAAGCCATCTGGTCCTGGGCTTCTGTTTTTTGGGAGAGTTTTGATCACAGCTTCAATTTCAGTGCTTGTAATTGTGTTGTTCATAATTTCTGTTTCTTCCTTTTTTAGTCTTGGAAGATTGAGCTTTTCTAAGAGTCTGTCCATATCTTCCAGGTTATCCATTTTATTGCCATGTAGTTCTCATAATCTTTTGTATTTCTGCATTGTCTGTTGTAACCTCTCCCTTTTCATTTCTAATTTTGTTGATTTGATTCTTCTCTCTTTTTTTCCTTGATGAGTCTGGTCAAAGGTTTGTCAATTTTGTTTATCTTCTCAAATAACCAGCTTTTAGTTTTATTAATTTTTACTATTATTTCTTTCATTTATTTCTGTTCAGATCTTTATGATTTCTTTCCTTCTACCAATTTTTGGTTTTTTTTGTTCTTCTTTTTCCAGTTGTTTTAGGTGTAAAGTTAGGTTATCTATTCAATGTTTTTCTTGTTTCTTGAGGTAGGATTGTATTGCTATAAACTTCCCTCTTAGGACTGCTTTTGCTGCATCCCATAGGTTTTGAGTTGTGTTTTCATTGTCATTTGTTTCTAGAAATTTTTTGATTTCCCTTTTGATTTCTTCAGTAACCTGTTGGTTATTTAGAATTGTATTGTTTAATCTCCATGTGTTTGTGTTTCTTAGAGTTTTTTGTTGTAATTGGTGTCGAGTCTCACAGCACTGTGGTCGGAGAAGATGTTTGATACAATTTCAATTTTCTTAAATTTACTGAGGTTTGATTTGTGACCCAAGATGTGGTCTGTATGTTCCATGTGCACTTGAGAAGGTGTATTCTTCTGCATTTGGATGGAATGTCCTGAAGATATCAATGAGATCCATCTCATCTAATGTATCATTTAAGACTTGTGTTTCCTTATTAATTTTCTGTTTTGATGATCTGTCCATTGGTGTGAGTGGGGTATTAAAGTCTCCTACTATTATTGTGCTGCTGTCAATTTCTCCTTTTAAGTCTGTTAGTGTTTGTCTTATGTATTGAGGTGCTCCTATGTTGGATGCGTGGTTATTTACAATTGTTATGTCTTCCTCTTGGATTGATCCCTTGATCATTATGTAGTGTCATTCCTTATCTTCTTTATTTTAGGGTCTATTTTGTCTGATATAAGGATTGCTACTCCAGCTTTCTTTTGCTTCCCATTTGCATGGAATATATTTTTCCATCCTCTCACTTTCAGTGTGTATGTGTCTTTAGGTCTGAAGTGGGTTTCTTGTAGACAGCATATTTATGGGTCTTGTTTTTGTATCCATTCAGCCAGTCTGTGAATTTTGGTTGGAGCATTTAATCCATTTACATTCAAAGTAATTATTGATATGTCTGTTCCTATTGCCATTTGCTTAATTGTTTGGGGTTGATTTTATAGATTCTTTTCCTTCTCTTGTATTTCTTGACTATATAAGTCCCTTTAACATTTGTTGTAAAGCTGGTCTGGTGGTCCTGAATTCTCTTAACTTTTGCTTGTTTGAAAAGCTTTTTATTTTTTCATCAATTTTGAATGAGATCCTTGCCAGGTACAGTAATCTTGGTTGTAGATTTTTCCCTATCAGTACTTTAAACATATCCTGCCATTCCCTTCTGGCCTGAAGAGTTTCTGCTGAAAGATCAACTGTTAAACATATGCGGTGTCCCTTGTATGTTACCTGTTGCTTTTCCCTTGCTGCTTTTAATAGTCTTTCTTTGTGTTTAGTCTTTGTTAGTTTGATTAGTATGTGTCTTGGCATATGTCTCCTTGGGTTTATCCTGTATGGGACTCTGTGCTTCTTGGCATTGATTGACTATTTTCTTTCTGATGTTGGGGAAATTTTCAACTACTGTTTCTTGAAAAATTTTCTCATACCCTTTCTTTTTCTCTTCTTCTTCTGCTAAGCTGCTGCTAAGTCACTTCAGTCGGATACGACTCTGTGTGACCCCATAGACAGAAGCCCACCAGGCTCCCCCATCCCTGGGATTCTCCAGGCAAGAACACTGGAGTGGGTTGCCATTTCCTTCTCCAATGTGTGAAAGTGAAAAGTGAAAGTGAAATCACTCAGTCATGTCTGACCCTTAGCGACCCCATGGACTGCAGCCTACCAGGCTCCTCCATCCATGGGAGTTTCTAGGCAAGAGTACTGGAGTGGGTTGCCATTGCCTTCTCCTGGGACCCCTATAATTTGAATGTTGATGTATTTGATATTGTCCCAGAAGTCTCTGAGACTATCCTAAGTTCTTTTCACTCTTTTTTACTTTATTCTGCTCTTCAGAAGTTATTTTCACAATTCTATCTTCCAGCTCACTGATTCATCCTTCTGCTTCAGATATTGCTATTGATTCCTTCACTTTTCTGTCACTTTCAGAGTATTTTTAATTTCAGTAATTGTGTTGTTTGTCTCTGTATGCTTATTCTTATTTCTTCTAAGTCCTTGTTAATTCATTCTTGCATTTTCTCCATTTTGTTTTCAAGGTTTTTGATCATCTTTACATCATTATTCTGAATTCTTTTTCAGGTAGTTTGCCTATTTCCTCTTCATTTATTTGGACTTCTGTGTTTCTAGTTTGTTCGTTCATTTGTGTAGTATTTCTCTGCCTTTTCATTATTATTATTTTTTTAATTACTGTATTTGAGGTCTCATTTTCCCAGGCTTCAAGGTTGAATTCTTTCTTCCTTTTGGCTTATGCCCTCTAAGGTTGGTCCAGTGGTTTGTGTAAGCTTTTTATAGGGTTAGATTTGTGCTGAGTTTTTGTTTGTTTGTTTGTTTGTTTTTCCTCTGATGGGCAAGTTTGAGTGAGGTGGTAATCCTGTATGCTGATGATTTGGTTTGTATTTTCGTTTTGTTTGTTGTTTAGACGAGGTGTCCTGCACAGGGTGCTACTGGTGGTTGGGTGATGCCGGGTCTTGTATTCAAGTGGTTTCCTTTAGGTGAGTTCTCACTATTTGATACTCCCTAGGGTTAGTTCCGGAGAAGGCAATGGCAAGCCACTCTGGTACTCTTGCCTGGAGAATCCCATGGATGGAGGAGCCTGGTGGGCTGCAATCCCTGGGGTCGCTAAGGGTCGGACACGACTGAGCGACTTCACTTTCACTTTTCACTTTCACACATTGGAGAAGGAAATGGCGACCCACTCCGGTGTTCTTGCCTGGTGGGCTTCTGTCTATGGGGTCGCACAGAGTCGGATACGACTGAAGTGACTTAGCAGCAGCAGCAGGGTTGGTTCTCTGGTAATCTAGGGTCTTGGAATCAGTGATCCCACTCCAAAGGCTCAAGGCTTGATCTCTGGTCAGGAATGAAGATTCCACAAGTGGTTTATTATGGCATTAAGGGAGATTAAAATAAATACCCCAAAATGAGAAACCAAAGAGGAACCCCAGACAAATGGCAGTTACAAAACCAGGCAAATAATAATTAAAATAATGGAATATACACATACACCCATAAGCAAAGTCAAAACAGTCCAAGAAAAATAAAGTACAGCAGATTGACCTAGCGAACAAAGGAAATCAGAAATTATATTTACCAGTTAAGAACAAAACTAACTAAAGCACAAGCCAGAAAACAAAAGTAAAGCAAAGTGCCAAGTGGGCAATAAAACAATGAAAATAAAACTAAGTTGAGAGGAAAGGCAAAAAAAAAAGAAAGAATAGATATGCAAAGTTAAATAGAGGTAGATGAAGATTTACATATATTAAAGGTTAACTGCAAGGGGAAAAGAACAGTAGGGAAAGCAAACAAAGGAATAAATGTTGAAAAAAAATGATAAAACAAATAAAATATAAAAATAATAAATAAATAAATATTAATAAAATAATAATCATAAATTTTTAAGTTTAAAAAATTAAAATTAAATAAAGAGAAAAGGAAAAAAAAAGGGAAACTCCATAGAAGTGCAAAAGCTCAACGTAGAGGCAGAGGTTTATAACAACAGTAAAAAATGTGACTGAGAAAAAGAAAAAGTTTAAATGCTTAATTAGATTTCATAGTGCCAATAAAACCCACAACTACAGCAGAGAGGGGAAAAGAAAAAAAATCCAAAAGAATCTACAGGACAAGTCAAAACACAAGAGAAATAAATGTTTTTCTTGAGTCACTGCGGTCAGAGTCCTTTCCCTCTCTGGGAGTCACAGTCCACCTCACCACCCTAGGATGCCCTCTAGCACCGTGCTATTGGACCTATTGTGGGGGCAGCTCAGATTCTAATTTTGGCCCTACTGCTGTGTGTTCTTGCCTCCAACGTCCACAGCTATCAGAACTAGTACATTTTCTTTTGTGGGAGCTCTCAATATCCTTTTATATATTCCATAGACACAGAGTCTGCCTAGTTGATCATGTAGATTTTTTTAAAAATTTATTTATTTTAATTGGGAGCTAATTACTGTACATTATTGTATTGGTTTTGCCATACATTGACATGAATCTGCCCTGGGTGTATATATGTTCCCCATCTTGAACCCCAATCCCACCTCCCTCCCTGATCGTGTAGATTTAATCTGCAGCTTATACAGTTGGTGGGAAGGGCTTGGGTCTTCTTCCTTAGCCACACTGCCCCTGGGTTTCAACTGTGGTTTTATTTCCACATTTGCATGTGGGTCATTCACTGGGGTTTGCTCCTGAGGCTTCCCTGGAGGACTTGGATTTACCCCTGTGAGGGCCAGGTGTGGAGGTGGTGCAGCTGCTTGAGTCGCAGGGGTTCTGGCAGCACCATGTACTCAGGGGAGTTGGTGTCTAGGGAAGCAGGAAATGTAGTGCTCTGGAAGGGTATGGCAACCAGTATTGGCCAATATGATCTAGTATTCTTGCCTGGAGAACCCCCCTGACATAGAAGCCTGGCAGGCCACAGTCGACAGGGTCATAAAGAGTCGGACACTACCAAAGCAACCCTGTGTGCATAGATGCAAGATTTTTTTTCCCCTGGGGCAACTCTGCCCCAGAGAGTTAACCATGAAGGTGGAGCAGCTGCTTGGCTGGTGGGGACCCTGGTGGCACAAAGTGTGCAGGGACACAGACTGCCTCCATCCCAGGAGTTATGGCCATATCAGAGTCTTTTCAAGCCTCTTGTAGCTGGCGATCAGAAGGCCTCTTTGGTCAGTGTTTCTCCATAGCTCTGCCCCTTCAGGCACTTAGAGGGCTCCCTTACCTGGGGTACTTCTCTGTTGTTCGGCGCATCAGGCATATAGAGGGGCCCTCCTGGCTGGGGTCCTACTTTGTAGATCGGTGCGTCAGGCACTTAAAGGGGCACGCTGGGTGGGCTCCTGCTCTGCCATTCAGTGTGTCAGGCTTTTGATGGGCCAGCCTCTCTATTGTTCAGCTGTTGATGCTGGCGTGTGAGGAGAGAGAGGCTATGGTGATGGCTCCACCCGCTAGGTGTGACTCAGCAGTATCGCCTTACTTCCATGGCTGCCCGGCTTTCCTCCGCAAGCATTTTCCACACCAGTCTCCTCCCTCCCATCCCCTCAATCCATCTCTCCACAGTCAACAGCAGCACTTGCCCTGGGATTGTTCCACAATCTCTAAACTCCAGCTCCCAGCCACTGTACCTTCCATGGGACTTGGGTCCCTGTCCAGGCTATGTATGGCTGCGGCAAGGACTGTCTGATTCTCATTCCATTTAGGCTGCCACAGGTCAGCTGTTTCACTCTCAGCCTTAAATGTTTCTCATCTGACTCAGACAATTGCCCCGATGTGGGGATCGGACCCCTGCTTCAGTTCTCCCACCCAACGAGGGCAGGTCCAGTCCTACTAACACTCCTGTTTTCCCCCTACTTCCTTAATTCTACTGAGTTTTGCATGGTTCTATATATTCTTTTCCACTGGTCAGGTACTCCTGTCAGCTCCCCTCTGGTGTCCTGCATGCACTTCTGTGTCTGAAGGTGTATTCCTGATGTATCCATGGAGAGAGATGTACTCCACGTCCCCTACTCCTCAGCCATGTTATTCTCCCATATATACAATTGAATATTACTTGGCTATAGAAGGGAATGAAATAGAATGGAATCATACACTAGACACTTTTTTGCCTGTATTTTTTTATTTAGCACAATGATTTTTGAGGTTCATTCGTGTTCCTTTTTGTGACTATTACTCTATTGCATGAATATACCACAAATTTATGTATCCAAATGAGCATTTGGATTGTTTCCAGTTTGGAGCTAAATCCTGAACCCAAAAAAAAAACATGAATCATAATCAGTTGAGAAATCAGAAAAATGAGAGAAAATATTATAATTTCCCAGTAAGAATTAGAGCTTAACTATTAACACAGGGACATTACTGGCTCAAAGGAATCCACTCAGCATCAAGGCAAAGGCTAGAGCCAGGAACAGTGAGCTTCAGAGCTGAACATTAAATTTGGTACCCCTGGGAACCAGGGGAGGAACATCAGGAAAGAGGCAAGCACTCAGCCTTGATCTGGCTGGTGGCACTGGTGCAAGTATGTTTCCATGGTCCTCTCTGCTAATCATAATGTCATTCTTACCAGTAAACTAAATATTAATATGCTTACACATATTGTTTATACAAATTCTGTACATATGTACTGAGGAATAAGTTTTGGAAGCCAAAATAAGTCTCTACATGGGCAATTTTGGCAAATAATTCTGTGAAGTTCTGCTAACCTTATTAGAGGATATGAATCTTACTAAATGTTCATTGGTGTTTCTAGTGTTTAAACACCCGAAGCTACAGTTCTTTGCAAATATTTTGACAAAATACATACAATGAGAAGAGCAGATTAGTGTTATTTAATGATCTAAGAGATCAGAATCTGATCTAAAATTTGAATTTAAAAAAGCAATGCCTATTTCAACGGCAAAACAAAAACCAGGGCAAACAGACAAAATATTCTTGTTACTGAAAAAGGAAATTATCTGATTTGAAACAACATGCTCACTAATCACTCAATTTGAAGGTGCTTTTGAACACACCCTCAACCAACCAATTCCATGAACCATACAAAAGATGAAAGACATTTTTCTGTATCTAGAACGCTTATCTTGAAACTAAGATTTCACTGTTGGACAGCAAGATTCATGCTTGTGTGATTTGTAATTTTAAGAGTAATTTTTAAATCTTAAATATTTGTGATATTATCTTTAGATTTTTAAAATGGTTTTTTACTTGACATTTATTTTGTATTAATGTTCCCTTTTAATTTTATCTTCTGTGTGTCTATGTTTAGTCACTCAGTCGTGTTCAACTCTTTGCAACCCTTTGGCCTTTAGCCTGCCAGGCTCCTCTTTCCATGGGATTTTCCAGGCAAGAATGCTTGCCTTTTCTTCCTCCAGGGGGTCTTCCCAATCCAGGGATCTCTCCTGTATTGCAGGCAGATTCTTTACCCACTGAGCCATTAGGGAAACCCTTAATTTTATCTTCTTATCAAATGTCCATATTAGGGAGATGTCATTTTTACATGTTACTGAAACAAATAATTTTGTTCCAGTATTTTGGTTCACATAGTAATAGCCTGATGCTGTGAAAGACTGAGGGTAGTAGAAGAGGGCATCAGAAGATGAGATGGCTGGATGGCATCACCAATGCAATGGACATGAACTTGGTCAAACTTCAGGAGATGGTGAGGGACAGGGAGGCCTGGCATACTGTAGTCCATGGCATCAGAAAGAATCGGACATGACTGGGCGAGTGAACAGCAACAACAAATAATAATAGTCAACAACTTATTATATATTTTCTTCTTTACAGAAAACTTTAAAAATATCTAGTATAACCTTATCACAGAAAAGCTGTTCATTGTTCATTATTGTGACCAATTTTTATTATTTAAAAACATACAAGTAAAGTGTTATGGAAAAATACAGAATAAATTATGATTTGGGGAATACCTAGGAATTCCAATTTCTTGTTTCTGCCTCACAAAAATAATTATGTGTCAGGAATTTGGAAATGCTGTCCTGTATTAAGGCAGCCACAGTGAAAATAGAGAGGAAAAGGAAAAATAAAAGGACATTTAAGAGGTAAGTCATCAGATTTAGTGGCTGATTTAACGTGAGAAATAGGGAAGAAGTGAGTTCAGAATTACTTCTGGAGTGTCTGGTTTTGTGGACACGGGTGGTGAAGATTTGGGGAAGAGAAGCTGTGTGGGACAGCTAGATTGGTGGAACACAGGAAGTTTGAGGAGCCTGAGTCATTCGACTGAGAGTATTCTCTCTGTTTGGGGCTCAGCAAAGAGGTCTGTTCTAGAAACAGAGGCTCAAGACTCAGTAACAAATAGGAGTCAGAATTCTGGGCAAGTTGGTATTTGCTTCCAACTATTAGGGACTTGTTTAAGACATTGACAGTGTAACAGCAGAGGTGGGCGTCTGGGAGCAGGATGGGTAATTATTTTAGTGCTTTCCCAACCTTACACATTATCTTAGTCATTTTGGCAAGCAGACAAACCATAACGACAACCGACTTTGGTTTTCAGCCTCTCGAACTTCCGAAGTTACAGATTTATGTCCTTCAAAACAATGAAATAGAAGTGCCTTTTGGTTTTCCTTTAGTGGAAACCACAATTTAAGTGAGAAGGAGAAATATGTCCCCATTCTTTTTCTTTTAATTACAACGCTGTAAAACATAGAGGAAAAACTTGTGAAAATAAGGTAAATCAACAAGGAAGTCGTGGAGAAGAGGAGATGAAGAGAACACGGCATTATCTCATGGGTAACCCGGCATTAGTCCATGCCTTTAACCTTTAACCTTGTGGGCCACAAGGTCCTCATTCTGATTATTTTTTAAAAATTGATCTGTGACTGTGTTCTTGTTTGTATGCTATAGAGCTCTTAGTTAAGCAAGAGCTACAGAGTCAGACAAATTAAGGTTTGAATCCTGACTCCACTGCTTCCAGCTATGTGACCTGAGGTAAGCTGTATAATCCTTCTAAGCTTCAGTTTCCGTAGATGCAAAATGAGTCATCCTTGACTTCTCCCATTCTCTAACCCGTCCAGGCATCTACTAAACATTTCTTGTCTCTGCCACCACCTCTCTGTCCCCACTGCCAGTTCCCAGCTCCAGGTTATGGACGTCTCGTGTACAAACCCTTACAGCCACTTATCATTTTCCCACATTTAATCTTGCTCTCTTGAATGTCCATTCTTGACCCCACAGTGAGAGTGATCATCTGAAATCATAAACGCTACAATTAAAAATGCTGTAGTATCTCTCTACTGCTCTTAGCTTTCACCACCTATCGCCACCCTCAACACTCTCTGAGCCCCTCTGGCCTTAGGGTCTTTGCACAAAGGTAAGACAACCTCCGTCTCCCCCACCCTGTGCACTTTGACTACCTAACCCATTTTTGTCCTGCAAGTCTCAGCCTGGAGGCCATTTTCTCAGGAAGTCTGTCTCCCCCATCCCCAGTGCTGGATTAAATTCCCTTTAGAGGTGTTCCTATAACACAATATACTTCTCTCATCCATTCTGTATTCTGTTTTCCCTAACTTTGCAGTAAATGGTTTTAATAACTACATATTATATTAGTGAAGTGAAGTTACTCAGTCCTGTTTGACTCTTTGCAACTCTATGAACTGTAGCCTGCCAGGTTCCTCTGTCCATGGGATTTTGCAGGCAAGAATACTGGATTGGGTTGCCATTTTCTTCTCTAACTTATTGTATTAGTGATGGTTTTATTAGGAAAAGAGAAACCACTCTTTATGCCCCACAAGTATTAAGAGTTTTAAGAAAGTAAGGCTTATACAACCATTGGGATAGCAAAGATCAAGAAAGTCATCGTAAATACTCTCAACCTATAACACTGAAGCATGTGATCCCCAAGAGCTGACCTGGGAAACTACAAAGCTTATGAATCTCTGAGATGTTTCCACCAGCCATCTAAGTCTGTAACACAACATAGGCAATTTTCAAAAAATCTATCTAAAGCAGTTTGAACCTACATTTCTCTATGTATCTGCCTCCATCTGCCTCTGGAGAATAATGATTCCTTCTTCTGCTCCCCTTTCCTCCTAAGTGCCTTCCATAGGATGATGCTTTCTTGAACCAGGCAGATAAGAGGTGCCTGGAAATGTAGCTACCGGCTCCTCTTCTTCACGGCAGGAAGACCTCAGAAGGGGATTTCAATGGTGTCCAGTTTATAACCCACTATTCAGTACATCTATCATATGACAACTGGAAACATTTATGTTAATGAAATTAATGGTATATTGAACTTCATAGACATTCATTCTGCTTGTTCACTGGGCACCAAGGCCCAGGTTCCTCTTAAATCACAACAACTGCCTGGCAATGCACCTTCAATCTGGTCCAGACAATGAATGTTATGACTGAAGCTGAGTTGCTTGTGTACTTTTATGACTCCTAAGTGGATAGATGAGTCATATCCTTGGGTCCCACACACAACCCATTAAAAACAACAAGTCTCTACTGACCTGGGAAGAAACAGAGCAGTCTTGCACTCGCTGATTCCATTCCTGGCAAGGTTGCTATAAGTCAAAGTATTGGATGGTGAATCAGATTTTCTAGCAAAAACTAAGCCACTTGCATTACCCACAGCCGAGTGACCAACTTTTTCTAGAAAATGACACAAATGCCACAATCAACTGAATGCAAATTGTATATCTGTACACAAGTCTGTATAAAGCTTTATGAAATGTATAAATACCAAACAGGGAGATAGAAAAGTCAACTGCTGTTATACAATAATCAAACCTTTAATATCTTAGCTTGATTTTTGTTATATTTACCACAGTGAGTAGAAAGTGAAACTGCATTTTTCTAAGCAATTTTTGGATATGTTCTGAGAAGATTCTTTAAATAGAACTTTGAGGAAACAGGGGTTTATGAAGACTTGGAGGAAATAAATCCCGGGAGGCATGCACCTGCTGCCAAGTTGTTAGTGCAAATTTTCTTGAAGCTGGCAAATATGCAAAGCAACATGTAACTGGTGGTCATTAGCATTTGAATTCTGTTTTGCTTTCTGAACTGCTACTCCATAAGCACTAACTACTACCTTTATCCTATCTTATGGCAGGCATACTTCTTAAAGAATTTTTGCTTTTAGGATGCCCAACTTAACCTTTGTTTGCACTGAAATTTCCATCACTTCATCTCCTATAATGTTGTTTTTGAGTGTCAAGAATGCTCCCTTCCTGGCCTGGAATTACAGCCAGGCTGACCAATATACATCATTAGTTTGGTCTCGAGTCCAGAAATGATTATTGTGCAGCTATAGTTGAATTGAATCCTCTAGTGGAGAAATGTACTTTCCACTAAAAAAGAAAAAAGGCTCAAAAAAAAAAAAGAGTGAGGGCTTTTCTGGTGGCTCAGTAGTAATGAATCCGCCTGTCAATGCAGAAGATATGGGGGTTTGATCCCTGGTCTGGGAAGATCCCATGTGCTGCAGAGCAATTAAGCCACAGGCATTGAGCCTGTGCTCTAGAGCCTGGGAACTACAACTAGTAAAGCCCATGCAGCCTAGAGTACACGCTTTGCAACAGGAGAAGCCACCACGTTGAGAAGCCTGCACAGCACAGCTAGCGAGTAGTCCCTGCTCATTGCAACCGTATGGGTGCACAGCAACAAAGATCCATCCAGCACAGCCAAAAATAAATAAAAAAAAGTAATTTTAAAAAGGGAGTGAATAGTTAGAATACTTTTAAGTACTAAAATAGTCACTTCTTTTCTCCATAAGCACCTTGGAACATACACTCTTCTTCAGAAGTGGCTGCCTTGGGCTAAACATCTCTGGAGTTCTTTGTGAACTGGTTATCATCAGCGTGGTCAGTCTCGTCTGCTTTACATTCACAAGACAATTATCCTTTGTCTGCCACCTTTTCTTTTCTCCCCCTGCCTCTGTCCTCCCCTCCACTTTATACTGAAGTCCGGTTTTTCCTTCTACTCTGTGACCTTCACGCTAGAGCTTAACAGGAGGAGTCTTCGAGTGCGGGGGTGAGTACCAGAGGATGCGGATGATGGAGGAGGCTTCCAGAGACAGGGAAGGGAAGCTGGGATGGGGCCCATCGGGAAGACAGGTCCAAGGCCATACACCACCAGCACTGCATGGACAGATAGGACATTTGTGTTCCCAAGGTCACTGACAGGGCAAGTTTTCCAAAGTCTCTGGTAACTTGAGTGTTCGCATCTGTGAAATGAGTGGGCTGCAGTAGCTAACGCTTCTTCCTGCTCTAACATTCTATGCATGTTGTCTGCCTCCTGAAAGGACACAATGGGTACAATTCACTAAGCCACTGAAGTGTAAATATGTGCCAGAGGCTGGTGCGAATTTAGGAATTTAGTTAGAGAGCACTCACACATCCATCTGAATTCTAACACGGTAAGCTGATGGTGGAGACCCGGAATCCAGTGGGCCGCATTCCGGAAAGGTGCTGTGGAGGAAGTGGGATTGCCAGAGACTTTTGCATAATGACAGACAGAGAGTCAATTTAGTAGCTTCTCAGTTCAAGCGGTCACATGCTTTAAGGCTCTAGAAAATCACGGCTCTTGCTACATGAGCTCATTCACGCTCCTTTCAGCTTCCTCTGGGCACCACCTTGGCTCCCGGGTTTCCAGGTCAAGCTGCTGAATTTCTAGCATTCCCACTGAGAGAGTCAGTTCCTAGGCAGGTTGATAAGAAGTCCTGGGTCCCTGAGGAGAGAAGGCTCTGAGGCTCTCAAAGTGGAGATAGGGGTCTGGAATTCTCAAGGAGGAGGAAAGTGTAAGGTCGGACCCTGGTGGCCTTCTTGGCTTCCCCTTCCCGGTGGCTATCTTGTCTCCTTCTTACCCTCTCCATCCCCTGCCAGAGGGAAAAAGTCCCGCCAAACCGCTGAGGAATTTCTGACGTAATAACCCTCTGCCGAGATCTACCCCCCTTCCTGACCTCCAGAGTGACCAACCCGGTCTAGCTGACCACTCACAATCTCACATTCCCGAGCTTTACCTTATCTTAGGCCTGTCCAGGTTATATGATACCACTTCCTGTGGCTCAGCTGGTAAAGAATCTGCCTGCAATGCAGGAGACCTGGGTTCGATCCCTGGGTTGGGAAGACCCCCTGGAGAAGGGAAAGGCTACCCACTCCAGTATTCTGGCCTGGAGAATTCCATGGACTCTATAACCATGGGGTTGCAAAGAGTCAGACATGACTGAGCAATTTTCACTTCCTGCCCCGAAGGCATAAAAATCGCACCCTGCCTTTGTTCAGGGCAGAACTCCTCATGGCCATTCTTGCGGTCAGTGGGTTCTGCCCGGGAGCACACTGCCAATAAAGCCTGTTACTTTCCTTTGGTGTCTGGGTTATTTCCTTACCAGCTTGAGACGCCGGTTTCTGCGACCTTACATTTATGGCAAAAAGTATGGCCAGGAGGATGACTAGAAGCAAGTTTTACTAGTCGAGCTCAATAGTCATAACTCGCCTATGGGTGGAAGGGGTATTTTGGTTATAGTGAGTCTGGCAGGCCTGGAAATTTTGGAAATGCAGCTATGGGTATATGTGGACTGAGGAGGGGGCAAGTCGTGCAAGGGGGCCCGTTTAAGCCTGGTGATGTGATACCATGGTTTGTGTCCCAAGAGTTTGGCCGCTGTGGGAGTGGTGAGAATCACCGTGAAAGGGCCAGTCCATTGCGGATGGAGGGCGTTAGGCGGCAGCGTCTTTAAGAGAACCTGGTCTCTCGGAGCCGAGGTAGTTAATGGAGGCTCCCAATCTGCGTTGCTAACGGGCTGGGGCAGGGTGCGGTCTGCGTGTTCCCGTAGAAGGGATCGGAGGAGTGTGAAATAGGGCAGATAGGCTTTGAGAGGTGGTAGTGGGGGTCTGGGAGATGGGCGAGCAGATATGGCCTACCGTATAGCAGCTCGAATGGCATGAGGCCTATCTTGGAATGGGGAGTCGTTCAGATGTGTGTGAGTGTTGCTGGCAGAAGGCGACTTGTTTCAGCATTGTCTAGGGGTTGGTCAGGGAATATTTTTGTCATACTATCATTTGGAGATTTGTTTCATCCTGGAAGAAACAAACTGAACAAGAAAGTTAAAGGTACGTGGCCCAAAGATTAATAGAAGTAGAAAAGCTGCTCAGGGGCTATCAGGAAAACCAGGACCAGACACTGGTTTATGACGTTAATGTTTCTCTAGGTACGAGAAGATGCAAGAATTTGGGCTCATAAAAACTTTACCTGAAGACATCTGACTATCTGAAGGCTGGTTCTTCTGGGTTTTTCCCAGAGCACAGAGTGCCTTATTTCTGATTTCCACCCTGAATTCCCTTCAGGGGGTATTGAAAGTCAGCAGCTTGCAGTGGTCATGATGTAGTCTCTGTAGAGGCATCTGGCAAGTACCAACTTCTAGTCGGCAGGGTCCCTTCATAGCCACATATTTGACCATGTTTGGGGGACATTTCATGGCCATTGTGTCCCGCGGTGCTGGGAAGGCTCATTCCCAGATCTAGAGAAGATTCCATGGATGGGCAACTCAGTGTGTTAAGATTGGACCAGGCCTTGAAAGTAGCAAAAGTCTCTGGACCACTGTCTTACTAGCCTCTTGGTCTAGGAAAATATTCCCTTTTGTTGCTTCTTCCCATATCTAGAGTTACATTATTACAATCATTGATCTCATATGGAATTGCATATTAGCATTATATCACAGGCTCAGTCACACATTTGTTAAAGTCAGAAATAATCTTCTGCATAAAGGAGGAGTAGAGGTAGGGTTGGGGAGTGTAAGGGTGTGAGAAGGGTAGAGGTATGGTGGCTTTGAGCTTAGTTAGAATGTCTCGTCCTAATAGCTGAGTGGGACATGAAAGAAGTATTAGGAAGGAGTGGGTGAATAGGTGATGGTCGAGCTGACAAGGCTGTAGTCCAGTCTGCAGGGGGTGTGAGGGCTTGCCATCTATACCTATCACTGAGATCTGGGAAGGAGTCAGAGTGGCCCCGTAAGAGGGAAGAACCTTGAGAGAGTTATTTTTCATCTCCTCCAGCAGGAACTTACAGGCGAATCCATGGGAGGAGGTGTTTTTGGAAGGGGTGGATAGAGAGAAGGAAAGGACCGGGGTCTCTGATCTGTTTTTGTTGGAGAGGGGGATCGAGGAGCGGGAGTAGTGATTACCGGAGGATCTGGTGGAACTGGAGAGGTAGGAGGTGTTAGAGGAGGAGGAGTTGCGGCTGCCATAGCGGCAGGGGCCTCAGCGTATGGAGGAGGAGGAGGGGCCAGCAGGTCTTCCGGAGGTCCTGTGAAAGCAGAACTTTTGTCAGCGGGTTGCCGCGTTTGAGCTCGGACGTTATCGGAAAAGAGAGAGCTTGGAGTTGACGGGGAAACAATTACCGAGGGGGGGCGAGGGGCGGAGTTTTTCTCGGTCTGTCTGGACAGATGTTTTAGCTGGCAGCGAGGGGCCAGAAGGGGAAAGGGAAAGAAGGATTTGGGAGGAGGGGAAAGAAAGAATAGGGGGAGGGGCGGGAGCACAGCAGCCAAAAAGCCCGTACATAGGGTACCTCAGACCATTTTCCCATCCTTTGACAGTAATTATCTAAATTATGGGGGATATTAAATTGAAAGTTCCCGCTGAGGGCCATTTTGAGCCATTATCAAGAGAATATTGGGGCCAGGCCTCAGAACAGAGAAAAATCAATTGTTTGCGCCGTATATTGTTTGAGAGACGCAGAGTTTTAACGTTGGCCAAAAGACAATCTAGAGGAGTTGACCAACCCCGGTCAGGCTTGGAGGCAGTTGTCCCCATTGGTGAGCGACAGAGGATAGGCTTAGGGGTAGATCAACCAGGCGTCCCCAGGAGATCTATCACCCCAGAGGAGGAGGCTACCGCAGCCGAAATGGACGTCTCTGAGATCGACTGGTGCCCAGGAAGCAGGACCTGGCCTGCGGAGGGGGCTATCGCAGCTGAGGTGGACGTCTCCGACTCAACTGGTGCCGGAGGAGGGAGCCAAACACAACGCTGTGATTTTGGTGACGGGCCTGGCCCGCAAGGACTGGCTCCCTCAGATTACTCGCCAAGGGGGAGGGCTACTCCAGGATTTAGCCTAGGGAACTTACCCCGTATTCTGTCGGACGGTTAAACAGTCTCAGCGAGGTGGTGGATCAACCCAGGGTGCAGGCCGGGCCCAAGGGAGCCACAAGCCCCGTGGCCAGAAGGGGAGGGCTCTCACCTCGAGCCCCACATTGGGCGCCAAATATAAGGTCGCGGAAACGGGCGTCTCAAGCTGTAAGGAAATAACCCAGACACCAAGGGAAAGTAACAGGCTTTATTGGCAGTGTGCTCCCAGGCAGAACCCACTGACTGCAAGAATGGCCATGAGGAGTTCTGCCCCGAACAAAGGCTGAGTGTGATTTTTATGCCTTCAGGGCAGGAAGTGGTATCATATAACCTGGACAGGCCTAAGATAAGGTAAAGCTCAGGAATGTGAGATTGTGAGTGGTCAGCTAGACCGGGTTGGTCACTCTGGAGGTCAGGAAGGGGGGTAGATCTCGGCAGAGGGTTATTATGTCAGAAATTCCTCAGCGGTTTGGCGGGACTTTTTCCCTCTGGTGGGGGATGGAGAGGGTAAGAAAGAGACAAGATAGCCACCGGGAAGGGGAAGCCAAGAAGGCCACCAGGGTCCGACCTTACAGAAAGGACAAACGTCTTTTTTTTCCTCTACATTCCTTAGTCTGTCACATAAAACATTTTTTTTTTCTTTAAGCCTGGAACTAATGATTACACAACAAACAACACAGTTTAAACTCTGTACTAGGGATTCAGTTCAGTTCAGTTCAGTCGCTCAGTCGTGTCCGACTCTCCGCGACCCCATGAATCATAGCACGCCAGGCCTCCCTGTCCATCACCAACTCCCGGAGTACACTCAAACTCATGTCCACAGAGTCGGTGATGCCATCCAGCCATCTCATTCTCGGTTGTCCCCTTCTCCTCCCGCCCCCAACCTTTCCCAGCATCAGAGTCTTTTCCAGTGAGTCAACTCGTCGCATGAGGTGGCCAAAGTTTCAGCTTTGGCATCAGTCCCTCCAATGAACATCCAGGATTGATCTCCTTTAGAATGGACTGGTTGGATCTCCTTGCAGTATAAGGGACTCTCAAGAGTCTTCTCCAACACCACAGTTCAAAAGCATCGATTCTTTGGCGATCAGCTTTCTTCACAGTCCAACTCTCACATCCACACATGACCATGGGAAAAACCATTGCCTTGACTAGACGGACCTTGGTTGGCAAAGTAATGTCTCTGCTTTTTAATATACTATCAAGGTTGGTCATAACTTTCCTTCCAAGGAGCAAGTGTCTTTTAATTTCATGGCTGCAATCAGCATCTGCAGTGATTTTGGAGCCCCAATAAATAAAGTCTGACACTGTTTTCACTGTTTTTCCATCTATTTCCCATGAAGTGATGGGACCAGATGCCATGATCTTTGTTTTCTGAATGTTGAGCTTCAAGCCAACCTTTTCACTCTCCTCTTTCACTTTCATCAAGAGGCTTTTGAGTTCCTCTTCACTTTCTGCCATAAGGGTAGTGTCATCTGCATATCTGAGGTTATTGATATTTCTCCCAGCAATCTTGATTCCAGCTTGTGCTTCTTCCAGCCCAACGTCCCTCATGATGTACTCTGCATATAATTTAAATAAGCAAGGTGACAATATACAACCTTGACGTACACCTTTTCCTATTTGGAACCAGTCTGTTGTTCCATGTCCAGTTCTAACTGTTGCTTCCTGACCTGCATACAGGTTTCTCAAGAGGCAGGTCAGGTGGTCTGGGATTCCCATCTCTTTCAGAATGTTCCACATTTTATTGTGATCGACACAGTCAAAGGCTTTGGCATAGTCAATGAAGCAGAAATAGATGTTTCTCTGAAACTCTCCTGCTTTCTCCATGATCCAGCGGATGTTGGCAATTTGATCTCTGGTGCCTCTGCCTTTTCTAAAACCTGCTTGAACATCTGGGAGTTCACGGTTTACATACTGCTGAAGCCTGGCTTGGAGAATTTTGAGCATGACTTTACTAGCGTGTGAGATGAGTGCAATTGTGCGGTAGTTTGAGCATTCTTTGGCATTGCCTTTCTTTGGGATTGGAATGAAGACTGACCTTTTCCAGTCCTGTGGCCACTGCTGAGTTTTCCAAATTTGCTGGCATATTGAGTGCAGCACTTTCACAGCATCATCTTCCAAGACTTGAAATAGCTCAACTGGAATTCCATCACCTCCACTAGCTTTGTTCGTAGTGATGCTTTCTAAGGCCCACTTGACTTCACATTCCAAGATGTCTGGCTCTAGGTCAGTGATCACGTTATCGTGATTATCTTGGTCATGAAGATCTTTTTTGTACAGTTCTTCTGTGTATTCCTGCCACCTCTTCTTAATATCTTCTGCTTCTGTTAGGTCCATACCATTTCTGTCCTTTATCAAGCCCATCTTTGCATGAAATGTTCCCTTGGAATCTCTAATTTTCTTGAAGAGTTCTCTTGTTTTTCCTATTCTGTTGTTTTCCTCTATTTCTTTGCATTGATCACTGAGGAAGTCTTTCTTATCTCTCCTTGCTATTCTTTGGAACTCTGCATTCAGATGCTTTTCTCCTTTGCTTTTCGCCTCTCTTCTTTTCACAGCTATTTGTAAGGCCTCCTCAGACAGCCATTTCGCTCTTTTGCATTTCTTTTCCATGGGGATGGTCTTGGTCCCTGTCTCCTGTACAATGTCACGAACCTCCATCCAGAGTTCATCAGGCACTCTATCAATCAGATCTAGTCCCTTAAATCTATTTCTCACTTCCACTGTATAATCATAAGGGATTTGATTGAGGTCATATCTGAATGGTCTAGTGGTTTTCCCTACTTTCTTCAATTTAAGTCTGAATTTCGCAATAAGGAGTTCATGATCTGAGCCACAGTCAGCTCCTCGTCTTGTTTTTGCTAACTGTATACAGCTTCTCCATCTTTGGTTGCAAAGAATATAATCAATCTGATTTCGGTGTTGACCATCTGGTGATGTCCATGTGTAGAGTCTTCTCTTGTGTTGTTGGAAGAGGGTGTTTGCTATGACCAGTGCATTCTCTTGACAAAACTCTATTAGCCTTTGCCCTGCTTCATTCCGTGCTCCAAGGCCAAATTTGCCTGTTACTCCAGGTGTTTCTTGACTTCCTACTTTTGCATTCCAGTTCCCTATAATGAAAAGGTCATCTTTTTTGGGTGTTAGTTCTAAAAGGTCTTGTAGGTCTTCATAGAACTGATTAACTTCTGCTTCTTCAGCATTACTGGTTGGGGACAACAATGTATCCTGCTTGAGGACAGTTTCTCCTTCCTGAAAACCTTTTGAATAATTCTGAATATCTTAGAATGTATATTATGGGATTGGGTCTGGTAGGATCTTTCTATTGTTAAATTCTAACCCTGTTATCCTAAAATGTAAATTATGGGAGTGGTCTATGTAAATATAAATTACAAATGTAAATTATGGGAGTCTAGTAAGATCTTTACAGCCTTGAGACATTCTTTTGATTTATTGTAATTTAATTTTAAAAAGTATATAATTCCCTTGCTAAAGACTAACAAGGGGGGCACTCTCCATCCCCCTTCTGAAGTCTATGTCAGAAGCTTTCTCTGTCCCTTTTTATACTTTAATAAAACTCTGCTATACAAAAGCTTTTGAGTGATCAAGCCTGGTCCCTGGTCCCAAAGCTAAATCTTCTTCGGAGATCACAAAACCGACATCGTTCACTGTAAGCTATTGCGACTAGCCAGGAAATGTCCCTGACTGACTTACAGGACATTATGATTTTCCTGGAGAGAGCAAAGCCCCATGTCAAACCCACAGTACTCACCCCACTCCAAACACATCAAAAGCCAGATAATCAATATCGACTGTGGACTCAATGCTCTTTAAGGCTGTCCAGGATTTAAACTGGACATTTAAACTCCCCATTGGGAGTTTATGCTCTTTAATTTAGATCACAAACTCTTAGAGGGAAGGTGCCACCTCTGTTTATTTCATCTGGTTTGGCTCTGAATTTGTGCATTTACCAGATTTTCTTTGGATTAACTATTGAAGGAAAAGGTGGCTTCCAGCTTAATGAAGATGGATCACAGCTTATATCATCCTCCAAAATTGTAGTTGTTGAGACGATCTTGGCAGACCTTCCTGCTCCAATAGTGTAAATGTGAGAGTGACCAAGATCCCATGGGGAGGGTGGAGCCTGCTGCCACTGCTGTGGGCCAGGTGGGGTGGTCCCGTGTTTGAGCTTCTCTTTCATTTTCCTTCTCCCGAGAAAGGAAATGTCCATCTGTGCTTGTGTGTGTCTTGTCTTCCTCCCTATTTGGCTGTGCTCTGGAGATTCTTCAGGAAAGACGGGCCAATCACCTTTCCTGCCTGAGATGCTGAGACTCCTTGCCAATACTTGTGGCCAATGTAAGTGTCTCTACTTTGTGGTTAGAGGACACGAGGTTGGAGAGACTCAAAAGAACTCAATCTGGGATTATAATCAATAGATGGGAAAGATGAAAATAACCTGAGTAATAGGATCCTTCACTTGATCTGCTGAGGACGAAAGGGTGGTTAGATAGAGCTAGCTGAAAAGAACCTTAGTCAGCTAAGCCAACATCTTAATTTTATAGGAAGTAGAAATCCAGAGAGGAATAGTGACTTGCTCTCTTATGAGATTGAAAAGTCTCCCTTTTTTTGGATTCAATCTGATCCTTTGTGCTTCTACTAGAGATGTAGTCAGGCTAATTCTAAACAACAGCATTCATTTTAGGACCCCAAGGAGCCAAGGAACAGTGGCAGGGCCAAACCTACCTACCCCACACCTTTGCCCAAAGACCCAACAAATTAAGTCAGCAAATACATACAGAAATTTCAGCTAATCACAAGGTATGTTTTATTTAAACTCTCAGCCAGTGAGGTCACAGGATAATCTAGAAGGAAGAAACTAAGCAAAAGCAAATGATACAAAATACAACTAGGAAAACTGATTGACTGTAAGAAAGAAAAAATAAATCCCAGATTTCAAGTCCACAAAACCCAAGGGAGTATCTCATTGATATAAACACATATATATATTTTTTCATGAGTCATGCTTTTATGTTTGTTTCTTTTCTGATGGTCCATGAAAACCCAGGTTTAAGACAAATTCCTCAGCTTCCATTTGCAATATCGAGGCCTCTAAGACCCTCTTCTATAGAAATTCTGGAGGGAAGACTGTAAGGGAAGCCAGTCACACACTGCAGTGCTCCAGGGAAGCGAGGTAGAACAAGTCTGTAGGAACTCAGTGGTCTGTGTCGTTAGGGCCAGGCTGTGACAACTCGAGCTGTCTCTCCACTCTCCCACCATTAAGCAACATGCCCCTATCATTAAACAACATGCCCCGGTCCCAGTGAAGACCCCTGAAGCTGAGTGGCAGAGAGCTGGGAGCTTGCAGGAAATTCCCCTGGTGAACTTGAGATTCCTGCCTTGAAGAACTCAGCAACTGGAGGGGCTATTCCCCACCTAATGGCATCCCAAGAGAAGACATTTTTTTCTGTGCGGCCTCCTTTTGGAACATTACTCTAGGGTGCTAGGCAGAGGTGGGGCACAGGACCAGCTCACATGGTTACAAGCACTTTGGGGCTCCAGCTTACAATGTCTGATATCCTCCTGGGACAGAGGAGGACTCGGTAAACCAAGCCCTTCTCGATTCATCAGCCCTGGGTCTGCAGAGTCCTCACGTCAAAGGCAAGTTGGAACAGTGTGGAGACTTTGGCAAAAGAAGGTCCCCTTTCTCCAGCTCTCCATTTTAATGAAACAATTCTAGGGTGAGGTTACTTCTCTGACTCATATTCCCTTTGGTCTTTTTCACACACTCCTCTGAAGCAAAAGCTCTGAGCACCTCATAGTCCTGCGCACGGATGGAGCCTGTGGGGTGGGGGCAGAGATGTACCGGGGCCCACTCAGAACAGTACTGGGGCCCACTCTACTCCCAAAGTGGAGATGGCAAACTGGGAAAAAGGTGTCTCTCCCAAGGCAATTTCTGTCAGCACCCCAAGCCAGTTGGGGACACCATTGCCACACAACTCATGAAGAAGCCTCAAACTGGTTCTAGCTCTCAAATAAGCAGGTAGGAGTCACCCTGCTTAAGATCCCTACCAACTGATAGAGAGTTAAGTAAGCAGTAGGGAGGCAGTGGGTCTGGCCTCTGCCCTTCCTGTTGAATCAGGAGTAGGGGAGACAATGGTCTTCAGGGATGTAGGCTAACCTGGAAGATGCAGACCCTGGCCTGGGAAGGCTGCTGGGCTGTCTGAGCACCTCCCATCCCAGGCTTCCTGTTCATAATCTGCGTTACTCTGCTAGCACTATATGTATGTATACACACACTGATACATATATATATACACACACAGTATATATAAATAGTTACAGTTTTTAACAGCAAACCTGCCTGTGTTCACTTGGGCTTTCTTCCTTACTTCATCTACACCTAACTGTAGAGATGCTTATGAAACAAAGAGAACTCAAATCCCAGGAGAATGGAAAGTGGGAGCTAATACCATAACAGCCCAACAGGTGTATTAAGGTTGCATACGGCTGTGGACTGATTTTCATATTTTACTGGCATGGTGTAACTGGTCTTAGACATGCATACATTTGGAAACTGTAATTGAATCCTCTTCACAAATACCATATGATGTCATGTATTTGGGCTTCCCTGGTGGTTCAGACAGTAAAGAATCTGCCTGCAATGCGGGAGACCTGCATTCAATCCCTAGGTTGGGAAGATTCCCTGGAGGAGGGCATGGCAACCCACTCCAATATTCTTGCCTGGAGAATCCCTATGGACAGAGGAGCCTGGCAGATTACAGGCTGGGGTCACAAAGAGTTGGACATGACTGAGTGACTAGGCACATCACTTATTTACAAAATCTAAAGAAATGATACAAATGAACATATTTACAAAACAGAAACTGACTGGTTACCAAGGGGGATGGGAATGGATAAATTAGGAATTTGGGATTAACAAACACATACTACTATTGTTTTGTTTAACTATATATAAAATAGAGAAACAACAAGGACTCTTGTTTAGCACAAGAAACTATATACAATATCTTGTAATAACTTATAATGGAAAAGAATCAGAAAAGGAACATATATAAAACTGAGTCACTTTACTGTACACATGAAGCTTACACACCATTAAAATCAGTTGTACTTTAATTTAAAAAAAGTTCTTAACTAATTTTTCTCCTGTTTCACTTTGCTTTTTTAATGAGGTTACTAGAAAATTTTAAATTGTTAATATGGCTCACTTTACATTTCTGTTAGTATTGCTCTCTAGAGTATCAAATTTAATACCTTTTAGAGATAATAATAAATCTATTTATAAAGGGGAACATCTGTAATTGGACACTCATTACTTATTATGTAACTTCAATGACTATAGTGAGGTTTTTTTTCACCCTTCTCTCTCATGGAATTTTTCATAAATCAGTGTATCAAGGCCAAATGAATGAATCTTTTGATACTTTTCTCTTTTTTCTAGCAAACCTCTGGAGATATTTGGGGAGGCTAGTGATAGCACCACACTGGGTGTGTTAGCAAAGAGGGAGACTTTGGGTAGGTCTGGATCTGTTTTTCAACCAGGACTGGGACAGTTGTTCCTTTAGAAAATGAATTGCCAAAGCACTTGTCCACACCAATAGCTTCCCCACCTGCACTTTGCTGAAGTTAAACACACCCACACATACATTTAATTGACTGGGTTATATATCAGTGTTAGGCAATTTTCCTCCTGGCTGTTTTTCCTTTCTTATCAACATCACCGGTATGGTTTCTCTTTCACTTTCTGTGTCTTGCAAATCTGTAAACCAGACACTTGTTTCTCTCAAAGCAGCTCCGTCAGAAAAAGCAGATAAAGAGTTTATAATCTAGATTTTCATGTTGAAGTGTTTTGAATATTGAATGTGTGGGAAGTTAAAAGGTGAAAGGGAGGGCTCTAGGGGATGCCAGTAGGAAGAACAGTTTGTAATTCTCTGATAAGGAAGTGTTTGGGGCTAGGAGGGCTTCTCTTTCCAGAAAGAATTCTTAGAATGAGAAGTGTTAACTGTCCTCCATTTTGTCCGAGAGCACCGCCTTGGGTGAACGTAAACCCTCTGGGGAGATGTCTGAATCCCAGGAGCAGGAAAAGGCAAAAGCATCCAGCTAGCTGGCTCCATCTCCTGCTCAATGCCCCCATGGGACACTGTTCACTACTCCATCACAAACTTCAAAGAAAAAGCAGGCATGTGCTCTTGCCATCTGACACTTGATGGTTGAACCTCCAAAGGAGACAGTAAGCAATGAAAAAGAGGTGGAATTTTTAATATATACTTGCCGAGAATTTGGAAATTAAATTATACAATAAAGAGTTTTAGCTGGTAAACCAACAGAGAATATACTGTGGAATCATAAAAAATGGTCCACAAGAAGATGGAAAACAAAGGGAAAGAAAATAAGAAACAGATGAGTAGGTAAAAGACAGACAACAATGTGACAGATTTAAACCAACCAGATCAATAAATATATTAAGTGTAAGTAGTCTAAACAACCCAACTGAAAGACTGTTAATTACAATAATTAGAGATTGTCACACTGAACAAATAAAGGAACTATATGCTGCCCACAATAAACCTACTTTAAACATAAAAGTACAAGTAAGTCAACAGGAAATAAGTAACAAAAGATACAAATACTAATAAAAATAAAGGTGAAATAGTTATATTTATATCAGACAAAATAGGTTTTAGGGGAAAGAATATTACCTGAGATAATAAAGGTCATTTCACAATGGTAAAGGAGTTAATTCATTAAAGCCTAAATGTTTATTCCCCTAATAATAAAACTTCAAACACAGAAAAAACTGATTGAGTTGCAAGAGAAACAAACACATGTACAATTACACTTGGGGATTTCAATGTCCCTCTCTCAGGAACTGATAGAACAAGTAGAAAATCAGGAAGAAGGGAGAAGATTTGAATGACAGTCTCAGCTATCGGGATCTAAGTGCCATTTGTAAAGCACGCCATCCAACACACATTCTTCTCAACAGCATAGACCATGTGGTATCATATTCTGAACCATCACAAAATTCAAAGTTGTTCACACCATGAAAAGTATGTTGTTTGACCACAATGAAATTAAATTGGAAATTCATAATGGAAAGTTCTCTGGAAAGTCCCCCAGTATTTGGAAACTATCTAATGGACTCCTGTATAACCTATGGGCTTCCCTGGTGGATCAGTGGTGAAGAATCCACCTGCCAAGCAGAAGATGGTGGGTTCTACCTCTAGGTTGGGAAGATCCACTGGAGAAGGAAATAGCAACCCACTCCAGTATTCTTGCCTGTGAAATACCATAAACAGAAGAACCTGGCGGGCACAAGGGGTCACAAAGTGTTGGACATGACTTAACGACTAAACAACAATGTATAATCTGTAGGGTAAAATAAAACAAAAAGGAATGAAAGTTAAAAATATATGTCTAAAGAGTAGATACAGCTAAAGCATACTTATAAGGAAATATATAGTCCTAAATGTCTATATTAGAAAAGAGACAGATTTCTAATCAATGACTTCAGCTTCTAGCCTAGGAAAATAGAAAAGTAAAGCAAATGAAACCCAAAGTAAGCATATCACAGCAGAAATTAATGAAATAAAGATAGAAGACAATAGAAAAAAGCCAATGAAACCAAAAGTTGGTTCTTTGAGATCAATAAAGTTAGTAAACCACTAGCTAGACTGGTCAGGAAAAAAAAAAACATAGCAAATTACCAATATCCAGAATTAAAGGGATAATTTCACTACAGATTGTTTAGATTTCAAATAGATAATAAGGGAATATTATGATAGTTTTTGCCAACACATTTGCAATTTAAACGGGATGGGCAAATTCCTTGAAAGCAACAAATTACCAAAAACTCACTCAAGAAGAAATAGATAACCTAAGTAACCATATATATCTATTGGAAAAAAACTGAGTTTTTAATTTAAAACTTTACCTCAAAGAAAACTGTGAGCTCAGCTGGTTTCACTGGTTGATTTTTATCAAACATTTAAAAAAGAAATCACACAAATCTACAAACTGCTGCTGCTGCTGCTAAGTCGCTTCAGTCGTGTCCGACTCTGTGCGACCCCATAGACGGTAGCCTACCAGGCTCCCCCGTCCCTGGGATTCTCCAGGCAAGAACACTGGAGTGGGTTGCCACTTCCTTCTCCAATGCATGAAAGTGAAAAGTGAAAGTGAAGTCGCTCAGTTGTGTCTGACTCTTGGCGACCCCATGGACTGCAGCCTACCAGGCTCCTCTGTCCATGGGATTTTCCAGGCAAGAGTACTGGAGTGGGTTGCCATTGCCCTCTCTGCCAATCTACAAACTACTATATTTAAAATAGATAACCAACAAGGACCTAATGTATAGCACAGGAAATGCTGCTCAATACTCTGTAATAACCTAAATGGGAAAAAAATTGAAAAAGAATAGATTCATCTATATGTATAACTGACTCACTTTGCTGTATACCTGAAACTAACACAGGATTGTTAATCAACTATGCTCCAATATAAAATAAAAATTAAAAAAAATCAATGTAATTTACTATATTGATGGATATTTTTAAAAACCACATGATCTGATTCACTTTGCTGTATAGCAGAAACTAACATAACACTGTAAAGCAACTATACTCCAATACAATTTTTTTTTTAAAAAAGAACTACTTCACAATCCAGCAAAAGAAAAATAAAACACCTCACCATATGATCATCTCAGTATAGGCAGAAAAAGAATTCCTGATGGGTGACAATCTATCTGATGTGCTGAAGGAACAGTGAGGTCAGTGGGGCTGGTATGGAAGGACTGGGGGAAAGAGTAGGCAGAGATAAGATCAGAGAGGGGGCAGCGGAAGGTCATACAGAATGTTGTGAAGACGGAGGCATTTTCTTTCTCTTGGTGACATGAAATGCCACAGGGGTGGTTTAAAGAGGAGCATGATATTGTTTTGATTTAAGTGTTAATCAGATCATACTTACACGGCTGTATTAAGATTTAGAGGGGTTGACGACAGAAACAGAGGCTCCACTGGGGAGGCATTTGCAGTGAGGTATGTAATAGACAGCAGTGGTCTGGACAAGGATAGTGGTAGAGATGGTGATGGAGATGTTAGGCTTCTCGGTTCTATTTTGAAGGACTGAGATGAACATAAGATACAAAAGTCATGAGTCAAAGATGATCCCCACATTTTTGCCCTGGTCAAATGAAGGTGTTGAGTTTGCATTCACTATGATCATTTGTTGTTGTTGTTAAGTCGTTGTTTTCGTCACCCTATGGACTGCAGCACGCCAGGTTTCCCTGTCCTTCACCATCCCCTGGAGCTTGCTCAAACTCATGTCCATTGTATAGGTGATGCAACCCAACCATCTCATCCTCTGTTGTCCCCTTCTCCTGCCTTCAATCTTTCTTAATATCAGGTCTTTTCCAATGAGTCGGCTCTTTGCATCAGTTATCCAAAGTATTAGAGATTCAGCCTCAGCATCAGTCTTTCCAATGAACATTCAGGACTGTTTTCCTTTAGGATTGACTGCTTTCATCTCCTTGCTGTCCAAGGGACTCTCAAGAGTCTTCTCCAGCACCACAGTTCGAAGGCACTGTGATAATGAAGACCACCAGAGGAGTGGGTTCAAGGGAGGAGGGGCACTGGGGATGAGGAGTATGATTCTGCGCATATCAAGTATGAGATGGCTATTAGAAGCTTAAGTGGAAATGTTTTGCAGAGAAGCCCAGAGAAAGAAGTCCAAGGTGAAAACAGAAATTTGAAAGTCATCAGCTCGTGAGGGATATTTGTTGGAGAAGACTCTTGAGAGTCCCTTGGATTACAAGGAGATCCAACCTGTCCATTCTAAAGGAGATCAGTCCTGGGTGTTCAGTGGAAGGACTGATGCTAAAGCTGAAACTCCAATACTTTGGCCACCTCATGGGAAGAGTTGACTCACTGGAAAAGCCTCTGATGCTGGGAGGGATTGGGGCAGGAGAAGGGAACGACAGAAAATGAGATGGCTGGATGGCATCACCGACTCTGTGGACATGAGTTTGAGTGTACTCTGGGAGTTGGTGATGGACAGGGAGGCCTGGCATGCTGTGATTCATGGGGTCGCAAGAGTCGGACACGACTGAGCGACTGAACTGAACTGAACACCCAGTAGAGGGTGATATCACCAACGAGATGAGTGGTGATAGAGAAGACTGAGTACCTGGGGGCCCAATGCTTAAAAGTTGGAGAGATGAGAGACCCCACTCCCTTGGGATATTAGCCCTTGGTGTATGCCAGGCACTGTTACCAGCAGTCAGCACTTTACAGCTCCTTTAATGCTCAATCTGTCAATTAAGGACTATTATTATTTGTACTGTAGATTGATGAAACTGTGAGACAGAAAGTTTAAGTAACTTGCTGAGGGCAAGAAATATTCTAAGAATAGAAACAAACAATACTGAAGAGAAAACAGCAGGACTCAGATGTACTGAGACAAAAACCGAATAAAAATGACTCATACTATATACAGGCAAATGGGATGTGTTAAAAGAGCTGCTTATGTTAAATTTTTTCAAGAATGAAATTCATGGAGACCATGCAAAGATGCCAAAGCATCAAAGCAAAAATAGAAAGGAAGAAACATAGTGTTAGTGGACCAGTGAAAGATCCATTCTGGAAGATAATACAACCCCAAGAAACAGGAAAAAAATACAAGTGTTTTAGGGGAAAAAAATTAGAAAAACACAAATTCAATGAAACAAACATAAGTAATCAGACAGACAATAAAATGAGATTAAAAAATAATATTATAGAGCTAAGAAAAAACTGAGGAACAAAATAATAATTACACAGTGAATTTTGAAACAGCAAAAAATGAAGTGAACATAACTAAATATTAAATTTATCACATTCAGGAAAACTTGAGGTAATTCACAGTACAGGCACAGGGAAAAGACAAAGTGGAAGTGATTAGGAGGAAAGTTATGGAGGGTAGAAAATGACCCGACATATGGGTCTTTTTGTCCCCGAAAGAAATACTACAGCACATGAAATGGAAAAAACCATTTTCTAATACAAAAGGAAAGGAAGAAAGGACTATATTAAGAAATTGAGAGGGCACCTTCAGTTCAAAAAAAGTGATACCAACTGTTTAACCCTGAGACAAATTTTGATGAATTTGCCACACTTCAAACTAAGAAAAAAAGGGTCTTACAAAAGTGGTTCATATAATGCAGGTAAATCAGGCAGCATTTAATGCAAGAAGATGGTAAAACAGTGTCCATACAGCTCTGAAGAGAAGAAAGTAGTACCGAAGAATTTTCCACCAAATAAGTTATTGCCAATACAGAAACAACTGACAATATTGAACGTATAAAAACTCAGGGAACATAATATCCGTAAACTCTTCTTATAAACAAATATGAAACACACTCAACCAAAAGATGAATCGAAAGATTTCAGAAATGGACTAGTTCTGGCATCAGAATCCTTCTAAAAGAGGGAATTTTCCTTAGGAAAAGATGCTTTGATAAGGTTATGGGGTTAGTATAGTATTTCCCACCTTCACAGACTTTTCCTTATCTGTGTAACATCTCCATTGTTTTTTATTTAATAAGTTCTTTAAAATAAGTCAGTTTTTAATGTAGATTTATTTGTTTAAAAAAGAAACCTGCTATTATAAGCCTAAAAGAGAAATTGGCATCTCTGACAAGAAATAGAAGATAGCCAGGCATAAAAATAAATTCAATGAAACCAAAACAATGTTATTAATATCGAGCCAGACACTCTTGCCAGCTTTCAAAGAGCTGAGCCTGAAGCCTGCTTTTGCTTTGATAAAAAGGGAGATTGGTATTAAATGTTACGCACCTATTCCCACCATGCTCACACTTTCTCTCTGACTATTGAGCCTTACTAATAAACAGTGTAGTGTCTCATCATGTGAGTCCATTTAATTTAATACCATGTCCTTAGTCTCTCACTTTGGGAAACACAGGTAGAGGAGGATGAGATCCTGTGATCACAGCAAACAGAAAACCATCCTGCCTGGGACAATGAGAGGAAACAGTTCTTGTTCCTCTTAAGAAACAGATGAGAAGACCTAAAGGAAAAGAATAAAGGTTATTCCTAAGATAGTCATAACAAATTAGTACAAACTTCTAGGTTAAAACAACAGAAAGTTGTTTTTTCACAGTTCGGAAGGCTAGAAGTCCAAAATCAAATGGTTGGAAGAGAATTGTGCCCTCCAAAGTCTCTAAGGAAGATTCTTTCCTGGCCTCTTTCAACCTCTGGTGGCCCCAAGCTTCCCTTGGCTTTTGACCACACAGCTCTGTTTTCATGTAACCATCTTTTCCCTCTTCCTACGTGTCTCTCTTCTGTATGTCTCTTATTGGGACCCTTGTCATTAGATCACAGCCACCCTACGTCCAGGAGGACTTCGTCTCAAGATCCTTATACATCTGCAACATAATCACATCTTAAACATGCTTTTTTCCCAAGTAAGATCAATTTCACAGGTTCCAGAGAAGTTGGAACACATCTTTCGGGCGTCACCATTCAACCCACTACAGGAAGATAAAACCTCAGTGCTTAGCTTTTAAGTTGAAATTTATTTGGATGAAATCCCTGGTGGTTAGTCAGCAAAACAATAATTTGAACATGGGGATATCAAATGGTCCACTAGAAATTATTTAAATTGGTATAAGGGGCTTCCGGAAATGGCAACCCACTCCAGTGTTCTTGCCTGGAGAATCCCAGGGACGGGGGACCCTGGTGGGCTTCCATCTATGGGGTCACACAGAGTCGGACACGACTGAAGTGACTTAGGAGGAGGAGGAGGAGGAGGGGGCGCTAGTAGTAAAGAATCTGCCTGCCAGTGCAGGAGATACGAGAAACGTGGGTTTGATCCCTTGGTCAGAAGATCCCCTGGAGTGAGAAATGGCACCCCAGGCCAGTATTCTTGCCTGGAAAATTCCATGTGCAGAGGAGCCTGGTGGGTTATAGTCTATGCAGCCACAAAGAATTGGGCACAACTGAGCAACCACTAGAGCACTAAATTTCTATAATTTCTAAATTTCTTCTCTCTTTTTCCTTAAATTTCCGGTTAGACTGTTACAAACACACATCCATACACACATACTCCCTCACACACGTTTCTAAACCCTTCTGTGTGTAGGTATGTATATTTTTATCCAAAAAGGATTATAGAAGAGTACTATGAACAGTTGTTTACCAACAAATTGGAAAACTAGATTAAATGGACAAAGTTCTAGAAACACTACTGAATCACGAAGAGAGAAAAAAATATATAAATAGAACTATAACTAGTAAGGAGATTGAGTCAAAAACCCCCCAACAAAGAAAAGCCCTAGACTAGAGGACTTAATTGGTGAAATCTACCAAGCATTTTAAGAACTAACACCAGTCCTTCTCCAACTTGTCCCAAAAAATTGAAGCGAAGAGACACTTGCTAACTTATTCTATGAAGTCAGCACTACCAAGGTAGATAAAGGTGACACAGGAAAAGAAAGCTGTAGACCAATATTCCTTAACATACAGATGAAAAATCTTTTACAAAATAATATCAAACCAAATTCAGTGGTATATTAAAAAAGATGATTCACCATAAACAGCATAGATAATTTGGACTTCACTGAATTTTTTTTAATTTGTGTATCAAAAGATACTATCAAGAGCATGAGAAGACAACCCACAGACAGGAAGAGAATATTTGCATATCACATGTCTGATAAGTTTCCAACCCAGAATATAGAATTCCTACAGCTGAACAACAAAATGAAAACACAATTCAAACGTGAACAACAAAATTAAACATTTCTCCAAAGAAGATATACAAATTTCAAATAAACACATGAAAAGATGCTCAACATTAAAGTAATTAGAATGTAATCAAAATCATTGGTTACCACTTTGGATCTACTAGGATGGCCATAAAAAAAAAAAAAAAAGAAAATAACAAGTGCTGACAAGGATGCAGAAAAATTAAAACTTTTATGCATTACTGGTGGGAATGTTAAATGGTGCAGTCACTGTGGAAAAAAATTGGCAATTACTCATAAAGCTAAACACAGAATTACCATTTGACCTGGCAATTTCATTCCTAGGTATATACTGAAAAAATAAAGAAGGAAAAAAGAAATCCAAATACTTGTTTGCTAATGTTCATAGCAGGATTTTTCACAATAGCTAAAAGAAATGATCCAAATGCCCATCAGCTTATAAACTGATGAGCAAAATGTGGTATATTCATACTATAGAGTACTACTCAACCATAAAAAGGCATGAAATTCTGATACATGTTGCCACTTGGATGAACCCTGAAGACATGCTAAGCAAAACAAGCAAGATACAAAGGGCTAAATTTTACATGGTTTCACTTACATCAGTTCAGTTCAGTTCAGTCGCTCAGTCGTGTCCGACTCTTTGCGACCCCATGAATCACAGCACGCCAGGCCTCCCTGTCCATCACCAACTCCCGGAGTTCACTCAAACTCATGTCCATCAAGTCGGTGATGCCATCCAGCCATCTCATCCTCTGTTGTCCCCTTCCCCTCCTGCCCCCAATCCCTCCCAGCATCAGAGTCTTTTCCAGTGAGTCAACTCTTCGCATGAGGTGGCCAAAGTATTGGAGCTTCAGCTTTAGCATCAGTCCTTCCAATAAACATGTAGAAAAGGGAAATTGATAGAGATAGAAAGCAGACAGAGGTGGCCAGGAGCTATGGGAAGGGGGAATGGGGAGTTATTAATGTGTACAGAGTTTCCATTTGGGATGATAAAAAGTTTTAGAAACATTTATGATCTTCCTTGGTGGTGCAGTGGATAAGAATCTGTTTGCCAATACTGGGGACATGGGCTTGATCCCTGGTCTGGGAAGATCCTACTGAGCCCTCACTCTAGAGCCCATTCTCAACAACAAGAGAAGCCACTGCAAAAAGAAGCCCTCCCAACACAGTGAAGAGCCTCCCCCACGCACAGCAGCTAGAGAAGGCCCCTGGGCAGCAATGAAGACCCAGTGCAGCCAAAAACAAATTAACAAAAAGGTCGAAATAAAGAGAGCTATTAAAAAAAAAAACATTTAGAAGTAGTGGTGATGGTTGCACATCATGTGATTATAATCAACGCCACTGAATTGCCCTTAGCAGTGGTTTGAAAGGTAAATTGTATGTTATATTACCACAGTAAAAAATTTTACATTGCACAGCAATGATAAGAAGGAATTACTGACACACAAAACAATCTGAATGAATTTCAAAAACCATGTGAACTGAAAGGAGACAGATAGAAGGACAGCTGGAAAAAGAGAGAATACGATTCAATGTGATTCAGGAAAAATATTCCCGGCAGAGATTGTGGGTAGGCAGGGACTGAAGAAAAAGGGGCATAACAAAGCTTTGAGAGTGAGGAAAATGTTCTATATTTTGTTTAGGGTAGGGGTTGCGTGACTTTTTACATTGGTCAAAACTCCGTTGAACCACACACCTAAAAAATTCATTTTGCTCTATGTCAATTACACTTCAATAACCCGATTTTTAAAATGCTCCTCACAGAGATGCTGGCCTATGCTGATGGAAAGTCACAAGTGCACTGGTCCAGTCTCAGCAGTTAACCTCTTTGCATTACTTGAATCTCTTCTCATATAGTCCCTTAGCCATGCCCACTGATGGCTGTGCATTTGAAAGCTTTTGACAAGACGACATTTTTTAATTCCCAGGAAGTCTCTAGGTTGGGGACATTTCCAGTTCTGGAAGCTCAGTGAATGGGGACCACTAGCTAGTAATGGAAGAGACGAGGAGGTGATGGCTGGTTGGAGGGTGGAGGCCAAGGAACCAAAGGCAGAGCGGGGCAGGAGACAGAAGAGGAGAAGGGACCCCGAGTTCCCGATTCTTTCTTGTCCTGCTAAAACGGAGAAATTCCTCCTTTCTGATAATCCTGCCTCAAAATTGGCAGTTGTTCCCCGAAATCTGTCTCTCCTTGCTGAGATGCTTGTCTCTGACACCTTTGAAGTTTAATAGATGCACTTCTGGTGGCCGGCACTGATGCTGCATCCCATCTTGCCACACTGTCCGGGAACGGTCACTGCCTGCTCTCCTGCCAGAGGGGCGCGTACAGGCCCGTCGCTTGCTTCCTCTCCTCTCCTAATCCTACCAGCCCAGTAGAGGTTGTTGGGGCCAGGCCAGGGGCTTGCCTCGCCATGGGAAGCTGCTCTCCTGCTGGTCCCAGCCAGGAAAGGCAAGGGCTTTGAAGGAGTGGTACTCAGCTCCCTCGGGTGTGGCAGGAAACCCAACCGCCTCTCCCAGCCCCACTGGCTCTGCTTCCAGATGCACCTGGAGACCTGGGGTGCCTGAGGGCCAACTGGAGGAGGAGAGGGAGGGCAGTGAGCTGGAGCCAGGGCGCCTGGCGCTTACTGTGGTGAGCAGAGAGACTCATGAAGAGTTTCCTTGACTTGGTCTGCATCTAACACCCTGGGTATAGAAGAGACCTTGGAAATGACCCTATGGGCTTCACTGGTGGCTCAAATGGTAAAGAATCTGTCTGCAATGCAAGAGCCGTGGGTTCGATCTCTGGATCGAGAAGGTCCCTTCGAGAACGGAATGACAACTTGACCCAGTATTCTTCCCTGGATAATTCCATGGACAAAGGAACCTGGAGGGCTTACCGTCCATGAGGTCACAGAGTTGGGTACGACTAACACACACACACACACAAAACTATCTCATCCATGGCATCTTACTGCTGATGCAAGTGCACCCTGGAGGGTGAGCTGATCTGCCCAAAGCTGTTGCCTGGCACCGCGAGCACTGAAATGAGTCCTCCTGGTGGAGCCTGTCTTACCTCAGAACTTCTGGTGGCCTCCTTCTTCTCCCAAAGTAAAAGCTGAAGTCCTGATGGTGGTCTCTAATAGACACCCCACGGCCTGTCTCCCTTGTCTTGTTCCCTTCACCCACCCCCTCCCCACCCAAACTGGCCCTGAGCATAGCAGCTGAGCTCCAATCCACATCACGCCCCCAACAACAGCATCACTTGCCCCCATGTCCTTCAAGTCTTGGCTGGATCTCGCCTTTTCAATGAGGCTTCTCCCAACACCCTGTTTAACAGTTCAACCCATCCCCCTTACTTCTCTGGGGTCTGATGTTTTCATTCGGCTCTACTTTTTCCTCTTTCTCAATACTTCCCACTCCAAACACACCCTTCACTGTCTTCATTTATGATGTTTCCTGGTCTTGTCTGCCTCTGCCACTGACTGCCAGCTCCACAAGCCAGGGTACATCTGTTTCGTTCACTACTGCGACCTTGATCTCAATCAGGGTTCCCTGCCCTAATCAATCAAAACTGATCAGAGGCCAGACAAGAAATTCAAGCAAGACCTTACTGGGGACCCTGGGGCTTCCCAGGTGGCACTGGTGTTAAAGAACCCACCTGCCAATGCAGGAGACTTAAGAGATACTGGTTCGATCCTGGGTTGGGAAGACCCCCTGGAGGAGGAAATGGCAACCCACTCCACTACTTTTGTCTGGAGAATCCCCATGGACATAGGATGCTGGTGGGCTACAGTGCATGGGGTAGCAAAGAGTCAGACACGACTGAAGTGACTGAGCACACGCATACACAAACTGCTGCAAAGAGGGAAGCGAGAACAAACCACAGTTTCCCTTGCTCATTCACTCCATCGGGGAGGTGAGCTGGTTCCTTACAGGGGGTGAGGGTAGGGGTGTGTCCATGAGTGGGGATGTAAGGGTGGCTTAGGTGTTCTGCCCAACTGTTATGTGGTATTGTGTGCTGAGGGCGTGCATAGTACCCTCATTTTGCTCCCAGCACCCTGTTTTTACTCCAGGCTCTTCAAAAGTGGTAGTTGATTTTTCAGTCTCTTTGTATCTTTTGTCCAGAATTCCCTGCAACTGTGCATGCATGCAGTCATTTTTAGTCCCATGTAGGTTCTTTATATTTTGTTGCTGGAGGAGAGGTGTGTCTAGGTGCAAGCACCGCAGCAAAGGGTTCCAGGTCCCAGCCTGTCTCAACCCCAGCATGTACAGAGGTACCTAACTCAACCAGTGTTTGTTGAATTAATGGTTAAATGAACTTTAATTTAAATGAACTTTTAAAAACGTTTTAAAAAACTTTTAAAACCTTAAAAAAAAAACGAACTTTTCCAAGTGTCCATGTGCTATATATTTACTTCTCTTTCTAACTTCCCCTAGAGGCTTAATAACAAACTTACCAAATTATTTTCTTGCTTTTTAAATTTACCCCCCAAAAAAGGATGTTTAAAAACTGAAACTCTGATTATTCCTGCCTGAGACCTCGGTTGGATGGAGAGGTGCTATATTTTTGAGTTAGAAAGGGCTGGCTCTTGACGGCTGTGGCGTTGGCAAGCACTGGACAAAACACCTCATTGGGCAACAAGGTACCCAGGCACTGAGCCCCCGTCGCCATGGAACTGGGAATGCATCCCACATTTACTTGTTTTGGAGGAGGCATTGGTGGCCCACATATATATTCAGCCAGCTATTGTCAGGCCAGGGTTTATGCAGGGAGGTCCCAGGATCCCATTAAAATACATGGGGTTAGACTTCCCTGGTGGTTCAGTGGTTAAGTCTCTGCCTGCCAATGCAGGGGACACAGGATCCATCCCTGGTTTGGAAAGATCCCACATGCCACAGAACAGCAAAGCCTGCGCACCAGAACTACTGAGCCTGTGCTCTAGAGCCTGTGTTCTGCGACAGGAGAAGCCACTGCAATGAGAAGCTCGTGCCCTGCAGCTAGAGAGTAGCCTCTACTCGCTGCAACTAGAGAAAAGCCCGCGAACCAGTGAAGACCCACTGTGGCCAACGACGAGATAAATAAAAATAAAAATTTTTTTAATGAAATTAAATGCACAGGATTTTGTTTTGCTTTGATTTCTGAAGGATCAGCCCAGGGGGTCCTCATCATCCCACTGCCGCTTGCTGCTTGGTGAGTTTATCTGATTGACAGTAAGCAGGCTGCAGATGGGGTTACATTTATCGAGCACCTTTTCACACATAGTATCACCCACCATCCTCCTAACAACCCTGAAATGTAGGTGTCATCTCCATCTTCTATTTTAGGAAACTAAAGTTCAGAGAGGGCAAAAGCCTTGCCTAAAATCGTCATAAATAGGGGAGAAGCAAAAGAGGCAAAGTCATGTTCTTTCTAATACTCCAAGCTTCCTTCTGCAGGGGACTCAATAAATATTTATTCCAAGGAAAAATAATTGAAGGCATGAGAGTCAAAAGGACTGAAGCAGAGAATAGGTAGTTTTGAAGAGAGAGGAGGAATAAAGAAAAAGCCAGAGCCACAAGAACAATCTCCTGTTTGGGACACACCGAGGGCCCTGGTGGAAGATGCTAACCAGGAGCAGGTGCAGAAGGAAACAGTGGAGGCGTGGTTTTAGCCCACCGTGCTTGGTTATTCTGCTTGCCTCTTCCCTAAGCGTTGCAGCATCTCATCTTATACACCCACACCACCTTTCATGACTCTCAAATGTTTTCTGTGCATTTTCTCATTACAGCCTCAGAACAATCCTGTGAGGTGGTACTGTCGTTCTCATTTCACAGATTAGAAACATGAGGCTCAGACAGACCAAATAATTTGCTCAAGACAACTGGGCCAAATTAGTGGCAGATCTGGTGGTCTGTTCAAGTCTTATGATCCCGCAAGCACAGTGTTCTTACTTTTCCTAAACAAAGAAAATCATATCTCATTGTAACAATAAGTAGCAGCCACACTCAGAGGCAGAGAGAGGGGTCCAGGGAGAGATATCACTAGTCATCAGGGAAATGCAAGTCAAAATCACGTGACATATCACCTCATACCCGTCAGAATGGCCATCATCATAAAGGCAAGAAATAACAAGTGCTGATGGGGATGTGCACAAAAGGGAACTCCTGTGCGCTACTGGTGAAAATGCAAATTGATGCCGCCACTACAGAAAACAGTATGGAAGTTCTTTAACAAATTAAAAATAGAACTATCATCAGAGCACTTGAGTCACTCAGTGTGTCCAACTCTTTGTGACCCCATGGACTGCAGCACACCAGGCCTCCCTGTCCATCACCAAACCCTGGAGTTTGCTCAAACTCATGTCCATTGAGCTGGTGATGCCATCCAACCATCTCATCCTCTGTCGCCTCCTTCTCCTCCCACCTTCAATCTTTCCCAGCATCAGGGTCTTTTCAAATGAGTCAGCTTTTCACATCAGATGGTCAAATTATTGCAATTTCAGCTTCAGCATCAGTCCTTCCAATGAATATTCAGCACTGATTTCCTTTAGATTGACTGGTTGGATCTCCTTGCAGTCCAAGGGACTCTCAGAAGTCTTCGCCAGCACTACAGTTCAAAAGCATCAAATTTTTGGCGCTCAGCTTTCTTTATAGTCCAACTCGCACATCCGTACATGACTATTGGTAAAACCATAACTTTGACTAGACAGACCTTTGTCGGCAAAGTAACGTCTGCTTTTAATATGCTGTCTAGGTTGGTCATAGCTTTTCCTCCAAGGAGCAAGCGTCTTATAATTTCATGGCTGCAGTCACCATCTGCAGTGATTTTGGAGCCCAAGAAAATAAAGTCTCTCACTGTTTCCCCATCTGTTTGCCATGAAGTGATGGGACCAGATGCCATAATCTTAGTTTTTTGAGTATTGAGTTTTAAGCTAACTTTTTCACTCTTCTCTTTCATTTTCATCAAGAGGCTTTTCAGTTCCTCTTCACTTTCCACCATAAGGGTAGTGTCATCTGTGTATCTGAGGTGATTGACATTTCTCCTGTCAATCTTGATTCTAGTTTGTGCTTCATCTAGCCTGGCGTTTCGCATGAGGTACTCTGCATATAAGTTAAATAAGCAGAGTGACAATATACAGCTTTGATATCCCTATTTGGAACCAGTCTGTTGTTCCATGTCCAGTTCTAACTGTTACTTCTTGACCTGCATACAGATTTTTCAGGAGGCAGGTCATATCATACCAGAACTACCATGTCATCCAGCAATTCCACTTCTGAGTATTTATCTGAAGAAAATGAAAACACTATTTGGAAAAGATACATGCACCCTGATGCTCATCATAGCATTATTTACAATAGCCAAGTTATGATGGCCATTGTAACTAGCCAACGTCCAATGATGGATGAATGCATAAAGAAGATACGTGTGTGTACACACACACAAGGAAGGATTACTCAGCCATAAAAAAATAATGAAATCTTGCCCTTTGCAACAACATGGTTAGAATTTGAGGGCATTATGCTAAGGGAATGTCAGACAAATGTTTCTTATATGTGGAATCTAAGCAAAAACCAACGAAAACAAACCGGCTCATAAACACAGAGAACAGACTGGTGGGTGTCAGAGATGGAGGGTGGGGTGGGAGAAATGCATCCAGGGAGTTAAAAAGTATAATTTATTTGATCATCAGGATATAGTGTACAACATGGGGACTATAGGTAATAATACTGTATCGCATAGTTGAAAGTTGCTAACAAAGTAGATCTTAAAAATCCTCATCCCAAGAAAAAAAATTTTGTAACATTTGTGGTGACAAATGTTACCTAAACTTATTATGATGATTATTTCAAATATATGCAAATATAGAATCATTATATTGTACACCTAGTACTAACATAATGTTCTATGCCAATTATATCTCTTTTCTGTGAGCCAAGGATTTTATATCAAACCAAGGTATGGTTCAACTGCTAAAATAACAAACTCACTAAATATATAATAACTCAGAAGAAAATTATATTCACAACCCCTTTCTGAAGAAACATCTTGAAACAAGCTTTACCCATTGACAATTATAATGGGGACACTTTTGCAAAACAATTGATGGGGAACATTTACAACATTAAATTGTAACAATAAAACCATAACAAAGGTATGGACATAGGTAGCAGTATACCATATATACGATACAGTTTCACACAAAGGAGAACTATAAAATCTAAGAGAAAAGAATGAGCTAATTCATAGGAAAATGAGTGAAAAAGTACAAGGAAATTATTTAAGGGGGCAAAACAATTATTAGAATCCTAAGAAGAAAAGGGACTAAGAATAATATTAAAACATCAGTATAAAGGAAAGTCATATATAAAAATTACATATCTTCTGAATATGAAAAACATACAAAACATAATTGAAATATTTTTAAAAGTGCATTAAATATCACAGAAAATAGTATGACAGAGTTGGGACTCAACTTTTTTTTTGAAAAGAAGATAATAGATCTTGGTACTCACAGCTCACTATAGGCAGACTAGCAGGCTGGGGGCTGGAGCAGTCCGGATGGGTGGGGTGCTGGGGCACTTTATATTCTACAGAACAGCAAAGAAAGGTTAGCTATCGTTAGTGATTTTTAAAGGATATCTTGAGGGCTTCCCAGGTGGTGCTAGTGATAAAGAGCCCACTTGCCAATGCAGGAGACGCAAGAGATGTGGATTTGATCCCTGGGTTGGGAAGATCCCCTGGAGAAGAGAATGGCAACCTGTTCCAGTATTCTTGCCTGGGGCATCCCATGGACAGAGAAGCTGGGCAGGCTATAGTCCGTGTGGTCATAGAATTTTACACTTCTGAGGGACTGAGCACAGCACAGCACACGTGGTGGTGAGGTGAGGGCACTGCCCGGCCTGAGACAGTTAATTTCCAGCTCTGGAATTTTGGTGTGATTGAGTTTTGGTGAGAACAAGACTTTGGTTCTGTTGAAGCTCTTCCATGTTCCCCAAAACACATGCTCACCTGTCGCAACAGGGTGTAAAGATGGGTTTGGAGAAAACAAGTTCCGTTCTTTCCCACCTGACGCAGGTCCTTGAGTGACCAGCCAGGAGCCTTGAACAACTCAGACATCTTCCTCCCTCAGGGGCAGGAAGGAGGTGCCCACAGCTGCCCGAAAGGAAGGTGGGCTTCATCACAGGGAGGCAAGGTGGAAGCAGAGCCCCCGGTGGTGTCAGTTACTCCAGATGTGAATTCTCTATCCCGCTATGCACCTTCAGAGCCGGCCTAAATGTTGGGAAAACGGTTTTAAAAGGGCTCCCTGTGACCTGGGGAGACAATGGGGTTAAATGCAGAAGCCCCAGGGCAGGCAGGGTCTCCCCACCAAGAGTTCAGGCATCAGGACTAGCCCAACTAGAAAAACTCCCCACCCAGCCTCCCCGAGTGGAGGGACTAGGCACCATGAACCCTCAAGGTGGCCTTGGCCACTGGAGGAAAATGGCACCTGCAGGCACCAGCAGAAAGGCAGCCACTTGGCAAGGTTTTTCTGGCCTGGCGGTCAGTCTCAACCAGGCCCCCTGGCGGTCAGAGGTTTATATGCAGGATGGCTGGGTTCAAGAAAAAGAAAAGTTCCTCCCCACATGGGAGCCGAATCCATGACCAAAAGGACATCAAGTTGCCTTAATGTTGCTCCCTTGGAAAGCCTGTCCTGGCTTGACCATGTTGGGGCTTTTCTACTTCAAGATAGCATAGTTCGATTTCCTCTGACAAAGAAGGATAGCGCTGCTGCTGCTAAGTCACTTCAGTCGTGTCCGACTCTGTGCGACCCCATAGACGGAAGCCCACCAGGCTCCCCCTTCCCTGGGATTCTCCAGGCAAGAACACTGGAGTGGGTTGCCATTTCCTTCTCCAGAAGGATAGCGCAGAAATCCTAAACTAGAGTGTCTCGTCTCGTTGGTAGTAATATTGTAGAGAGCATGTTAGAGGCAGGCTTTCAGTATATCAGTTCTTAAGTGAATGAATGAATTCTTCACCAACTATCCTAAGACAGCCTCTGCCTAACAAGTTTGTCCTTAATTCCTCCCTGCCCCTGCTCCGAGCCCGTGTGCCCTGGGCTTGCTGGCTGCCCCGGCTCACCTGCGATGTGCAGGTGTTTGTCTCAACTTGCCTCTTTTGGAGGTCAGAACCTCAGACCTGGGGTGGAGGTCAGGCTCTAGAGCTTGCTCTTTCTGCGCGGGGAATGGAAAGATTGAAAGATAGAAAGGTGGAAACCCCTAGATTTCTTTTCATAAAATGTTTATTTATATTTGTTTGGCTACACCGGGTCTTAGCTGTGGCACGTAGGGAATCTTTGATCTCTGTGGCAGCATGTGGGATCTTTAGTTGCGGCATATGAACTCTTTAGTTTTGGCATGTAGGATCCAGTTCCCTGATCAGGGACTGAACCCGAGCTCCCTGCATTGGGAGCACAGAGTCTTAGCCACTGGACCACCAGGGAAGTCCAAACCCCAGATTACTAACCATTATTTTTTTTTGACAACGCTGAAAGAGATTGCTACATTTACTCTGTGCTTCCTGAGTGATCTCATTCCATGGGCTGGAGATGATTCCATGACCCCAAAGCAAAGGCAGAGCACAATCCAGAGCTGAGATTATTGAAGAGATTAATTTCTCCATACAGGGCAATTTTCCTCCTATTTTTTGCATAGGCAGCAGTTCAATAAATAATTAATGCTTGTTCATCTTTTAGCTATTTCTCCTGCTGTAAAAAAATTAATTGGCCTTCCATCATCTATTGCATTGTAACCTAGAGGTATTTGGCCCCCATCCGCCACCTGCTGAAACCTGCTCCTCCTGAGGCTCACTGGTGCGGTGACATCGGCGTCCTGCCCAGCCCCCAGGTTCAGGGCATGAATGGGAGCGCTTGAGCCTCCACCAACACTGCCTCTTTCTGCCAGAAACTCAGCAAGTTTGCAGACACTTTTTCTCCCATCTCCTCCCTAGGTGCTGAGACTCCCGTTTTGCAAAAGAGGTTGAGCAAGATTAGTGATGGGGTGAGGGAGCAGCAGCATCTCCCTCCAGCCCTCAGACTCGGGATGTCAAATATCCTGGGATCTCTTTCTGACTTTGAAGACAGTCCCATCAGCTCTACTGGTGGCATGATGGGGAGAGTCAGAAGGGAGGGAAGACTCCCTGGATGGCCTTGTTCCCCCAGCCTCAACCACCACATTTTTCCTCTTTTAAATCATAAGTCATGCCACCACGTTGTTCTTTTACAAACATTCTTGGCTTTTATCTTTATATTAATTTAGATTCGGCTTCTCAGGGGTGTTGGGATGTTGATTGGGATTGCATTCGGTGTATAGATTAATTTGAAGAGAGAATTTATACTTTTAAAATATTGGAACATTCTTGTGGGGAACTAGGTTTGTCTCTCCAATTAATAAGATACTCTTTTATGTTCTTTAAAAAAAAAATCCTAAATCCACTGTGCCACCTCCTCTAGGAAGTTCTCCAAATTTAAAATCGTCTGACCACCCCCACCCAATCCTGACTTACACTTCCCCCTCAGTGCCCTTTGGTGTTTACCCTAATGACAAAGTCTGTCGATGGCTAGTTTGTCTTCTTTATTTTCTCGTATTAAGATTTAAGCCCTGACAGGGAGGTAGTCCTGTTTGCTCTGTATCAAATACACCAAGCACTTGTGTGGCTGCAAAGAGTCTTACAGAAGAGCTGGAGTGTCAGCTGGAATGGCCAAGGAGAAGGGCAATGAAAGCAAACCATGAGTCAGCAGTTGGAACTGTCCCTCTGGGAAAAGCCGTGCAGCTAGTGCATGGGTTCAAGGGACGAACACACTCAGGGTCCCAGCCCTACTCCTTCTGCTGCCTCTGAGTGAGGTCATTTCACCTCTCCCAGCCCCAGGACCTCATCTGAAAATAATGCCTCTCTTGTAAGGCTGTTGTTGGAATTCAATGAGAGGATGAACACCGACAATGTCTGTAAGCTATGGGGCACTAACCGCATCTGAGAGTTCGTTGTTATCATTATCCGTGCGGTCCTCTTACTCTGATACTCAGACCTAGAACCATCTTCAGAGACACCATTCTGCGCCCATGTTGGAAGCATCCTGAAATCCGATGTGCTGGTTCACCATCATGCCCTTAGGTTTCTTAAGGTAGTTTAGCGCTGCTGCTGCTGCTGCTGCTATAATGCCTGAGCTAGAGAGGTCCCTTCTCAGGCAGGAAAACTGAGGTCCAAAAGGGCTGATGCACCTGAGATGAGCTTGCACGCTCCTCGGGGCAGCCCTATCCAGATCCTGTGGCCCCATCTCAAGGGTGCTGGGCAAGGGATTCCTTAGGAAGAGCATCTCTTTTGAGTACCCATCTTGGGCCAGGCTCTCTGTTAAGCCTTAACATGAATTATCTAATCTGACGCTCATACAACTCTGTGCCATTAAGATAATTATCCTCATTGTACTAGACAACATAACTGAAGCTCTAAAGATCATCAACTTAAAGTATTAAAGCGAGATTCTAAGTGATTACAGAGCCTTTGCTCCTTTCTGCTACTGCTAGACACTATCTTGTTAGAGCTCTTCTCTCTGTCTAAATTTCTTTTCCATCAACCACTGCATCCCACTATGAGTTGGGCATTTCCCCAAATGGCAAGATGACCCCAGGCCAGAGTACAGAATGATTTCTTTTCAATGTGGTAAAAGTTGAGTGAACAATTCAAAAAATCTTGTATGGCCTTTGCAAGCCTGAAGCAATCCTTCCACACTATTAGCAGTATTCAACTCTGTCTGTCACCTAAAACATTTGCCCATCTCTGAGAAAGTCACCACAACTTGTGGCAACTGCATTCTAATTGGTTGCACCAAAGAGGATGAAACAAGTGGCCTTGGACAAGTGACACCCAAACTTGAATCCATGGCCCCTGGTTGGGTATCCACCACTGGTCGGAAACCACAGTAAGAACTTCAGAACATTCAGAGATGGGATGATGAGATGGCCTTTTATGGCTTACAGAGTTCTCTCATCCGACTCCAAACAAAGAGGACTCTGCAATGAAGGCAAACAGAAGTGCTTGAACAAAGGAATGGGAAAATGGTTAAGAAGTACCCAGAAAATGACAAAGAAAAAATCCAAGTTGGCAGAAGAGCAGGGCAGTGCACGAGGCCTTTACCGTGGAGCTCTGAGAGACCACAGTGAGGAATGAAGGGGCTGAGGGCCACGTGCATGTCTGTGACCCCAGGAAATCCTTTAAGGTATCACCAGGGCCGGGACTTCCCTGGTGGCCCAGTGGCTAAGACTCCGTGCTCCGAATACCAGGTTTGATCCCTGGTCAGGGAACTAGATCTTACATGCCACAACTAAAGAAAGAAAGAAAGAAATCCTTCATACAAGGAAGACTGAAGATCCTGCTTGAGGCAAATAAGACCTAGCACAGCCTAATTAATTAATTACTTTATAAAAAGGTATCACCAGGGCCAAAGACTTGTGGAATGTGTGATCTCTTATCCCTGCATTGTGCCTCTAATTGGGGCTTTGCAGGAGACAATGCCTTAACCTAAAACAACAAGTCCAGGGAGGGAGCCTGGGCTCCAGGGCAGGGAAGGGGAGGCACAGGTTATAGGGTGAGCCCGTTACCGCCCCTCTAGTGCCAGTGTGTTCTATCTGCATTCAGGTCAAGAGCTCTGAGTTCCAGCCATTGCTCTGCACCTGTTTGCTGTGTGCTTGTGGACAGGCTTCTTACTTTCTGTGATCCTCGCCTTCCTTCTCGGTAAATTGGAGACAGAGTATCTGTCCTGCTGACCTCACAGGTTTCTGTGCATGAGGCAATGAACACGGTGTTTTGTCAACTGTCTGGCACTGGAGACACACAGTGAACTACTGTTAGACACGGCCTTCCTCTGCCCCTCTGCAGGCCAACCACCTCTCCCCTCCCTGGCAGGGGTCCCCAACGCCTCCCCAACACCAGGATCTAATGCCTGATGATCTAAGGTGGGGCTGATGTAATAATAATAGAAATAAAGTGCACAATAAACATAATGGGCTAGAATCATCCTGAAACCATTTCCCCTCCCCATTCCATGGAAAATTTGTTTTCCAGGAAACTGGTCCTTGGTGCCAGAAAGGTTGGGGACCGCTGCTCTGTGAGAGGCTCTCTGAGTCAGAGATGGTCTCTGTCTGCTGCGATGTCTGATCACGGCCCCCTCTACCTGAGCCTACCGCGAGGAGGCATCTGTGACCCTCACTGGGGGCCTCCAGCCCAGAACACTTGAATCTCACACCCCTTAGGACACCACATCTCCCGGGGGAAACATCACCATCATATCTTAAGTATTTTCCTCTCGCCCTGAACCACAGAGCCAACCAAACTATAATAGGAATAAAGTCCTTCTTGGTGAATTTGGGTTTTGCCATTCTTTTGTTAGTGTTTGGTGCCACAGTTAATGTTGTACTATTGTTTATCCAGCCTACTAAGGTTCTATTTTCCGTAAGACATTTTTTCTTGTATTCCATCCAGAATGGACTTGCACAGAGTCCAGGACTGCTAAGCCCACGGGGCCAAGCCAAGGACCTCCTAGTGTTTGCTCGAGGAAAGCCCACATTACAGGAGAACCTTGAGATACCTCCGTGCTGAAAGAGAACCAAGTCGGTTCTTGTCCATCTCCCCTCTCGGGCCCCCATGACCAAGTTTTCTCTCTTTCTCCCAAAGAGGAGATTATGGATTGTGAAATGCCTTAATGGAAAAAACAGCCATAGGGCACAGCTTAATGGGATTGTATCCAAAATCATTATGTCATGAAAAGTTTCTTTCCCCAAGTACACACAGGCTGTTTTTCAGCACTTATCCCAAATCACTTTTTATGGGGAGATGGGGCTGAGGAGGCGGGTTCGGGAGTGTCTTATGCACAATCTCCCCATTCATCCCTTCTGGCTCTGGATCCTCTGCCAATAATACAGGGCTGTTCCCCACCCCTGGGACACTGCTCTTCCCTTGTCTGTCCCTCTGCCATCACCCCTTTTTACTCATTTAAAGGGACTTTGCACATAAGGTTTACTAAGCTCACATTTGCTTTTGCCCTATTTCACAAAGCCCTGCATAGAGCAAGCCCTCTAAAGTTGGGAATGAAAATTCTCCCCTCTCTCTATAGTTTCAGCCAGAGGCTGGGCACCCCAGGATGGGGTAGGTGAGCAGCAGAGGATGGTGTGAAGTTGTGGAATGAACACTGGACTGGGAGCTCGGGGTCCCAGTCATGAAATAGCAACTCACTTCCAGGATCTGCTCCCCTGTCCCTGGAATTCTCCAGGCAGGAACACTGGAGTGGGTTGCCATTTCCTTCTCCAATGTGTGAAAGTGAAAAGTGAAAGTGAAGTCGCTCAGTCGTGTCCGACCCTTAGCGACCCCACGGACTGCAGCCTACCAGGCTCCTCCATCCATGGGATTTTCCAGGCAAGAGTACTGGAGTGGGGTGCCATTGCCTTTTCTGCCAGGATCTGCAGGTAACACCAAAGTGATCTACCAAGCTCCACCCAGTTACACAGCTCCTGGTGCGTCTTGCCCCTGTTTGGGCTGAAAAGAATACAAACAAGCCTGACAAAACAGAAAACGTTTTCTTGACCGAGAATTTCATGACTATTCATAGGGGAGAGGGGAGGAATGTGTCTCAAGGGGAGCGTGAAGGAAGGGTGAGTGTCGTGGGCAGAGAGGCCAGTGCAAAGGACAGCAGATAGCCATTCTCCACAGATGATTTGGGAGGTAAGGTCCCGGGATTGCCCACCTAGTTTAGAGACCAGATCAAATGGCCTGCAGTTAATCAATAAGAAAATCAAGGGACTTCTCTGGTGGTCCCGTAGTTAAGACATTGGGCTCCCAATGCAGGGGGCATGGGTTTGACCCCTGGCTGGGGAATGAAGACGCTGCATGGTGCAGCCAAAAAAAGGAAGGGTAACAGGGTGGGGTGTGGAGAATGGGGTCACTGCCTACTCACCTGTAACAGGGAGGATCTCTAGCAGAAAGGGTTCTGAGGGCAGAGCGGGTAGCCCAGGTGGAGGGTGCAACAGTGAGCAAGTGCAGAGGGGAGAGAATTGTTTGTCCCCTACCTTACCCACAGAAAGATCGCTGGGTTTCACACATTTAAGTTTCTGGTGATTGATGCTAGGCTAATTTTTATAATGTAATATGGAGGAACATATTAATATAAAACAGATAGAGCTAGATTTTGTACAGCTTTGAGAAGCAAGCATCTGATATGAATATTTACCTGTGAAGACTATGGCTTTAATAACCTTCCAGCCAATGGCTAAGTCCTGGGGACAGTGTCTATGGCAATGGGGAATTCCCAGAATTAACTCAATCCAGCCTCTGGACAAGGTATTAGTATTAATACTGTGTTGATACAATACAGATATCATGAAGAAATTTCCTGATTTCAACACTCTAGCGAGAGTAGGGAAAGTCCCAGGCACAGAGCAAAGTTCAATTTCTTCACTTTCCACTTGCGTACCATCTTTGAAATAGTCTTCAACATCTATGCCTTAGGAGCTCAGGCTTGCTCCCAGGGACTCTTGGAGAACCTTTCATACAGAAAAGGAGGATTTGGCCTCCTGAAGGGCGCTGGAGATTCTGCAATACTAAACCAGGAGGCAACTGAGTCAAACAATGGTCAGTTCAGTTCCAAGAATAGCACTGACGTTTTAGTATGTATTTTCTACAAACAAGAACATGTTCTTATGTAATAACAATGCAATCTAAGAATCAGGCAGTTAACTCATTCACATTCCTATCATGAAATCCCACACCCACTCCAATGTTGCTAATTGTCCTAATTACGTCCAGGATCACACACCGCTTTAGCTGGCTCCTTAGTCCTCTATAATCTGGAACATTTCCTTGACTTTCATGGACAGGACATCTTAAAAGATTTCATGACAGTTATTTGCAGAATATCCCTCTATATGGATTTATCTAAAGTTTCCTCCATTCTATTCAGAGGATGGTCTAGGGGAAGAATGCCCCAGAAATGATGCTATATCCCCTTGTGTCCAATCAGATGGTGTGGGATCACAATTTGCCTTATTACAGCTGAAGTTAGCTTTGACCACTCCATTACAGTACTCCATTACAAGTCTGCTGGTTTTCTCCGCTATAAAGTTGCTCCTTTTCTTTAAAAAATTTTTATTTATATTTTTGTATCTATTTGGGCTTCCCTGATAGCTCAGTTGGTAAAGAATCCACCTGCAACGCGGGAGACCTGTGTTTGATCCCTGGGTTGGGATGATCCCCTGGAGAAGGGAAAGGCTACTCACTCCAGTATTCTAGTCTGGAGAATTCCATGGACTGTATAGTCCGTAGGGTTGCAGAGTTGGACACGACTGAGTGACTTTCACTTTCATGTATCTATTTGACTGTGCCAGGTCTTAGCTGTGGCATACCAGATCTTCCCTATTTGTGTGGCATATGACCGCTTAGTTACGGCATGTGGGATCTAGTTCCCTGACCAGGGATGGAACCCAGGCCCACTGCATTGGGAGTCTGGAGTCTTAGACACTGGACCACCATGGAAGTCCCTAAAGTTGCTCCATTTCTCTTGGTAAATAGGAGACTATTCGAGACCAAGAAAATACACCAACCCTCATCAAACTTTCACCCACTTGTTCTAACACTTACTGGAGTTTCTCAGCTAAATTAACTGTTATGATGGTTGGCAAATGGTGATCTAATTTTTTCATTCCTTCTCAGTATATTAGTTGGCATCCCACTGCAAGAAAGAGCTGTATCTTCATTTATTTATTCACTTTTTCATTTATATCAGTGTAGACTCATGAAGTCTATTTTACTCAGTGGGATATAAATGGTTACTAACATCGTTTTCATGTTCAAATTACACCACATTTGGTCATGGGATCTCTTGCAGGCTGGCTTCAACAAACAAAATATTCCAGGGTCTTAGTGGTCTTTTTCTGCTACCATTCATGGAATTAGTCATTTCTCCAAGGAGCTCTGGCCCCATATAGTGGAGAATGGTACTTAGAAACTAAGATCTGAGTACTGAGTCTGCTTATTGCTATTGTGTTACTGCTCCCAGGACCTCTCAATGGAGAGGAAACACAAACAGACACATACACTCTTCAACCATTTTGACAGAAAGCAGATCAGTGGTTGTACAGGATGGTGAACAGGGGTTGGAGACAGGAATTATAAAAGAGTACAAGGAAACTATGGGGGTGATGGGTATATTCATAGGTCAAACTTATCAAAATGTGCATTTTAAATATGTACAGTTGTGCTGTGCTAAGTCACTTCAGTCATGTCCGACTCTTTGCGATCTCATGGACCATAGTCCGCCAGGCTCCTCTGTCCATAGGATTCTCCAGACAAGAATACTGGAGTGGGTTGCCATTTCCTACTCTAGGGGATCTTCCCGACCAAGGAATCGAACCCAGCTCTCTTAAGTCTCCTGCATTGGCAGATGGGTTCTTTTCCACTAGCACCACCTGGGAAACCCATATGTAAATTATACTTCAATAAAGCTGTTAGAATTTTTAATGTTCCTGGATTCACCAGGGGAAGAAAGCAATACACTATGGATGTCTAACACCTTGTCTTCTAAGAAACTGCTTAAAGAAAAATAATGCATATGATTTTTATATCAGGAAATTCATCTTAGGTTCAGCATGTGTAAAATTAGAAGGACAATATAAACTTCTTCAAATATTTTTCTAAAATTAATATTATAGAATGTGGGACCTGTTTTCTGGGATTATTTAATGATGTTTAAAAAATGGGAATGTATTTGGAATCTAAGTTTTAAGTGAATCTTCTAAAACAATGATAATGAGTAAAATCAATAATAAGTTTATGCAAAGTCATTTGCATGCAGGAAAAACATTTAGTAATTTCTTTTGTAAACCATGTGACCAAAAAAAAAAAAATTCAAATATATTGTTTTAAAAAAATATCTTGTGCATCCTTTGACCCAATAATTCCACATCTAGTATTTTTCCTGGAAATAAAGTCACAGGCATACCAAAAATTATTATGGATAAGAATGTTCATTACAATGTTATTTATAATATGAAGAGTTTTAATCAACCTAAATGTTTTGATAAATTATAGTTTAACAGTGCAATTCAACTTGAAATAGACATTAGACTATTGTAGAATATTTGGTGTCAGGGAGAAATGTTCACTATATATTTTAAGTGAGAAAAACAGTATGGATAAAACTCAGCAGTGGCCACGGGACTGGAAAAGGTCAGTTTTCATTCCAATCCCAAAGAAAGGCAATGTCAAAGAATGCTCAAACTACCACACAACTGCACTTATCTCACATGCTAGCAAAGTAATACTTAAAATTCTCCAAGCCAGGCTTCAGCAATACATGAACCATGAACTTCCAGATGTTCAGGCTGGTTTTAGAAAAGACAGAAGAACCAGAGATCAACTTGCCAACATCCCCTGGATCATAGAAAAAGCAAGAGAGTTCCAGAAAGACATCTATTTCTGCTTTATTGACTATTCCAAAGCCTTTGAGTGTGTGGATCACAACAAACTGTGGAAAATTCTGAAAGAGATGGGAATACCAGACCCATCAGATGGCCTAGTATCAGATGGTCAAAGTATTGGAGCTTCAGCTTCAGCATCAGCCCTTCCAATGAATATTCAAGTTTGATTTTCTTTAGGATTAACTGGTTTGATCTCCTTACCATCCAAGGGACTCTCAAGAGTCTTCTCCAACACCACAGTTCAGAAGCATCAATTTCGCGCACAACTTTCTTTATGGTCCAACTCTCACATCCGTACATGACTACTGGAAAAACCATAGCTTTCACCAGATGGACCTTTGTTGGCAAAGTAATGTCTCTGTTTTTTAATATGCTATCTAGGTTGGTCATAGCATTTCTTCCAAGGAACAGTGTCTTTTAATTTCATGGCTGCAGTCAACATCTGCAGTGATTTTGGAGCCCCCCAAAATAAAGTCTGTCACTGTTTCCACTGTTTCCCTATCTATTTGTCATGAAGTGATGGGACCAGATGCCATGATCTTAGTTTTCTGAATGTTGAACTTTAAGCAAGTTTTTCACTTTCCTCTTTCAATTTCATCAAGAGGCCCTTTAGTTCTTTGTTTTCTGCCGTAAGAGTGGTGCCATCTGTCTATCTGAGGTTATGGATATTTTTCCTGGCAATCTTGATTCCAGCTTGTACTTCATTCAGCCCGGCATTTCACATGATGTATTCTGCATGTAAGTTAAATAAGCAGGGTGACAATATACAATCTTGACGTACTCCTTTCCCAATTTGGAACCAGTCTGTTGTTTCATGTCCAATTGTAACTGTTGCTTCTTGACCTGCATACAGGTTTCTCAGGAGGCAGGTCAGGTGGTGTGGTATTCCCATCTCTTTCAGAATTTTCCACAGTTTGTTGTGATACACACAGTCAAAGGCTTTAGCATAGTCACTGAAGCAAAAGTAGATATTTTTCTGGAATTCTCTTGCTTTTTCTATGATCCAGGGGATGTAGGCAATTTGATCTCTGGTTCCTCTGCCTTTTCTAAATCCAGCTTGAACACCTGGAAGTTTATGGTTCACGTAATACTGAAGCCTAGTTTGGAGAATTTTAAGCATTACTTTGTTATCGTGTGAGGGCAGTTGTGCGGTAGCTTGAACATTCTTTGGCATTGCTTTTCTTTGGGATAGAGTCTATAATCATTAGTCTTTATAGAGTCTGTATTTATCCCATTTAGTATTAATGAGCCTATATTTCACTGCAGAAATTATGCTGCCCAGAACTCCTGAAAGTGTCACATAATAGAAAGTACAGATATCATTTTAATATCCAAAGATGTCTGAACTCCAAAGCATATGCCCCTGAGAGTTTCAGGTAAGGTATTAAGGACAATATTTTGTGATTAGTGAAAATGAGGGAGGAAGGAAGGGAGGGAGGGAGGAAAAGAAGAAAAAGTTTATAATCTGGGGGGAATAAAAAAAGTTCTGAAAAGGGTGCCAGGGGCAAATTATATGTGGGAAAGTGTTGGTTGCTTAGTCGTGTCAGACTCTTTGCGACCCCACGGACTATAGCCCACCAGGCTCCTCTGTCCATGTAATTCTTCATAAGAATACTGGAGTGAGTAGCCATGTCCTTTTCTAGGAGATCTTCCCGACCCAGGGATCGAACCTGGGTCTTCTGCATTGCAGGCAGTTTCCTTACCATCTGAGCCACCAAATTAGATGTAAGAAGGGATTAAATGTAACTTCTGCTGTTTTTCTGTCAAAGCTCTTCAGCCAAAGGCCACCAAACACACGAACTAGGTTCATAACTTGTGCAGGGAAAGAGGCCGAACCCCAGGAGGCAACCTTGGGGTGTGTCAGTGAGGAGCGTGGTTAGAGAGAGCTGTTGGCTGAATGTATGCTTTAATGTGTGCTTTGGGAAGGGACTGGGTGCCCTCAGAAACTGGAGGCGAGTCTATGACTTGGTATCCCAATAGGTCGTCTCTTGGGGAGGAGGGAATGGAAGGAGGAGAGAAGAAGCAGGCAATCCTCTTGGATTGTGAAGCCTGTCTGTGAAGCCATGACTTTGTCTGTGCTCAGACACGGTTAGGAAGTGGCCTGGCCTTGCCTGGAAACTCGCGGTGGTGGAGGACCCTCATGCTGGTGTTCTATGTCTGGTAGGGGCACAGCTTGGCTCTGCTTGGCTCAGCTCTGAGTGCCAGGCCGCTTCACTTCTAACTCAGTGTCTGGCCTGAAAACCCCATGGACAGAAGAGCCTGGAGGGCTGCAAAGTGTCAGTCACGACTGAGCTCACAGAATAGTTTTAGGTCCACAGAAAGATTGAGCCGAAAGCCCTCTCCCCAACCAATCAGCACCATAGACCTGTGGTTAACATCTTCCCTCTGTGTGATAAGCTTGCAATATGGTGAGGCTGATGAGCCAGCGCTAACATACTACCATTAACCAAAGTCCGTAGTTTTACATTAGGGTTCATTCTTCGTGTTGCACTCTTCTATGAGTTTTGACAAATATATAATGGTGAGTTTACACCATTACTGTAGGATACAGAATAACTTCACTGCTCTGAAAATCTCCTGTGCTCCAACTATCCATCTCTCTCCACCTCCCCCTGGCCCCGGGTAACTGATCTTTTACGACATCTCTATAGTTCTGCCTTTTCCAGAATGCCATTTCAGACTGGCTTCTCTCATTTCATAATATGTGTTTGAGGTTCCTCTGTGTCCTCTCACAGCTTGATAACTCTTTTTTTTTTTTTAATCACTGATGTTCCATTGTTTGTCTTTCAAATTTTGTATTCCATGGTTCCAGGCTCTTGTGCTGTAAACATCCTTGCCATAAGCATGGTTGCAAACATTTCGCCAAATAACTAACTGGCCTTAAGGCAATTTTCTCGAAAAGATAAAATAACAAAACATAAAAGAGGGACATTATAAAAGAATAGTGAAACATAAGAAATTAATAACAAAATTTAAAGACTTCATTGTGAAACGCAAAAGATTTGAATACATTTAAAATGTGTGTAGCTTCATGACAATACTCTGTAAATAACTGATTTTATTTTGGGTTTTGCTTGTCTAAGCACTTCTCTTCCAAGTCTTTCATTCACAGTATTTTATACTTTTTCTTCTTGTTGATTTTTCTCCTCCTTTGGCTTTGCACAGGTTTTTTTTTTTTCCCACTAAAAATATCTTCCTTAGTAAGAGAGGTATCAGATTCCACAAAATAAAATGCATATTTGTACCTGAGCTCTGTAGTACTGGGTACTCTTGTCATATTGTCACATGTCCACTGGAAGACGTTCCAAAGTTCAGTGGGAAATGTGGGTCCAAGTTTGTGCCTTCAAGGGCTCAGCCTCTTTCTCCTCTGGTATATGTAATGTGTTTTAGAATAAGAAGCCACCTTTGGAGCAATTTGTTGTCATCTGTCGGCTTGATAAAATCATCAGTAAGGTCAATAACATATCTGAACCAGTTGAAATCAAACTGTCAAACCAAAAACTGTCAACCAGTTATTTTATCTTTAATGGCAAAATTGCTTATAGCCAATTAGTTATGCAGCAAAAATGTTTGCAGCGACCATGTTAAGGGCAAAGAAGCTTACGGCATACACAGTTTGTTGCTCCATCCACCTATTGAAAGGCTTCTTGGCTGCTTCCAAGTTGTGTCAGTTGTGGATCATGCCCCATATCTGCATGCAGGTTTTTGTGTGATCAAGTTGTTAGCTCATCTGAGTAAACAACTAGAGATCTGATTTCTGGATCACACGGTAAGACTGTGTTGCTCCACATCCTCACCAGCACTTGGTGTTGTCAGCGTTTTTGATTTTAGCCATTCTCTTGGGTGTTTTGCCGGTAGATTTTTTTAAAAAATACCAGCTCTCCATGTAAGAGAAAGCACAAAATTACCAACTTTCATGGTATAAATCACCCCAGCACGGCCAATTTAAGCAACCGAAGCGATGTCGCTGAACGCAGAGTTGGAGGAGATGTACCAGGGTGTTTGCGCTGCCTATGGCACCTCTGCCTACAGCTGCTCAGCGCAGAGACTGGGCTTAGCCATCGTGGACAAATCCTGTTTCATCTTCTTGGACTGGAGGCCACTGCTTGATCATTCACGGTTGACTTCCTGGTGATCAGAGTGGGAAAATCATGTAAGCAGCAGCCTCTACAGAACCCAAGCTTAACTAGGCTAATTTCTGTCTTAATGACAAGGATGTTAAGTGTGGCAAGTGGGTATTTAGCTAGCACTAAGCTGTGCTCTTCAATGCTTGGTGATACAGCAGAGCTTCCAACTTCTAGAAGCTCATCTCCCAAGTCATCTAAAATGGTTTATTCCCAAAAGACCAAATCCTGGCCACCCTAAATCTTTTCCCTTTTCTCTTACTTTGACCATGACCCCACTCAGTACCCCAATACCTTTCTGGTGTGCTGAGTCACTCAGTTGTGTCTGACTCTCTGTGACCCCATGGACTATAGCCCGCTTGGCTCCTCTGTCCATGGGATTCTCCAGGCAAGAATACTGGAGTGGGTTGCCATTTCCTTCTTCAGGGGATCTTTTCTACCCTGGGATCGAACCATTTTCTCTTGCATCTCTTGCATTGGCAACTAGATTCTTTACCACTGTGCAACCTGGGAAGACCATACCTTTCTGGGGTCACCCTCTTTCTCTCCACAGCCAGTGGGGTTTCCATAGTTTCTCAGAGGGCACCCGATGGCATCACCAACTCGATGGACGTGAATTTGAGCGAGCTCCGGGAGTTGTTGATCAACAGGGAAGACTGGTGTGCTACAGTCCACGGGGTTGCAAAGAGTTGGACATGACTGAGAGACTGAACTGAACCGAACCCGGTATAAATGTTAAGCTCTCTGAAATAAGAAAACAATTGTATGCACACAGGATTATGTTCGTAATCTCCAGGAAGGTTCAATTATGTAACCGATTCTTCTCCTCCTAGAGCATTCTTTCTTAGTCACCAATAAGCGAGGTTGGTAATGATCATTTGATGATTTCATGTACAGTAATTATTTGATTAAAGCTAAATTTAGCCTTTATATGTGAGATTATGCTTTGAAGTGTGACTAAATGAAACCGGGCTCCGCAAGCATGAAACAGGTGCAGCCATGAAGTCGAGGCGAGGGTGTGGGAGCAGGATGGCTGGGTTCTGTGCCCAGTCCTGTCACATGAGTCCTACTCCGCTGGCATAGGGGGGACCTCAGTACAATTAGCAGATGGGATTAGTAGGGGTGATCATCCCAGATAAGTGAAGTAATTTATCCAAAAGGAAAACAACTCCCTGCGGCCCTGGAGGCCCTGCCAGTGGCCTGATCCCTGCTGGCTTCTCCGGCCTGCTGCAAGTGCCCTGCACTAAGCCCAGGTCTGACCTTGGGCAGATTGTGCAATCTCTTGAGGTTAATTTCCTCGTCTGTTACCTGAGACTGCAGCATTTCATGATGGACAGGTGGGCTGGCTCAGAGGCTTCAGCCATGGGCTGGAAGCAGACGACAGGGAATTTAAAACCAGTTTTGTCACCTTTGGTGCTATGTGACCTTGCCTGAGAAAGCACTTAATTTAAACCCGTTTCTCTCTCTCCTAAATAAGGATTATGATGATGTTGGGCTAGGAAATTATAGGACACTATCACCCCTGACCCCCAAAAGTCCTGTTAAACCTGGCCCAAACTCCAATTCCTTGACCTCTAGAGGTCCGAAATCCTCCCCTCGGTTTCCCTGAATTTCTGGGCTCACCTACTGCTGATTATTCTGCCTCCAGGCACCTCATTCACGTATGTTACCTCCACTCTGCCCCACATCAACCTGGATGGCAACCCGGCTGGACAAACATGAAAAATACACTTCTGTAGAAGCATCCTGTGAACTGAAAGAAAGTGAATGGGGTGGGGGCGCAGTGGCCACGGAGAGGGCAGTGGCACCTTTCCGGCATCTCGCAGCCTCACACACATCCAAACATCCTTAGTAGGAGCACGTGCTCAGTGCTTGATCGCGTCTGACTCTCCGTAACCCCGTGGACTGTAGCCCACCAGACTCCTCTGTCCATGGGATTCTCCAGGCAAAAACACTGCAGTGGGTTGCATGCTCTCCTCCAGGGGATTTTCCCAACCCAGGGATCAAACCCACGTCTTTTATGTCTCCTACACTGGCAGGCAGGTCCTTCGCCACTAGAACCAACAGGGAGCATAATCTTTCCCATTCTGCCTCCCAGTTCAGTTCACTCGCTCAGTCGTGTCCGACTCTTTGTGACCCCATGAATCACAGCACGCCAGGCCTCCCTGCCCATTCACTCAAACTCATGTCCACCGAGTCAGTGATGCCATCCAGCCATCTCATTCTCTGTCGTCCCCGTATCCTCCTGCTCCCAATCCCTCCCAGCATCAGAGTCTTTTCCAATGAGTCAACTCGTCACATGAGGTGGCCAAAGTATTGGTTTCAGCTTTAGCATCATCCCCCTAAATTCCAGCTTCTGTTCCAAAGCACTGATCAAAGTATTTTGCCAACAATCCAGGTTTCTCCTTCTAAGGGAGATGCTGGTGAATAAAAGTCTCTCTGTCTCATTACAGTTATAAGAACTGATCCGATGTGCTTTGACATGGGGCCATCTCATGCTATCCTCACCAGGACCCTAAGAAGTGTGGTTTTACTGATGCAGATGCAGAAGTAGGGTGGGGGTGGGGGATGAAGTGAGCACTCCTCAGCCTTAGGGGAGGGCAGTGCTGAATTCAAAGCCAAGCTGATTCCAAAGCCCAAGTTCTCCTTCTACCACCTTACCCTTGGTCCGCGAGTCTTGGGAACCCCCCAGGACTGGTCTGGATGAACACCTGCTCCCAGGAAGATGCTGGCAAGTCACCCTCCCCTCCAGGAGGGCAAAGACCCTGCTTCCACATCACCCTCTCCCAGGGGAAACCTGGTTCCGGGAGCACCAAGGGGCAGCCAGGGTCTCCCAAAGGCCTTGATGAGGAGCAGCAGGAAAGGAGCTTCACTCTCCAGCTCCCCTCCTTCCTGGTCTGTCCTTTCACGTCCCCCATCAGCCTTCTCACTTCCTCAGCCTTCAGCACCTACCCCCTAAAACGACTCCCATTAAGACACCCATCTCCTGACAGCCAGGTAAAGGCACAAGCTGGTGGGTGATTCGGAGAGGAAGTTAGAGGTAAGGGGTGGAAAGCAGTGGGGACACACCCAGGAAGGAGGCATCTGAGCCAGGCTGGGAGGTTGTGGAGGTTGAGTCAAAGTGGAGGTCGTGACTGAGGAGGCAGTGCTCACAGTCCATGATGCATCTAAAGCCACTGGAAAGATCCACAAGCCATCCCCAGTAGCAAGAGTGACAAGACATGGGAACATATCTTAGCAAAATACATCAAAGTTCTCCTGGGCTCTGGAACACAGCTAGTCTCTTACAGCACCCCACTGTCTATCCAAGTCCAGCTCCAGCTAATGACAAAGGCTCTGTAACTTCCTGAGCACTCCCCACCAGCCGACAGGGAAAGAGATGGCAGAGAATGTGCTGAGTGGTCTGGACAATCAGCGTCGGGTTAGGATTAGCTCTGGATATCTGGTCTCATCACTACATAGCAAATAGAAGGGGGAAAGTAGAAACAGTGAGAGGTTTTATCTTCTTAGGCTCCAAAATCACTGTGGATGGTGACTGCAGCCTTGAAATTCAAAGACACTTGCTCCTTGGAAGGAAAGCTCTAACAAACCTAGAAGGTGCATCAAAAAGCAGAGACATCACTTTGCTGACAAAGGTTTGTCTACTCAAAGCTATGGCTTTTCCATTAGCCATGTACGGATGTGAGAGTTGGACGATGAAGAAGGTTGAGCGCTGAAGAATTGACGCTTTTGAATTGTCGGGCTGGAGAAGACTCTTGAGAGTCCTTTGAATTGCAAGGAGATCAACCTAGTCATCCTAAAGGAACTCAACCATGAATATTCATTGGACGGACAGGTGCTGATGCTGAATCTGCAATAGTTTGGCCTCCTGATGTGACAAGCCAAGTCCCTGGCAAAGACCCTGAAGCTGGCAAAGACTCAAGGCCGGAGGAGAAGGGCAACAGAGGATGAGATGGTTAGATAGCATTACTGACTCAGTGGACATGAATCTGAGCAAACTCCAGGAAATAGCAGAAGACAGGGGTGCCTGGCATGCTGCAGTCCTGGGGGTTTCAAAGAGTTAGACGTGCCTTAGCACCTAAACAACAGCAACATGGATAACATACAAAAAAAGACCAGCAGAAAGTCAGAGCTGATTCTGCGACCTCAAACAGGGGAGTGAGAGGGCTGAGGGAGGAGGTGGGGAGACACAGTGCAAAAGCATCCTTTAGTTTCAGATCATCAAGTAAATGGAAGGTGATGTCATTATAACACCTTACGTTTCTACAGCACTTTACCCAATGCTTGCATGTACATCATTTCTTTTAGAAAACTGAATTGTCCAGGGTCTGGAGTTCAGTTGCGCAAGTTGAACTGTAGCCTTACCACGTGCTCATCCATGATGTTATTTTTTATTTTTAATAATTTCATGTTGTGGACCATTTTTAAAGTCTTTATTGAATTTGTTACAATATTGCTATTGTTTTAGTTTTTATGGCCACGAAGCCTATGCGATTTAATTCCCCAACGAGGGATCAAACCTGCACCCCTGCAGTGGAAGGCAAAGTCTTAACCACTGTACTGCTGGGGAAGTCCCTCATCCATGACTTTACAAAGACAGTTTTCTTCCCTGCATCTCACGATGGAAATGCCAATCATACTGTCCTCACGGGGTCGGTATGGGGACTAAATGAGACAGACACTCATTCACTCATTCATTCAAAAGTTTTGAGCAGCTCCTATATGCCAAGCTCTGTTCTAAGCACAGGGAACAAATTATGCCAAAAGTTTTCTTTCCGTGAAACGTTCTCTCTAGTGGGAGAGACAGAGAATGGCCATTGATTGGACTGTATTGTATATTAGAAGGTGATGTGGGATACGAGCTAAACTGAGCTGGTGGATGGGACCCTAGCACCTGGCACCTCTGAAGCATGGGCCAAACACCTGCCATTATTATCCACCCCTCTCCCGTTCTCAGTGACCCTGCATGCTGGACAGGCTTATAACTTACATCTTATAGGTGTGCCACTGAGGCTCAGACAGGTTGAGGACCTTTCTAGGGCCACACAGCCAGCACAGGCCAAGCCAGGACTTGAATCTGACCCCCTACTCCAGGGCTCTCTCCCTATCTTCTGCAAAAAGAGGAAGGGAGAAAAGCCCCAGGGGACACGCCCCAGAGAAACTGCTGTCACCGCAGCTGTGTCACCTTCCTCCCTGCCCCGCAAGCCCAGAACTTGCTGAACAAGCAGGACACGCAGGCGACCTGGCCCTGGGTGCCTGCTGGGAGGCCAATCCCAGAGCCTCCTGGCCAGGGTTCCCGTGGTGCGGAGGCTCTCGGGGCGCCAGGGAGAACGGTCAGCTTGTTTTACTGACTTTCCACCCGGATGACTCCTCCAGGCCTGCAGTTAGGAGACAGTGAACAGAAGGCAGAGAAGAGGAACCCTGGGCAGCCCCCCAGGGCCGTGCCTTCTCTGACCCCCAGGGCCTTTCGGAGTCAGGGCAGGGCTTAGACAGCAGCCCCAGTCCGCAAACAGCAGCCCCAGTCCACGCTCAGGAGTGGCTCCTCTGGGCCAGAGCTCTAGGCTCCAGAGCAAGAGATGGCAGCAGGCAGCCTCCACCGCAGGTCCTGGCTGTGTGGGGCCTCCATCCAAGGCTTGCAGCCCTGCCTCTCAGCAGGCAGCTGGGGTTGTCTGACTCCCATTCACAGGCCAGGCCCTGCCCCTGGAATTAACCAGAACTCTCTGGCAGTAAGTAAGTGTTCAGCTGCCCTTGAACCAGGCACCACTAACACCGGCCAGGGTGTTACTACAGGCTAGTGATACTACAAGCTTCCAAGGGCCGCCTGTCTTCTTGTTGCTCAGTCGCTAAGTCCTGTCTAACTCTTTGCGACCCTGTGGACTGCAGCACGCCAGGCTTCCCCGTCCTTCACTATCTCCCGGAGTTTGCTCAAACTCGTCCATTGTGTCGGTGACACCATCCAACTATCTCATCCTCTGTCGTCCCCTTCTCCTTTTGCCCTCAATCTTTCCCAGCCTCAGGGTCTTTTCCAATGAGTCACCTTCTTAGGTCTGGGAATAACACTGCCCCTGCTGATACACCCCCAAGATCCACAGCAGAGCACCCCCAAATGACTGCCATGGAGGCCCACTCACTTGATAACACGCTCCCCCAGCCAGACAGGAGCTCCCCAGGACTACAGGACCCAAGCCCTTTCCTCACACCACTGTTCCCACCCTACCCCCACCCCCCACCCCCAATAGACCTAGTTCCAGATACCAGCCTGCATGGTCCCAGGGCCGCTCCCTGGCTCCTGCAGACTATTTTAAGATCTGGGCTTCCCAGCTCTAGGAACGCAAGATGAAAGTGAAGTGACATATTCTGTTTTGTAAATGCCTTTTCAGGGGCTTTCCTGGAGGTCCAGTGGTTAAGAATCTGCTTTGCAATTCAGGGGACACCGGTTTGATCTCTGGTCTGAGAAGATCCCACGTGCTTCGGAGCAACTAAGCCTGTGAGCCACAGCTACTTCAGCCCATAAGCCTAGAGTCCATGCTTCACAGCAAGAGTAGCTACCGCAATAAGAAGCCTGCTCACTGCTACTAGAGAGTAGTCCCCACTTCCCACAACTAGAGAAAGCCTGCCATAGCAACGAAGACCCAGCTCAGCCAAAAATAAATGATTTATTTTAAAAAATTTTTATTATAAAAATTCAAACAACAGAATGCATACAAAGTAAAAAGCAGTAGCTCTGAAATGGGTGAAGGGGATCAAAAGGTGCAAATTTCCAGTAAGCTCGGGATATAATGTACAGCTCGGGGACTGTAGTTAATAATACTGTGTTGCATAGTTGAAAGTTGCCAAGAGAGTAGATCTTAAAAGTCTTCATCACAAGAAAAATAATTCTGTTACTATGTGTGGTGATGGATGTTAATTAGACTTATCGGGGTGATCATTTCACAATATACACTCTAATGCTGAATCCTTGTATTTTATGTCTGAAATGAATATTAATATTATATGTCAAAAATCAATAGCTCTTCCCACACCATCCTCCTTAACGTCAATTCCGAGAAGTGTCTACACTTAACAGTTTGGTATGTATTCTTCCACTGTTTTATACATATACATATACACATACACTCAAACACATACCCCACATAGAATTCTTTCACATAAGCAGGAATATTTCGTATAAACCGTTCTGCACTTTGCTCTTTTTTTTTTTTTTTAAGCGGTAGTCACTTTTTTAAAACTTTTGTTTTTAACATTTTTACTTTTTTTTTTTTTTTGCCATGTCTTGGAACATGTGGGATCCTGAGAGATCAAACCAGCACCCCCCACATCGGGCATGTAGAGTCACTAGGAAGTCCTGAACTTTGCTCTTCTGAGTGCTGCAAGGGCATTTTTCTCTGCAGGACATTTAAAGCTGACTCATTGCTCTGGGCTTCTACAGCATTCATGGCAGAGATGTTCCATGATATGTTTAATCATTCCCCTATTGATGTACAGTTACTTAGTTTTCAATTATTCACCTCTACAAATAAAACTGCAATAAAATATTTGTGCACACATCTCTTCATACTTGCATTTTTCTATAGGTTCACTTCCAGGAACTCCTGTTATCCCATTTTATTTTATCTTTGATGACAAGTGAGGTTGCCATATTTTCATCTGTTGGTGGGCACTTTGCACAGAAAAACGAATTTGTTCTACTTTCCCCATGTCTCTGTTCCAGTAAGTAAGCCTCACCAGTGGGTAATGGAGAAGAATTCGGAAGAAAGATGGGAAAATCTGTCAATAGGCTGAAGAATGGCAGGCAGAGTAGGATTCATACCAGTGGATGTGCAGGAGGCCAGCTCACAATTGGATGGTGGACAGAAGGGAGGCTGACTCAACAGACACATCCTCCCCCATTTCAGCACCCTCACCCATGCTGCCTTCAGAAGCAGCAAGCTGAGGTGGGTAGGGAAAGGGAAACCAACTCAAAGTCAGAGATGAGTTCAAAACCAGGCTGAGATGGGGAGAAATCAGTGCCTCAGTAAGAAAGGAATCAGCCACGTCGGCACTACAACAGCTGAGCACCAAAGAATTGATGCTCTTAAAATAAACAAATGGGACCTAATTAAACTTAAAAGCTTTTGCATAACGAAGGAAACTATAAGCAAAGTGAAAAGACAGCCTTCAGAATGGGAGAAATAATAGCAAATGAAGCAACTGACAAAGGATTAATCTCAAAAATATACAAGCAACTCCTGAAGCTCAATTCGAAATAAACGACCCAATCAAAAAATGGACCAAAGAACTAAACAGACATTTCTCCAAAGAAGACATACAGATGGTTAACAAACACATGAAAAGATGCTCAACATCACTCATAATCAGAGAAATGCAAATCAAAACCACAATGAGGTACCATCTCATGCCAGTCAGAATGGCTGCTATCCAAAAGTCTATAAGCAATAAACGCTGGAGAGGGTGTGGAGAAAAGGGAACCCTCTTACACTGTTGGTGGGAATGCAAACTAGTACAGCCACTATGGAGAACAATGTGGAGATTCCTTAAAACACTGGAAATAGGACTGCCATACGATCCAGCAATCCCACTGTTGGCATACACATCGAGGAAACCAAAATTGAAAGAGACACATGTACCCCAGTGTTTATCACAGCACTGTTTATAATAGCCAGGACATGGAAGCAACCTAGATGTCCATCTGCAGACGAATGGATAAGAAAGCTGTGGTACATATACACAATGGAGTATTACTCAGCCATTAAAAAGAATGCATTTGAATTAGTTCTAAGAGGTGGATGAAACTGCAGCCTATTACACAGAGTGAAGTAAGCCAGAAAGAAAAACACCAATACAGTATACTAACGCATATATATGGAATTTAGAAAGATGGTAACGTTAACCCTATATGTGAGACAGTGAAAAAGACACAGATGTATAGAACAGTCTTTTGGACTCTGTGGGAGAGGGCGAGGATGGGATGATCTGAGAGAATAGCATTGAAACATGTATATTATCTTATATGAAACAGATCGCCAGTCCAGGTTCGATGCATGAGACAGGGTGCTCAGGGCTGGTGCACTGGGATGACCCAGAGGGGTGGGATGGGGAGGGAGGTGGGAGGGGGGTTCAGGATGGGGAACACATGTAAACCCATGGCTGATTCATATCAATGTATGGCAAAAACCACCACAATACTGTAAAGTACTTAGCCTCCAACTAAAATAAATAAATTTAAAAAAAAAGAATTGATGCCCTTGAACTGGAGAAGACCTATGTTGGAGAAGACTCTTGAGAGTTCCTTGGACAGTAAAGAGATCAAAATAGTCAATCCTAAAGGAAATCAACCCTAAATATTCATTGGAAGGACTGATGCCGAAACTGAAGCTCCAATACTGTGGCCACCTGATGCAACGAGCTGACTCATTGAAAAAGACCCTGATGCTGGGAAAGATTGACAAGCAGGAGGAGAAGGGGATGACAGAGGATGAGATGTTTGGATGGCATCACTGACTCAATGGACATGAGTTTGAGCAAGCTCCGGGAAATAGTGAAGGACAGGGAAACCTGTCATGCTGCAGTCCATGGGATCACAAAGAGTCAGACACCACTAAGCGACTGAACAACCATAAATACTAAAACAGAAACCCCTCACCATCCGGGCATTAGACTGATACCCTGTAGATGCACAAATGAGTGATAGGCTAGCAAATGCTTAACATCCAGCTCTCCAGGAAAAACAGAAGCCCTGAACTGTAGCAGCACTTGCTTGATTTCCATGCTGTGAATACCGCTGCCCCTTTTCAATTTCAAACTCGAAGGTGATGTCACTGATGGTGGAGCTGAGAAGAGAGTCAGGCACCTGGCTCTTGGCTCTCTCAAGCTGATGGGCTGGGCTCCAGCCCAGCCTTGGAGGACCTTGGACCAGGGAAATGGACAGGACACTGCCGAGAGGAGGAATCAGAGAGTAGTATAACCCTTATGCTTCTCATTTGTCCCTCACCGTGTGGGCATGATCACACATACCCATCAGTGATGAGGCATTTAAGTAACAAGAATAATAAGTGGAGCAGGGTGGAGGGGGCAAAGGGTGCTCGCTGAGAATGCCCCCTGTTGTCTGAAAGACCTTTTTAAGGAAGCAATTGATTTATTTTATTTCCTAACCTCCAAGCCTAAATCTGAGCCAAAAGGAGCTATAAGAGTTGAAGGAATGAAGGCTTCCACCTCCTTTGGTGTCTTCACTCCCAGACCCCCTTCTCCGATGGTTTCAGCTAGGTATCTTTCTAGTAGAAAAGTCTAAGCATGTCACTACTCTTAAAATGCCTCCATCCCACCTCGGCTCTTTAACACAGTTGACAGCGTCACCCATGGTCTGTCCCCTGCGCACCACTACAGCCTCATTTCTCTCTTTTGACCTAAATTCCAGTCTTAATGAATGGCTTCTAGCTGTTCAAATCAACCACACTCTGTCTTAGCTCCCTACCTTCCCAAGGGCTCTTCTTTCTATCTCGGACTCTCTTTTGCCTGCATCCTCAGCTCCCCAGACTCTTCAATAGGTCTTGAAGTTAACTCACTTCCCTACCCTCCAGCTTCGGTGATACCTTGATGCCCAAACTGCCAGGATGCCCTGCTCCCTCCACTGTTGACTCATGCATCGGTGCTCTGCCTCTCCACCAAACTACAAACTCCTCACAGGGCAGGGACCTCATCTTGTCATCACTGGGTTCTACTTCCTAGAAGGGTGTTTGGCACATATAAGCACTGAGGAAATAATTGTCAAATGACTCCCCAACTTCTATTCATCAAAATGCATTCATCAAACTTCCCTGGTGGTCCAGTGGTTAACAATCCACCTGACAGTGCAGGGAACACGGGTTCAATCCCTGGTCCAGGAAGATTCCACATGCTGTAGGGCAACCAAGCCTGTGTGCCACAACAACTAAGCCTGTGCTTTAGAGCCTGCATGTCTCAGCTACTGAAGATCACACACCCTAGAGCCTGTGCTCTGCAACAAGAGAAGCCACCGCAATGAGAAACCTGCGTACAACAGCTAGAGAGTACCCCATGTTCTCTGCAACTTGAGAAAGCCTGTGCTCAGCAATGGAAATGCAGCGCAGCCAAAAAGTTAAAATGAAAAAAATTAATTAAAAAATACGTTCATCAAATATTTGTAAGCACCTTAACATGCTAAGATCTGAATGAGGCCCAGGGATTCAGAAATCAGTAAGCACCGTACATAGGTGATATTACCCATCCTGCCTTCTCCCTGTAGAACACTGAGCAAAAAAACCAAGAGCCATGGGGAGTGACTAGGTGAGCAGTGGGAAGCAAGAGGAAAACTGTGGATTCCAGCTATAAATTATACAAATGCTTGGCATTAAAAAATTATTTTAACACATCAAATATTAAGTCATTCGTATGCTCTGCAATTACTTTATCCGTCATCAGAGCACTCAAGCTATTTGAAGCGGTGACAGATGGAAAGGAGCCTGTGCCAATTTCTCCTGCAGGTGCGCATCTGGGCGAGAGGGAGGGTGCTGTACGTGCGGGAAGGGAGGGGGTGGGGGCAGGGTGGCCGAGGTTATAAAACTGGAGCTGCTGTGAGAGAGGCTTGGCCAGAAATAAAAATGACAAATTTGCATACTGGAGAGCTGCAGGGCATTGCACTCCCTGGGAACTCAGGGTGATAATTAACTGGGCAACTCAAGGGAGGTGAAGCAGCGTGTTGCCCACATCACAGAAGGGGAAAATCAAGGCCTGGCAGAATTCAGGGGGTGGATGAGGCAGAGATACTGCCCAGACTGGATGTTCTGGCTCCACCACTTTAAGCCCTAATCCGTTCTCTGAGGGCTGCAACCTGGAGAAGCCAGGCAAACAGGAAACTGGGGAGAAGTGGGCCCAGGATTCCCTACGGATGGGATCCTCAGAGGCCAGCAGGTGAGGGATGGAGGGATGGATGGAAGACCAGACTCAGAATGTCTGACCCAGGCCTGACGGTTTCCTGGGAAACTCTAGCACAAGACATGAGATCCACTCTGGAAGAGACTGAATTGCACCTTTAAACCCAGCCTGATGCAGAACTTCCTGGATCCTAGAAGCTATTCCTGCCAGACAGCATCACCCATTCGCCTGTTTGCCCTTATCCACTGGTCCTCACCTCCTCCCCTAAATCCCAGAGCCTGGGGTCTGCTTCAGACATGCCATCCATGGCTGTCTCTGACAAGGCCCCCCATCATAGGAGGGCATGGCTGCCCCCCTCTGAGTCCACACCCAGCTCCTCCACCCCCATCGCCTTCTTCCACCCACTGTACTCATGCAACCACGCTGACTCCAGACCACACCACCTTAACCTTCTCAGTTAACTGCGGTTTCAGAACTCACTTCTCACTCCTCCCCTCCAATCCCTCCCCCATAAAAACAGGCAGGAGAAAACTGTTAGTTTCTTAAAAGAGAAACATTTTTACTGGAGCCAGGATGGATGCAGAGTCCCATGCTTCATTCATTCATTCCTACAAGAAATAGAAACTCATTTGCGACTCCGGGAAAAGCCCTCCAGCAGGCCCAGAATTATCGAGCTAAGTTAAGGCCCAGAGGAGAGCATGGCATAATACGGGAAGCAGGCAAGGGAGTGACTAACTACCCCTCGGGCAGGTTCTGGGATGTAGGGGTTGTGGGATGAGTACAGGAAGTTGGGGGTACATCAGACCTGGCCTGAGTCTGGAAGACTTCCCAGAGGCAGGTTTGTTTGAGCATATTCACAGGCAGCTCAAGGACACAAGTTTGGGACCTAATTGTCCCGGAAGCAAATAAGACGGGCAGAAGTGTGGAGGCTGAATCGTCATCTCATGTTCCCAAAATTCCCCTCTAAGACCGAATAATGTTGGGAAAGTGGCAGCAGGTGATGCAGGGGTGGGGTGGGGCAGGGGAAAGCACTGAGCTCCAAGATAAAACTTACAGGTTTGTTACAGAGGTGACAGGAATCCACTGGGGAACTTTAAGTATGGGACGGACACACTGGGATTGAGATCCAGAAAAACTCTCCCTGGAAAGGCTGGCCTGCATAGGAGGAGGGCTGTGGGTTTGGGCGAGGCAGAGGAATCAGGAAACTTCTACAAAAGTCTGGGTGGGGAGGGCTGTGTATTGGAATCTATTTCATATGGAGATCAACAATCCATCACACATTTTCCTCGCCACCACAATTGTGATATATTTTTTGATATTTACTTTTATTTATCTGGGTATTAGTTTTCGCAGCGGGATCTCTGATCATCGTTGTGACCTGCATGATCTTTAGTTGCAGCATGTGGGATCTAATTCCCTCACAAGGGATCTAACCCAGGCTTCCTGCCTTGGGAGCATGGGGTCTTCTTAGCCACTGGACCACCAGGGAAGTCCCCAGTGATCTTTGTGGGTTTCAAGTAGAAGTTGAGAATAAGATTGGAATAAAAACACAGAAACTCCGGTGGGGTAGGGGGAGAAGGGAAATGCAGTTACTGCAAGATCAGTTCAATTCAGGGGCTCAGTCATGTCTGACTCTTTGTGACTCCATGGACTGCAGCATGCCAGGCTTTCCTGTCCGTCACCGACTCCTGGAGCTTGCTTAAACTCATGTCCATTGAGTCAGTGATGCCATCCAACCATCTCATCCTCTGTCGTCCCCTTCTCCTCCCGCCTTCAAGCTTTCCCAGCATCAGGGTCTTTTCCAAGGACTCAGTTCTTTGCATCAGGTGGCCAAAATATTGGAGTTTCAGCTTCAGTATCAGTCCTTCCAATGAATATTCAGGACTGATTTCCTTTAGGATGGACTGGTTGGATCTCCTTGCAGTCCAAGGGACTCTCAAGAGTCTTCTCCAACACCACAGTTCAAAAGCATCAATTCTTTAGCACTCAGCTTTCTTTATGGTCCAACTCTCACATCCATACATGACTACTGGAAAAACCATAGCTTTGAGTAGAGACCTTTGTTGGGAAAGTAATGTCTTTGTTTTTTAACGTGCCGTCTAAGTTGGTCATAGCTTTTCTTCCAAGGAGCAAGGGTCTTTTAATTTCACGGCTGCAGTCACCATCTGCAGTAATTTTGGAGCCCCCCAAAATAAAGTCTCTCACTGTTTCCACTGTTTCCCCATCTGTTTGCCATGAAGTGATGGGACCAGATACCATGATCTTAGTTTACTGCAAGATAGACTCAGAGAAACAGAGAGTAGCTTTAGGAAAGAACTTAAGGGAACCAAGAAGAAGCCAGGCAGAAACACCTGCTGTATTCTACGAAGAGCTTGAAGCTGAATTCCAAAAGAATGCTCTAAGCTCCCCAAGTATCTGAGTTTCAGGGAGCCTCTTGTGGAAAGGCCTCCAGCTTGAAGGTCACCTACTACGTGCCTTGAAGCCATTCCTTTGTGGGACCCCAATCCTGGGTGTTGTTCTCTGGCTTCTTGGCTGACTCTGTGTGGCCAGGAGCAGAACCAAGCTTCCCTAGTCAGTAGCTGCAACAAGGTCCTGCCCCAGGAGGCCCAGTTCCCTGGCAGGTAGTGGCCCCCTGGCCACGCCTGATGTCAAGGGAGAATGAGGCACCCTCTTGAATGGATGGGGCTGAACTGGGAGACCAAACCCTTGTCAGTCAAGCGCCAACAGGGCAGTTCTAGACCTGCCGACGGGTTGTCATCACCCTTATAAAATAAAGCACCCCAATAATTAATATAGAATAAATTAATTAAAGGAAGTGGGAGCACTGCAGGACCCACTATGAATCGGGTGATAATTATTAGCAAACACAGAAGAGTCTTAATAACTGCCCCAATTCCTGCTTCATAGGTGATGGACTAAATCCTGACACCCGGGCATCTGAAGGTCAGAAGGGAACAGTGGCATTCTCATGGCCCTTGTCTGCTCATTTGACGCTTTTGAGAATTTTTTAAGCACGTCTGTCCTTCTGTCAGTCACCGTTCCAGCCCTCAGGCAGAAGAACCATAGGCTTCTCTCTACGTTCTGATGGGGGAAAAAGATAAAAGGGGCATCAGCCCTGTAATAGGGCTTCCCCACTGGCTCAGGGGGAAAGAATCCACCTGCAACGCAGGAGATGTGGGTTCGATCCCTGGGTTGGGAAGATCCCCTGGAGGAGGCATGGCTACCCACTCCTGTATCCTTGCCTGAAGAATCCCATGGACAGAGGAGCCTGGTGGGCTCCAGTCCACAGGGACACAAAGAGTTGGACATGACTGAAGCAACTTAGCAGGCGCACAATTCTGTAATAATCGAGCCAGGCTTCAGCTGATGGCTCCCCCACCTTCCTTGCTTCCAAGCAGCACTTTCTTGATCTGGGGTCATTACCCTGACTCTGACATCCCCTTACCTACATCTGGACTAAATTTGAAGAGCTTCTGGATAAATTTTTTAAATGATTAGAAATGGAGACTGTAACTTGTGCTTGACAGGCTCTGGGTTTTTGTTTTTTTTCTTTTACCAGTTCATTCACTTGCTCACATACTGCATAAAATACTTATCTGACCATTGACTGTGCTCCCTGCCTCCCCAGGTCATAATCAGAATGGACCTTCATCACTCAGCGACCACGCAGCATGTCTGCCAGGAGGTCAGGTTCAAGACCAGTACTGAGACTGTGGGGGCACTGGCCCCTTCACTCCCAAGTCAGGAGAGAGCCTTGAAAGGATTGTGTTTAGTGTTTTGTTTTGTTTTTTTTTAATCTATCTCCCACTGCAGAGAAGGGGCCACAGGGGAGCTTCAGTTTACGGACCCAACTCAGTCATGGACAGAGGTGGTCCATGAACCTAGAACATTGTCTGGCACATAGTACACACTCAAAAAATATTTTGTGGAATAACACAGAGAAGAAGATGATCGTAAGAACTTTCCAGGGTGGTCCTAGAGATGTCACACAAAGTGAAATGTCAAGAGAAACACAAATGCCGTATATTAATGTATATATATGGAATTTAGAAAAATGGTACAGATGAACCTGTCTGCAAAGCAGAAATAGAGACATGGGCATAGACAGCAAATGTATGGGCACCAAGTGGGGAAGGGGACTGGGGAGAATTGGGAGATTCAGATTGACACATATATGCATTATTGATACTGTTCATAAAATACATAACTAATGAGACCCTACTGAACAGCACAGGGAACGCTGCTCAGTGCTCTGTGGTGACCTAAATGGGAAGGGAATCCAAAACAGAGGGGATATGCATACATATGTATGTATATAACTGAAAGTGAAGTCGCTCAGTTGTGTCCGACCCTTAGCGACCCCACGGACTGCAGCCTACCAGGCTCCTCCATCCATGGGATTTTCCAGGCAAGAGTACTGGAGTGGCTTGCCATTGCCTTCTCCGATGTATGTATATATATACATTTAAAACTGATTCACTTTGCTGTCAGCAGAAACTAATACATTGTAAAGCAACTATACTCCAATTTTAAAAAAATTTTAAAAAGAACTTTTCAGGAGTTTTTGCACAAGCTCTGTAAGATTCTAAGGGTGAACCAGCGCCTGATCACAGCGGTACTTGTTCCCTCAGCATCACTATCCACCTATTACAGGGGATACGTGGGAAGAAGGAAAGGGCAAGGGAGACCAGAGCAGTCTTCTGTGGTTGCCTGGGGACCCTGTGAACTTGCCAGAGCCTGTGCAGAGCTGGGACTTACGGGATGTGCACTCACACCTCCCCTCGGGGGTCCAGAGACCACATCTCCAGCAAATCCAAATTCCCTCTGGCCCAGCCCGTGGCTGTTCCTAGCACCAACCAGCTAATCTTACACAGCAGAAAAGCAGTGGGCCGGGACTTGCCTGGTGGTCCAGTGGTTAAGAATCCGCATTGCAATGCAAGGCAGGCGGGTTCATTCCCCGGTCAGGAAACTAAGATCCCACATGCCACGGGAGCAACTAAGCCTGTGTGCCACAGCTAGAGAGAATCTGTGTGCTGCAGTGAAAGATCCCACACGACGCAACTAAGACCCAACTCAGTCAAATTTAAAACAGAAGAAAATCCTTCATTGGAATCCCAATCTCTGGCCCTCACACACGGCACAGCTCCTGGTCCCCAGTCCTCCAAGTGCCCCGCAGCCTTTCTGAGGCTGCTGAGCCTCCTGGCCAGAAGCAGCAAAGCCAGCATCTCCCATTGGGAAGGAAGATAGCGATCTCCTTCCAAGTCAAGTCTTGGGGGCACATGTGCTCTACCACTACCTCTGATGAAAAGGATGAACTGCAAAATATTGACAGACCACAGGAAGAGAAAATGCTTCTTGAACAGACTTGAGAGCCATGTGCAACCATTCCCGATCACAGACACTATACATGAATCCAGATCTCTGGTTACTGGCCAGACACCAGTTTCGTCTCTTTCTTTAATGAGGCTGAAAATGTGAAGATATTTTAGTGGTGAAGCAAACAGGGCCCCTTCTCTACAGCTACCTGCCCACACAGAGGCAGCTATCTGATTCTTGGGGGAGGAAGTCCCTTGGGAGCAAGTATGTTTGTGTATTATCTATGTTGCTTCAGGGGAACAGAACAGTACTAACTGTGCTTGTTCGTCAATGAAACCTTACTTTTGAAACCTCGCCCTCCACCAAGTTCTTCTGCTAAAACCCAGTCTGATCACCTCCTAACGTGTCTCATTTCCCCCCACTTCCCTCCACATCACCTCTCATCTGGGTGATGGCAGCTGTCCCGGATAGTGTCCCTGAAATCTTGCTACCTTCCCGTCCGTTCACCCCTCCAGCTGGAAAGATCTTGCCCGAATCCCTTCCCTAAAGCCGTCTAATGGTTTCCAGTGTCCTTAGGGTTGAGTTCAGTTCTCCTTAACATGACCTGACCCTTCCCAACCACTTCAGCCTTGCCTCTTACTCAATGAAAGAGCCATTATCAGCACCTTTCCACTTTTCAAGACAACAGTCCTCCATCCCTTCCAGGTTAGGTAGAACAGAACCTCCTTCGTGGCAACACCCCCCCAGAGCTCATCTTCCTCCCTGCCTCCCAACTGCTGTCAACCCACCTCTTCACCTACTAACTCAGTTCATCCCTCTAGCCTGCCACCTGCAGGGGATCTTATGCTCCCCAAACTAGTTACCGCCTCTGCTGCGTACTATTGAGTACTGCCATCTCTCTGAACTTAGTCCGTCTTATCCCTCATTAACGCTTTGTGATGGCAGGCTTCCCACGTGACTGACAGCCAGCCCTGGTTGGGCTTGTTTGCTGGCTGCTGCTTTAGCAACACCGCATGCAGTCTTGCACCAATAAGTGTGATTATTTCAGAACAGTAGCGAATCTCCACCTCTCTGCTCCCTTTCCAATCTCCTGCCCAGCGCTAGCCTTTAGCTCCAGGTTTCTTTCATACCTGGATCTTCCTTTTATTCAACCACTCGGGACTGGTTTACCTGTTGTATTAATACTTCCCTGAGATGGAACTGCCCTTGTCACTTTTCCTCACCTGTCACTGACTGGCTCAGCTTCGTATTTTCTCCCCTAGTCAGGAAATCCCACCAAAGACCTCAGAAGTTACCAGAAACTTTGAGAAATGCTGAAAAGTTGGCTCCTTAATTTTTCAAGGCTGTCGGGAGGGCTGGAGCACCCCCTAGAGGTGACAGCGAGGACGACTTTTGTGAAGTCGCCTGGGTCTCTCCCTGGATCCCCATCAACAAGTCAGAATTGCTAGCTGTAAATCTGGAAAGACTGAGAGGTGGTGTCTAGCCCTGTTGCCTACAGCTACAGATGAAAAACTTGACCAATAGGATCTCGAAGTGGAAAGATGGTGAAACTGTTGGTCTAGTGTCCCCCCTTGTCCCTCCCAGCCCCCTGGCATTTTAAACGCACTCACATGCGTAACTTCCCAGGTGGTGCTAGTGGTAAAGAACCCACCTGCCTATGCATGGGACTTAAGACAGCTGGGTTCAATCAATGGGACGGGAAGATTCCCTGGGAAAGGGCATGGCAACCCACTCCAGTATTCTTGTCTGGAGAATCCCATGGACAGAGAAACCTGGCAGGCTATAGTTCCTAGTGTCTCACAGTCAGAAGTGACTTATCACAGCACAGCACAGCACAGCACATCATACTTAATGTTTCTGTGCATATGAATTAAATTAAAACTATTAATTCAGGGTCAGCAGAAACAAATGCCTGGGATGGACACTCGTCTGCTTTCCTTCCCTCTCTAACACGGGTGAAGAATGTTATGACCTTAATGAGAGGATGTTTTACAGCCAAGAGCAGAGTCTAAGGCAATAAGTGACAGCCAAGGTCCTTCTTGCGGGGGAACATCCAGGAACTTGATTCCCGAATCTCTTTTCCAGAATCATACCAGATGGGATTGCACTGTAAACCCTCATTTCCACAGAGCTCCATCACCCATATGATAAAAAACCTGGAACATTATGGACAAATTTAATAATCATAGGAAATGAGAAATATTTATTTTTAGATCTTTTATGGGACCTACAAGGTAAAACGAGTGATGTTTTCAGAACACTCCCTCCCACCATACCCAAAAATAAACTCAAAATGGTTTCAAGACTTAAATATAAACTGTGACACCATAAAAATCCTAGAAGAGAACATAGGCAAAACATTATCTGACATAAATTATCACAATATTTTCTTAAATCAATCTACCAAGTCAAAAGACTTAAAAGCAAAGAATAAACAAACAGGACCTAATCAAATTTAAAAGCTTTTGCACGGCAAAGGAAACCATCAACAAATAAAAGACAATCGACTGACCAGGAGAAAATATTTGCAAATGATGCCACCAACAAGGGTTAATTTCCAAAATATACAAACAGCTCATGCAATTCAATATGTATTTTAAAAAAACAACCAGATCACAAAATGGACAGAAGATCTGAGTAGACATATTCCCAAAAGACATATGGATGGCCAAAAGGCACATGAAAAAATGCTGAACATCAGTAATTATGAGAAATGCAAGTCAAAACTATAATGAGATGTCATCTCACAGTGGTCAGAATGCCCATCAGCAAAAAAATCTACAAACAATAAATGCTGGAGAGGGTACGAGAAAAAGGAACCCTCCTACACTGTTGGTGGGAATGTAAATTGGTGTGGTTACTATGGAAAACAGTATGAAGTTTCCTTAAAAAACTAAAAATAGAGCTGTATGATCTAGAGTTCCACTCCTGGGCATACATGTGGAAAAAACAAAAATTCTAATTCAAAAAAATATATGTACTCCACTATTCATAGCAGCACTGTTTACAGCAGCCAGGCCATGGAAGCAACCTAAGTGTCCATCAACAGATAGATAAAGAAAATGTGGTACATGTATACATTGGAATATTAACCACAAAAAAGAATGAAATAATGCCATTTGCAACAACACAGATGGACCAGAAATTATCATATTAAGTGAAGTGAGTCAGACAAAAGACAAATATTACATGACATCACATATGTAGAATCTAAAAATCAGTATAAGTGAATCAATTTACAGAGCAAATAGACTCAAAGACAAACACGATTATCAAAGGGAATAGGGAAGAGGAGAGACATAAATGAATATACTATCCATAAAATTGATAAGCGACAAGGATCTACTGTATAACACAGGAAATGATATTTAACTTCCTATAATAATCTACAATAAATTTACTTCCCCAAAATAAATAAAACGAGCCTCTCACTTCAGTGAAAGCAGTTGACAGCATTTGTTGCCAATGATAAAATGACCTTTTAAGCAAAAATGTAATTTTGGAAACTGTGTGTCTGCCATTGTAAACCAGACCACTTCCTAACCCTGAAAGACTTTTCCAGTGGAGTCAGTGGTGTCATTAACAAACGTGGCATTTTTTTGTCGTGTATAATGAAGTCTGTCAACATTTGGAAGTCACTATTTTCATTTCTCAGTGAGTCACTATTTTCCAAATGACCAGGGCATGATGTCACTAAATCACGCAGGGTTGAAGATCCACTCAAGTGTGTGACTGACCGTTGGATTTTACTAATAATCTGAGCATGAAATTCACCCATGTGGTTTCAGATTCCACATTGCAGCTAACCTCTAAGAAACAGCTACTTGTCAATTTTTCGGGTAAAAAAAAAAAATCCCTGATTATCTATTAAATACTTCTCCTCTTTATGACTACATATCTGTGTGAAACCAAATTTTCTCTGTACATTGCAATGGGAGCAACACATCACAACACATTTTATTCAGAAGCAAACATGAGAATTCAACTATCTTCTTTTAAACACATATTTGACAGAGTTGTAAACAGGTAAAACAATGCCACATTTCTCATTAAAATTTCTTTGCTTTGGAAAATTTTTTTTTACAAAAATTGTGTTATTTATGCTAACATGTGATAACTTTATTGATGTTATTTTTAAAATTTATTTATTTGACTGCCAGGTCTTAGTTGAGGCACATGGGTTCTTTGATCTTCACTGTATCACGCGGGGTCTTTAGGTGCAACATGCAAACCCTAAATTGAAGCACGTGGGATCTAGTTCCCTAACTAGGGATGGAACCCGGGCCCCCTGCATTAGGACCATGGAGTCTTAGCCACTGAACCACCAGGGAAGTCCCTCAGTGTTGCTTTTAATTAACGCTTTTTTAAACTTCTCAGTTTGCGTTTCTAATATATATGAACAAAAATATTTTGTCTGTCATCCTTACCTCCATAGCAGCTGTAAATAAATCAAGTTATTAATATGTTAATCTCCTATATTAAAATTCTTTCAATTAATTCCATTGCAGTTAGAATAAAATCCAAACCCTTTCTGCAGCTCACAATGCATTAAAAAAAGGCCCACGGCCAACATTTGCTGTCATCTGGGGCCCCCAGTCTGAGTTCCAGCACAGCCTCCAGGTCCCTATTCCAGACCATACCAAGCTACTCTCACTTCAGGTCTTTGCATTTATTTATCGAGACCCTTGCATGGTGGCCTGGTTGAAGGAGGACTGGATGAAATTCTGGATCACAAGGACCCGAAGAAAGTGGTGTCTTTCCTGGACAGGTCTGTAGATCAGATTCAACCTGAAAGTTACCAGCTGGTGACTTTTGCTCTAGAAGTTCAAAGTGAAAAGAATGAAGATAAAAACCATGGTGGGGGAAGGGGGTTAAGAAAACGAAGAAGAAGAAGTACGCTTTTAGCAAAATTAAATGGCAAGGGTGCAGAAAGGCCCTGGGTTCTGATACAATGTGAGAGTCCCTGACAATTTCCATTTGAAGCCTGGGTCTCCTGCATTGCAGGCAGATTCTTTACCATCTGAGCCACAAGGGAAGAGAATTTCTTCACTTAATATTCCTTATAAATCGTTTCCTGGATAGTTTCTTGATTCTTTTTCACAGTCGCATTGTATTCTATTTTAGGGAGGTACCGTAATTTGTTTAAACACTTCCCTCTTGATGAGTTTATTTTTAATCATTCCCCTCTATTGTTTTGCAGTTAAAAACCAGTGGCAGTTAATAAATTTTTCACATAATCATGCAAGTGTGCAATATTCTATAAGGTAAATCCCCAAGAGTGTCATCGTTGGGTCAAAGGTTACCTATATTTGTAATTTTGATAAATATGGCCAAATTACTCTCCGTTTCACCTGCCAGCATTAATGTAAGAAAGTTCTAATTTCTCACAGGTACATCAACATAGCATCTTGTCAAATTTGGGGTTTTTCCAACCTGATAGGTGAAAAATGAAATTTTGGTGTAGTTTTAATTTGCATGACTCGAGTGAGATTGCACATCATTTTTATATACTTGGGAGCCATATCCATTTTCCACCCTTGAACTATGTGTTCACATCCTTCACCCAATTTCCTTTGGGATTTTTGGTCTTTGGCTAATTGGTAACTATGGGCTCTTCACCCATTAGGAAGACTGCCCTTCTCTGTGATATAAGTTGCAAATATTTTCCCCAGTTTATCATACTGGCAAGTGATGTTTTACCACGCAGAACTTTTTATATTGTTAAATTCCTCAATCTTCTGCAATTTCCATAGTTTCGTGATTTCTAGATTTTGAACCAGAATGAGAAACATATTACTCACCTCGGCGTTATAAAGGTTTTAACACAGAAAGTCTCTTAAGTTCTCCTTTGCATTTATATGGATTTTTTTAAAACATTCAATTTTGATTCATTTGGAGCTTTTTTTTTCCAACTTATCACACAGGGAAGAGGACTCCTTGCATCCTTGCTCCCCATCCAGCCCCCCTAGACTCCTATCCTAACCTGAACTTGGCCCTGTCACCACCTTTAGACATTACAGCAGCTGCCAGCAATGCGGACTTCAGGAGAAGGCAGCAGGCCTCGGGCATCTCCAGGAGGGATCAGAATTTCTGCACGAATCCGAGCTGTCTGGGACCAAACAAGGTTTGGGGGAATTGAAGGAGGCAACTGAAGGAACCCAATATCAGGGACCCCAAATTTGATTGCTTGAGCCACTTAAAATTCTTGGAGGTGCTGAACAGCGTCCCTTGGAAAGGGAGAGAAACAGACTTGAAAAGCAATTCCAGGGTTTCGACATGTGTTCTTTGCTGGTAGAATTCAGGGTGAGGATTTGAAGGGCCCTGTGGGAGTATCCTCTCTCGGCTCGCCCCTAATCCTCTCCAAATCGCCCGGGCTCTACAGCTGTTGGTTAGCCAGATAAACTATTTGTTCAATTATTCTTGGCCTGGATGGGGCGGCTTGCCTCAAAGGCTCTAGGCTTCATAATTCGGGCCACTTCAATCAGCCCGGGGCCCTCCCAGGGCCGCGGGCAGGAGACAGGGCCTGTTTGAAGACGGCAGTGGTCCTGGTAGCCTCTGCCTTCCACGGTCCTTTCATCTCCACCCAGACGGGGCTGGGGCGCTCACACCTCCCCACGGACCCCAGTGTCGGCGAGCAGAGTTCACTTTGGGAACGATGCCAAAGCCGAGAATCAAGGCGATAAAATAATTACAAATGAAAGGGAGATTAGCAGGCACTGTCGGGGCAAATGCTTCCAGAATGGTTCCTGAAATCTGGGGCGGCACATTCTCAAAGGAGACGCTGCTGCAGCTGCTGTCTCCATGGCAATGGGGGCAACAGATGCCCGCTGGGAGCGCTGGCTGCAAATGTCAGACCTAACAAAACCCCAGCCCTGGGGAGGCAGATGACAGCCCGGGTCACCTTTGCATCATGGAAATGGACTGGTAATTAACACAATTTTATTTTCTCCATTTGTCTGCTCTCCCTCCGTCTGCCCTTGGCTTCAGTGGAGACCCACTAATAAATGGTTGGCAGCTGTTGAGAGATGGGTCGGGTCTGGCGGTTGCTATGAGAAACATTCTCTTTTCTGGGTTTGATCCTCAGGGCTGCTGCAGAATCCTCGCAGCTCCGCTGGTATAATGACTGCTCAGCTGCGGTCTCATCTCCCCCGCTCTGCCCAGTGCTTATCTTAGTTTTCAGGACATCCTGAGGCAGCGGTAGTGGCTTCGGATCGCTGTGCACTCACCTCCACCCTATAACCTCCATCATTTGCTGAGACCCAGTCTAACAAAATCTAAGTAACAGGAGTGGAATCGCTGCATGAGTCCCAAACTTCATCCTTCCAAAAAGACAGCCCCTTATTGTCACTTTCTCTGTAAAAATTCTGGAACTACTATCGAAAGTGCCTCTCTAACCAAGATAACTACAAACTCAGACACTTTTCTTCACATGTTGCATGAACTCGGGCATCTCTATGGGATACCTTTCCTTAAAGCCAAATGTCTCAGCAATATAAGCACAAGATATGAAGAGGCACTTTCTAAATATTTACTGAGAGACCCTTCTTTTTAAAAAATGAACTCATCATGTAGTTACTAATTTGGAGTCAAATAAACCAGACACAATCTCAGCTCCACCTACTATGTGAAAGTGTAAACCATAAGCTCCCAGAGAATAGGAATCACACTAAGTTTTGGTCTATCTCCAATGCCTAGCAGAATGCTCAGTGCAAGCAGCAACAAAACGTAGAAGTTCTACCAGTTAGGATATCCCAAACTTCTGAAATCATGTCCCTTATCAGTAAGTTTTTAACAGGCATCTCCAATAGAGAGTTTATTTAAGTAAGTGACCTATCCTAGTAATAAAATGAGCACTGCAGAACATACAGAAAAGTAGAAATTGAAAAGGGCAAGGGTGAAAAATAAGTAGAAATTCTAATATTTTCTTCTACAATGGAAAACTTTGTTCTTTCACTTTAGAGACCACCATTATAGAGGATACACAGTTTCTACATTCAATGGACCTATGAAAGACCATGACCATTTTCAAGAAGACTTGAAAAAAATAACACTGGAAATTTGGGGAAAAAAATAAAGTAAAATGAAAGTTTAGAGGGAAAAGTGATTAACAAACTCATGGATGGCCTTCATGGTGCCCAAGAACCCCATTGAAATTGAATGCTGGAGTTTATTGCTGTGTGCATATGTGCACCTTTTTCTAAGGAAAGATTCAAATGGATCTGGAAGACAAGCATTTCACAACAAGTGGCTTAAAGAGAGAAGAGAAACAAGGGAAGACAGAAGTATTTTGTCCAAAGGTGTCCTGCTTTTGAAGATTGAACAAGCTGCACCTGATAGCATCATGCTCCAAAGTTTACCAGAGGAGATTGGGGTGTTTCCAAGGACTGAAACTTCATCTCGAGGTTACCAGTTTCTCTTTCAGCAGTCCGCACTTTCCAAACGAAGTCTTACACAGAACCCACATATACAAAAGTAGGTCAGAGTGAAGATGCTCTGGGTGAAGTAGGGTTCATACCAAACCACTGTCCCCTCAGCATCCCCATGTTGGTGAGTCCAGAGGACCAGGGACTTCCTTCAGATACAGCTGCAAAGTCCTGTGCCCAGCATTCTTGAGTCTGTGTGCTGACAGTTTTTCTTAGTTTATATCCTCTTCATTCTGTTCACAATTGCTCCTCAGCTATGGCGTTCACCTTTGGCTACCTTTCTTCTTTGGACAAAGTCCCCTTTAGCTACAGTTGGAGTGTCACCCCAGAACCACCCTTATCAGAACTACTGTTTTTCTTTGTTAACAATACAGAGTTCTAGGCATCGCCCCAGGCCTCCTGACTCGTAACCGCTGGAAACGACACTGTACACAAGCTCTGCACACACTGCTCATGCACCCTTGAGCCTGGGGTCTACCTTAGGGTGCTTGCCAGGACTCCCACCAAAATGCACTCAGCTTCACCTGAGCCTACCTGAAAACCAAAGACAGAGCCAGAAAGAGATGGAAAACCCAGGCATGGGTGTCCGTGGCTTCAAGGGGAACGATAGCTGAGTTCTCTGAGGTGACAATCCTCCTTCTCCGGTCTGGACACACAATGACAGGTGTTTTTTTGGTTTCTGTTTGTTTGGATTTTAATACAGTGCATAATGCCCTGCAACTTCCGTGTGGAACCAGGGCAGCAGAGAGGCCTGGGATTCACTCACGGGGAGGTCAGTCACCTACAGCCATGGGGCAGGGATGGTTTGTGGGGGGCGGGGGGGTGGGAGGACGGGCAGCACTGAGCCTTGAGGTTGGACCTTTCAGTGGGAGGGCAGTGCCCCTGGACTTATGCATTTTCCCACAGTTAAAAAGACATGGTGGACCTAGAAATTGTCATGCTGAGTGAAATAACTCAGAGAAGGAGAAATCTTGCATGACATCCTTTCTATGTGGAATCTAAAAAGAAATGATACAAATCAACCTACAAAACTGAACCAGGCTCACAGACTTGGAGAACGAACTTACGGTTACAGGAGTGAAGGATGGGGGGAAGGGATAGTTAGGGAGTTTGGTATGGACAGGTACACACTGATACATTTGAAATGGATAACAAACAAGGACCTACTTATAATAGAGAGGACTCTGCTCAATGTTATGTGGCAGCCTGGATGGGAGGGGAGTTTGGGGAAGAATGGATACTTATATATGTATGGCTGAGTCCCTTTGCCCACCCAAAACTACCCCAGTATTATTAAATCATCTATACTTCAATAAAAAGCAAAAAGTTTAAAAAATAAAACCTGATTCTTTAAAAAAAGAAAAAGACATGGGACTTCCCTGGTGGTACAGTGGTTATTAAGACCCTGCACTTTCACCACAGAGGTTGTGGGTTTGATACCTGGTCGGGGAACTGAGATCCCGCATACCACAAGGCATGGCCACAAATAGACAAATAAATAACATCTTTAAAAAAAAATAAAAGAAAGAAAGCAAGTAGTGGCCTAAGCCTATGACTAAGCGACCTGGTACAATGGCATCATGGGAATTTCCCTGAGTGAAGCAATTTGACTGCGCTGATGGGGAAGCAAGAACCACTCAGAGAGCCAGGAGTGAGAGGCCAGTATAAAGTCATAAATTCCCCATGTTCTGCCCTCCTGTAGACCCAAATCCAGTTCTGCTTCTTCCGTGAAGACTTCAACTCTCACCACGCTCTCCTGAACCCCTAACATGTGTGTATCAGTGGCATACAGTCAGTTCAGTCGCTCAGTCATGTCCGACTCTTTGCGACCCCGTGAATCACAGCACGCCAGGCCTCCCTGTCCATCACCAACTCCCGGAGTTCACTTAAACTCATGTCCATTGAGTCAGTGATGCCATCCAGCCATCTCATTCTCTGTTGACCCCGTCTCCTCCTGCCCCCAATCCCTCCCAGCATCAGAGTCTTTTCCAGTGAGTCAACTCATCGCATGAGGTGGCCAAAGTATTGGAGTTTCAGCTTCAGCATCAGTCCTTCAAATGAACACCCAGGATTGATCTCCTTTAGAATGGACTGGTTGGATCTCCTTGCAGTCCAAGGGACTCTCAAGAGTCTTCTCCAGCACCACAGTTCAAAAGCATCAATTCTTCGGCAATCAGCTTTCTTCACAGTCCAACTCTCACATCCATACATGACCACGGGAAAAACCATTGCCTTGACTAGATGGACCTTGGTTGGCAAAGTAATGTCTCTGCTTTTTAATATACTATCAAGGTTGATCATAACTTTCCTTCCAAGGAGTAAGCGTCTTAATTTCCTGGCTGCAATCATCTACAGTGATTTTGGAGCCCCCCAAAAATAAAGTCTGACACTGTTTCCACTGTTTCCCCATCTATTTCCCATGAAGTGATGGGACCAGATGCCATGATCTTTGTTTTCTGAATGTTGAGCTTCAAGCCAACCTTTTCACTCTCCTCTTTCACTTTCATCAAGAGGCCTTTGAGTTCCTCTTCACTTTCTGCCATAAGGGTGGTGTCATCTGCATATCTGAGGTTATTGATATTTCTCCTGGCAATCTTGATTCTAGCTTGTGCTTCTTCCAGCCCAGCATTCCTCATGATGTACTCCGCATATAAGTTAAATAAGCAAGGTGACAATATACAGCCTTGACGTACTCCTTTTCCTATTTGGAACCAGTCTGTTGTTCCATGTCTAGTTCTAACTGTTGCTTCCTGACCTGCACACAGGTTTCTCAAGAGGCAGGTCAGGTGGTCTGGTATTCCCATCTCTTTCAGAATGTTCCACAGTTTATTGTGATCCACACAGTCAAAGGCTTTTAGCACAAGCTAATTCTTCACTTCTAGTATTTCGCTTTGGTCCCCACGCCATAAGCGCTGAGTGCAGAGACCACATCTGGCCTCAGCGCTTCCTGCTGCATCTGTTGCAGGGTTGCTGAGTCCCGCTGAGCCAAGGGACCACAGTGAAAGGGAACTAGCAGTAACAACCAGTGTATACTGAGCACCCATCGTTATGCTGGGCCAGTACCACTGTAAGCACGTAACGCATGACTCTATATAATTTTCACAGCAACCTTTGGAGGTGAACCCACATTACAGAAGAGATAACAGATCATCATCATCATCACAGAGAAGTTGAGTGAATGGCCCAAGGTCACACAGCCATGAAGAAGCAAGGCCAGGATTTGAAACCAGGAAGCCTAGTTCCAGAGCCCATGAGCTTATGCACACCCCAGCACTGCGGGAGAGCTGTCCCCCAAGGACACCTGAGTGGCAGATGAGGTCAGAGAAATGGAGAAGGTACACGCTTCCCAGAAGAAAAGAAACTGGATTCCCAGAACCTTTACCCCAGCTTGGTCTGCGACAACCAGCAGCGAAAAGGCCATCAACCTTCTCCCAGAGCCTCGGCTCTGCTTCCGCTCCTGACAAGTGGCCCCAAGAGTCTTCCCTTTGCCCATGGATCACAGCCTCCCCCCACTCCGGTCTCCCAGAGGTGCTCCTGCCTCCTCGTGGATCGGAAAGGTGGGAAGAAGAGGGTGGGATCTGCCAGTCACCGAGATCAGAGCCCCAGCTGGTGCCTGGAAGTCACCTACTGGGGACGCGATCCCTGACTGGGCTACCAGAACATGACTGGCTGGAGACCCCTCCTTGCCCTAGAAAAGCAGCCCCCATATTAAAACCACCCCTCCGCCACCTCCTGCCCCTTGCCGCAGACTTGCTTTCAAACCCTCTAGGGACAGGGATGTCCCGGAGTCCCACCTCTGCAGTCCACCCCAGCCGGCCACGTCCCAAACCACCAGGGGCACCCCTGCTTAGTTGGGACCAGGAGACAGGATGGGGTCTACTGCCTCACGGGAAAAGTAGTACAGATGAGGCTGTTTGCAGGGCAAGAAGAGACACAGATGCTGAGAACGGACATGCGAATACACCGGGGGAAGGGGAGGGTGCGACAGACGGGGAGACTGTTTCTGACATATATACACTGCCGCGTGTAAAACAGAGCTGGTGGGAACGTGCTGTACCGCACGGGGAGCTGTCAGTCAGTGCTCCGTGATGGCCTAGGAGAAAGGGGTGGGGCAGGTGCGAGGGAGGTCCAGGAGGGAGGCAATATATGTATTGTTGTTGTTCAGTTGCTAAGTTGTGTCCGACTCTTTGCAACCCCGTAGACTTCAGCACGCCAGGCTTCCCTGTCCTTCACTATCTCCTGGAGTTTGCTCAAACTCATGTCCATTGAGTCGGTGATGCTATCTAACCATCTCACCCTGTGCTTTTGCTTTCAATCTTTCCCAGCATCAGGGTCTTTTCCAATGAGTCAGCTCTTCACAGCAGGTGGCCAAAGTATTGGAACTTCAGCTTTACCATCAGTGCTTCCAATGAATGTTCAGGGTTGATTTCCTTTAGGATTGACTGGTTTGATCTCTTTGCTCTCCAAGCGACTCTCAAGGTCTTCTCCAGCACCACAATTCAAAGCATCAGTTCTTCGGTGCTCAGCCTTCTTTATGGTCCAACTCTCACATCCGTACATGACTACAGGAAAAGTCATAGCTTTGACTATTCAAACCTTTTTTGGCAAAATGATGTCTTTGCTTTTTAATATGCTTCCCTGGTGGCTCAGCCAGTAAGGAATCTGCCTGCAATGCAGGTGACCCATGTTCAATCCCTAGGTTGGGAAGATCCCCTGGAGAAGGGAATGGCAACCCACTCCAGTATTCTTGCCTGGAGAATCCCATGGATAGAGGAGCCTGGAGGGCTATAGTTCATGGGGTTGCAAAGAGTCGGGCATGACTGAGTGACTTAACAACAACAAGGTTTATATATGGCTGATTCACTTCATTGTACAGTAGAAACTAACGCAACATTGTAAAACAACTATACTCCAGCTGAAAAAAAAATAAAGAAAGGACCTTGCCACCTGGAGTCAGTCAGGAAACATTCAATGGGGTGGGGAAACCTTTCCTTTGCAGGTGGTGACTATTTAAAGGATTGAATATATGAATATGTGAAGTAAAAGTGAACTGCTTGCTCTGGTAGCAACTTAAACATATTCCTGGATAGATATATCAACAATAAAGAAAGCATCAGACCAACTGTTTAAGGCATAAACTGTCAGTACAGTTCAGAGAGACACTGGCTTGGATGGTACTTACGGAAATCTCTATGTGCATAAACTCTAAGTACAAAGTGAAACACGCTTTTATTCCTTCATTTGACTCCTTTTATCCCTTCACTCAGCAAACCCCTACAGGGGTCTCCCAGACTGGGCTCTTCCTGGGGTTCTCTGCTGGATGTGGGAAGGGACTATATATCCTCAGGGAAGTGACAGCCTGGAAGACACGGATGGAGAAATAAATAGTCGTGTGCAGTGAAGGTTCAGGATTCTGGGGTGGATGTCTACATCTATTCTGAAGGCCTCCCGGAGGGGATAGTCATCTGCAAAGTGGCTCAGGGAAGAAGGATGGGATGGCGAAGGGATGCTGCTGGAAGTGGCGGGAAGGTGCAGACACCAGTCAAGCACAGGTCAGGGGACCACAAGGTGGGCAGCAGGGGTCAACATGGGGATATATTGACAATTAACTCTGGAGATGTGGGCAGGAGTCAGGTCATGGATTTAAAGGATGATTTACTAATTTGGCTGCTATAAGCACCTCCATCTAAAATAGCCAAGGACCTGATTCAGAGTCTCCCTTATGTGGCATTAATTATCTGGCCTTCTTCAAGGGTAAAAACAACCTTCACTCTCACAAAGGGAGGCCTGGCCACAGCAGACGGGCCCCAGCGGAGCGGCCCCAGGAAGGAGCCAGGGAGCCAGGCATCACTACTGTCCCTGCTGAGGCAGGCTCGCCTTGTGGTCCTGGCAGTTGATTTTGCCTGAAGCTCAAGGATTTTCAATACTTTTCACACTATATTAACTGGCCAAAAGTTCTATGATTTTTCTTTTCTAATGCAATCCACTGTGGACAGTAGGGCATGTTTTCTCTGAATTAGTTCCACGTGGTTGAACAAAGGTACTGACCAAGGGCAGAGAAATACAGTGATTACCACTGTTCACTGTCAGCCACCTGCAAGCCCTTGTACCAATGGCATATACATATAATATTTATATCTATATATAATTATATATATAATATATATCATTTTTATTTGTTATTGTTAAGTTATGTTGTATTTTCATTTTTATTCAAGAATTTTCTTTTCTGGCTATGATGCATGTGGGATCTTAGCCCCCCAATCAGGAATCAAACCTGTAGCCCCTGCGGTGGAAGCAGAGTCTTCCTAACCATTGGACCGCCAGGGAAATCCAAATAATACTTATGTCTATATATAATTTATATCTGTGAATCTGTATATAATTTTTACATAATATTTATATATTTATCTCATTTAATACAACAAACTTAGGAAGTAAAATTACTATCCATACTCTGCACATGAAGAAAGCCAGCTCAAGTCTGCAGTCAAAGCCCCATAAGTGGTAGGTCAGGGATTCAGACTCAGGTCTGCTTGGCCTGGACTCAGCCCCCTCCATTACACCCAGGATGGCCATGGGGCTCACAGGGCCCAGAAACTTCAAGGGTTGAAGACCTGAGTTCAGGGCCTTCTTCACCTTCTTGCACCTCTTATATCACCCCTGGAAACCAAGCAAAGATCCAGGAAAGCATCACTGTCTTTGGGTCCTCTGGATCCAGGATTTCCTCCACTTCTTCCTCCTCTGAGTGGCAGGTGGGATCTTAGATCCCCAACCAGGGGATGGAACCCATGCCCCCTGCAATGGAAGTCCAGATTCTTAATCATTGGACCACTGGGGAAGTCCTTCTTCTGACATTCTGATCGACTCCATTCCCACCAGATTCACATCCTTCCACTTCCAATACTGGATTTTCCCTCTTCCCTTCTGCCCCTGCTTTACTGAAAGGAGTCTTCTGGAAGTCAAAACCTGTGCAGGGAAATGAAAGACTTTTGGACTCCACGAAGCTGCTGACTCCACAGCTGGGAGAACTGGAGGAGGCAAAGCATCTTGAAGCCTGCAGCCTTCTGCTCTCTGCCCAGGACCAGTTGAGAGGAGGTTTTGGAAAGGATAAGGCAGGCTTGCAGCACTCACCTCTGACTGAGGTCACGCAGCCTCCCTGATGTCACGTTCCCACCCAGCTCTGATGAAACTCCAGGCGCTAACGTTGCAAGAACAGGACAAGGGGGCGTGCTCCTTTCACCCCGGAAAACAGACTTGCCAAAGAAATTCAGTTTTGCCTCAAGTGACAGTGTGTTAACAGAATCCAGATTTGTGTCTGCACCACACACAGGCTTCTGCTTCAGACAAACACCAGGGTGGAGCTGGGACACCTCTGTCCATCGGTGTGTCTGACTTGTTCAGAATCCTGTTCATGCTGAGAAGCCAGGACAGAATACTGCTGTGAAACTGTCTTGGACCTGGGATGTGTACGATCAAAACTACATTTTGGCAACAAGAGATTCTCACAGTAAGTGAAATAAACTAGAAAGGGAAAGACAAACACCATATGATATCATGTGTATGTGGAATCTAAAATATGACACAAACAAATGTATCTGTGAAGCAGAAACAAAATCATGGACATAAAGAACAGATAGACTAGTGGTTGTCAAAGGGGAGGGGACTGGCAGAGGGATGAAGTAGGAGGTTGGGGTTAGCAGATGGAAGCTTTTCTATAGAGAATGGATAAACAAGGTCCTACTGTATCACACAGAGAACAATAGTTGATATCCTATGATAAACTATAATGGAAAAGAATATTTTTTAAAAAGAATGTATTATAACTGAGTCACTTTGCTGTTCAGCAGAAATTAACACAACATTGTAAACCAAATATACTTCAATAAAAAGTTGATTAAAGGAAACTATATCTTGGAAGATAAGAGGGTAAGAAGGGAGAAATGGACCCAGTGGCTGGTGCAGGGAACTCTGCGGTTTCCCACGTTTCTAGGAGAGCTCAACATAAGCCTGTCTCATGGGTTAAACTTGGTCCAGAAGCGTATTAACTAAGAGCTCTGTCTTGATGAATACACAGGCAGATGGGACTGTGGGGTTCCACGCTGGAGAAAAGAATACACTGAGATCTCTCCAGGGCTCTGGGGCCAGCTTCAAGAAGAGTGGACCTGGCTTTCTAGCAGGGACACTTCTCCGGGGTAGCACAGCACCGCCTAGTGGTGGGATGGTTGTCCACTTCATCCCAATAGCATGGAAACAGCGCCACCTGCTGAGCACTCTGCAGCGTGCTGTCTTGCCAACGCACAGTCTTCTGCAGGGACACTCAATCTGCTGACTTAAATGAGGTAGTACTGGGCCTATTGAAGAAGGAAACGGCAACCCACGTCAGTATTTTTGTCTGGAGAATCCAATGGACAGGGGAGCCTAATGGGCTCCATAGGGTCGGACTGAGTCGGACAACTGAGCACGCACACGTTGCACTGGGGCTATTGGACGTATACTGGTGAAGTTTAAAAAGAAAGTGAAAATACAATATAGTGTGCTTACTGGAATAATGGAGATCAAGGAAAATGGGCGGTAATTATTTCCATGATATGTGCTGCCTTGTGCTGAGGTGTGAACCTAAAACAGCACCTTACCGTGAAGAAAGCATGAATTTTGGAGTCAAAAAACCAAGATCAAATTTCCACTAACGTTGTAAACTTGAGAAAATTACTTAACATCTCTGTTTCAGTTTTCCTTATCTTTAAATGGGGAAGGGTTTATCTTGCATTCTGACAGCAACATTTAAATGAGATAATGTACATAAATTTAAAAAGGAATGTGTATAAAGTAAATCAGATAATATGTATCATAATTCGGTTTTTAAAGCATCACATACAATTTTAGCATAGAAAATTTCACCTGCTTGTTAGAATTGAAAAAGTCCTGAAAAGGATATATCAGATGAGAAGCCAGAATCTCCGAGGTTTTCAGTTTGTTTGCTTCTTTTTTAATATACTAGATTTTCTTTTCTCTAGAAAGACTAATTCTGACCCTTCTCCAAAAAGCAATCTCTTTCTGGTCACTGAGCCTAAAAACAATTCTACCAAATTGGGATTCCACTAAAATTTATTGAACATCTGCCACTTTCAGAGTCACTGTTTTATTTTCAGCAGCAAAATCTAAAGCATTAAGACCCATCCCCTCTCTCTACCAGAAAAGCCTTTGCCAAGAATATTAGAAGCTCCTGTTTTCATACCCTCTCAAGTACTTTCAAGATGACTCAGAAAAGCCCCAAATGCCCAATGAAAGCATCCCAAATGCCCATTAATAGAGGGGGCATTAAAAGTCCCAAATGCCCATACAATGAAATACAGATGCACAATTGAAAAGACAAACAACCAGACAAACACAGTATGGGTGAATCTCAAATCTTAGGGAAAAAAAAGACCGGAATATGTATACTGTATTTTTATAAGGTTCTAGAATATGAAACTCTAATCTGTGATTATAGAAATCAGAATAGTAATTTGCTGTGGATGAGAGTGAGGATTGAATTCAAGGGGAGGCACTAGGTAACTGGTGGGGGATGGATATGTTCCAAGCCTTGATTTGGATGATGGTTACATAGGTGGGCTTCCCTGGGGGTTCAGTTTGGGTTCAACCCCTGGGTTGGGAAGAACCCCTGGAGAAGAGAATGGCAACCCACTCCGGTATTCTTGCCTGGAGAATTCATGGACAGAGGAGCCTGGCTGGCAGGAGTCCATAGGGTCACCAAGAGTTGGACATGACTGAGCGGCTAACAGTAAGACGACCAATGCAGGGGCGTGCTGCAGCCTGCTGGAACTATTAACAGTAATGATGGTCAACGTTTCAGGATGTTTGCAAGCCGGCTGACAATCACGTTGGTAGTCTGGAATCCTTTGTGTTGAACGTATTAATTCCACAGAGCGGCTCACAGAGAAACATTCGTTTATTACAAATGAATGTAACTCAGGAAGAATCAGATGGGTGCTAGGGAAACTGGATTTAGAAAAGGCAGAAGAACCAGAGATCAAATTGCCAACATTCATTGGATCACAAAAACAGCAAGAGAGTTCCAGAAAGACATCTATTTCTGCTTTATTGACTATGCCAAAGCCTTTGATTGTGTGGATCACAACAAACTGTGGAAAATTCTTCAAGAGATGGGAATACCAGACCACCTGACCTGCCTCCTGAGAAACATGTATGCAGGTCAGGGAGCAACAGTTAGAATTGGACATGGAAAAACAGACTGGTTCCAAATTGGGAAAGGAGTACGTCAAGATTGTATATTGTCACCCTGCTTATTATTAAATTTAAATGCAGAGTACATCATGAGAAACACTGGGCTAGATGAAGCATAAGCTGGAATCAAGATTGCCTGGAGAAATATCAATAACCTCAGATATGCAGATGACACCACCCTTATGGCAGAAAGTGAAGGGGAACTAAAGAGCCTCTTGTTGAAAGTGAAAGAGGATAGTGAAAAAACTGGCTTAAAATTCAGCATTCAGAAAACTAAGATCATGGCATCTGGTCCCATCACTTCATGGCAAATAGACGAGGAAACAACGAAAACAGTGAGAGACTAGACTTTTGGCAGGGGGTGCTCCAAAATCACTGCAGATGGTGATTGCAGCCATGAAATTAAAAGACGCTTGCTCCTTGGAAGGAAAGTTATGACCAACCTAGAAAGCATATTGAAAAGCAGACATTACTTTGCCAACAGAGGTCTGTCTAGTCAAACCTATGGTTTTTCCAATGGTCATGTATGGATGTGAGAGTTGGACTATAAAGAGAGCTGAGCCCAGAAGAACTGATGCTTTTGAACTGTGGTGTTGGAGAAGACTCTTGAGAATCCCTTGGACTGCAAGGAGATCCAACCAGTCCATCCTAAAGGAAATTAGTCCTGAATACTCATTGGAAGGGCTGATGCTGAAGCTGAAACTCCAGTACTTTGGCCACCTGATGCGAAGAGCTGACTCATTTGAAAAGACCCTGATGCTGGGAAAGCTTGAAGGCAGGAGGAGAAGGGGACGACAGAAGATGAGATGGTTGGATGGCATCACTGACTCAATGGACATGGGTTTGGGTGGACTCTGGGAGTTGGTGATGGACAGGGAGGCCTGGCATGCTGCAGTCCATGGGGTCGCAAAGAGTCAGATATGACTGAGCGACTGAACTGAACTGAACTGATGGCAAGGTATGTGGGAAGCAGGCAGAGCTCCATGACCCCTCCAACACCTGGAATGCCATCCTTTTGGGGTTCTGGGGAGGCTTTCTTTCAGAGGCATGGTGGATTACATCATCAGTCTTGGTGACTGATCTCAGATTCCAGCTCCCCTCCCTGAGATGGGGGTGGGACTGCAAGTGCTGAGCTTCTAATCACATGGTTGTGTCCCCAGGCAACCAGCCCCCGTCTCTAGGTGACCTGGAGGCTTTCCAAAAGTCATCTCATTAACATAACAGAAGATACCTTTGTCACTCTTGTGGCAGCAAATTCCAAGAGTTTTAGGAACACTGCCAGATAAGGGAATGAAGATCAAATATATGTCTTTTTATAAATTTTGGGCTTTCCAGGTGGCTCAATGGTAAAGAATCCGCTTGCTAATACAGAAGTTGAAGGTTCACTCCCTGGGTCAGGAAGATCCCCTGGAGAAGGAAATGGCAACCCACTCCAGTATTCTTGCCTTGGCAATCCCATGGACAGAGGTGCCTGATGGGCTACAGTCTATGAGGTAGCAGAGGAGTTGGGACATGACTTACAGACCAAACAACCACAACAATTATCCATCACATGTCACAAAATTTCAGACACTTGGAGCAGACTTTGAAGGTACTAGAGATTCTGTGAGCTCCTGGGGGTGCAAGAACCAGAGAAAGAAATGTTTTCAACTCATGATATTCTGTTTCCAGAGGCCTATGAAGTCAAAAGAAAATGTCAACAGAAAGGAAACTTTTTACACTTTTGTCCCTTTAAAACTCACCTGCCCCTCTCCTCTATGACAACACCTTTGAGATCTACTCAGCCCGCTGGAGGGTGTGGGCTGTCTGACCCCAATCACACTGCTAAAGCTGGCAAGGTGTCGTCTGACTCAACTCCAGGCTGTTAGTCATCACGCCCCCTTGCTCCACTTGCTTTTCGATCACCCCCTGGACAAGTTCTCCAGGCCAGAGAAATTACTCTGCGAACAATACATCATCGCTTCCCTCCCCCTTCCTGTGAACCACTTTCCTCTTCTGCCTCTTCCAGCTCCAATAATAGCTTCCCTCCAACCTAGCCTGATCCGCCCCTTCCTTTCTCCTCCCTCTTTCCCTACTGCCCCCATGAAGACGGAACACTTGCCAGAATCGTGCTCCCCAGGGCCCCTCAGAAGCTCCTGCAGCCCAGCCCCCCATGACTTCCTATCTGCCCCCACCTCCCTGGCGTCCTGGGGCCTCCCGACAGCTGGCCCTTTCCTGGATCCCCTCACATCACCGAACTAAGCCAATGTTCCAAAACAGCCTCCCAAACAATGATGACAACTGCACAGTTATTTTGGAAGGTCTCCCGTGGCCAAGATCCAGGACAATGGAGAAAAGACAGGTCCCTGCAGCTCCCATCCCTTAAATGCACAAGGTCTGTAAAGACGGGAAACGAGCTTCCTTTAAAACACTGCTGCTCTCACAGGATGCCCAGAATCCAGGGCCTGGGTCACGGCATGCAGGGTCTATTCTAAGCACCAGCACTCTTCAAACCCAGTTTCCAAAGTTTCCAACATAGTCCAGGTTGGAATCCAATTATACTTGGCAATAGAGTTCTCATTTATTTTTTCGCAAGTTTTGTAAAGCATCCGTACACTGTATGTGTTTGCTAAGTTGCTTCAGTCATGTCCAACTCTTTGCCTCCTGTGGACTGTAGCTGGCCAGGCTCCTCGGTCCATGGGATTCTCCAGGTAAGAAAACTGGAGTGGGTTGCCATTTCTTTCTACAGGGGATCTTCCTGACCCAGGGATCGAACCTGCGTCTCCTGGAGCTCCTGCATTGGCAGGCAGGTTCTCTACCGCTGAGCCACCGGGGAAGCCTTTACAGACATTATGTTGAGTAAAATAAGTGAGACATGATAGGACAGATGCGGTGTGATTCCACTTAAAAGAGATGTTCCGAGGAGTCAAATTCACAGAGAATGTGAAGCCGCAGTTATCAGGGAGATGGGGAGCAAGAAACGGGCAGGTACTGTTGAATAGGTGTAGAGCTTCAGTACAGGATGATGAAAAGTTCTAGAGAGAAATGTTTGTACAACAATGTGAACGTACTTGATGTCACCGCAGTGTAAAACGACCATGGTTAAAATGTTAATTTTTACATTACGCATATTTTATTACAAAGAAAAACAAAAATCTCTCTCACCACTCTGCAGACTTTCTAACTTTAACAATACATTATGACTATTTTCCTGGTCAACAAATATAAATCTAATTCACCCTTTAAAATAACTGCACAATATATCATAGATCACATCTGAGGTTATTGATATTTCTCCTAGCAATCTTGATTCCATGTGTGATTCATCCAACCAACCTTGCATTTCGCATGATGTACTCTGCATAGAAGTTAAATAAGCAGGGTGACAGTATACAGCCTTGACGGACTCCTTTCCCGATTTTGAACCAGTCCGCTTGTGTGTATGAGTTTTTCCAAATCCAGTTTTCTCCACATATACTCTGAAGAGTGGGACTGCCAGGTCCTAGGCAGTTCTGTGTTTACCACGCGTGCACGCGCCTGCGTGCTCACACAGTGGTCCTTACGATGGCTGTTACCAATTACAGCGCACCAGCGCTGTAAAACGGTCCCCCTTCCTTAAGCCCGCTCTAGCGTTTGGCCTGCACATTTTCTGGAGATGGCCTTGTTAACGACATTCCTGGGGTGGTACCTCATTGTCGTTTTGATTTCTTTATCTCTAATAATTCGTCATATTGTTCACATTTTCACACGCTTTTCTCTGGAAACTTTGTGAATCGCATTTTCCTACTGATATTTCCTTCTGCTTGTGCGTTTTCCATTTTTGTTTGATGAGTTACTCCCGAGGGGTTTTGAGGGTAGCTATCTTTGTGAAAAGGTTGGCTTGAAGCTCAACATTCAGAAAACAAAGATCATGGCATCTGGTCCCATCACTTCATGGAAGATAGATGGAAAAACAGTGGAAACAGTGTCAGACTTTGTTTTTTTGGGCTCCAAAATCACTGCAGATGCTGATTGCAGCCATGAAATTAAAAGACGCTTACTCCTTGGAAGGAAAGTTATGACCAACCTTGATAGTATATTAAAAAGCAGAGATATTACTTTGCCAACAAAGGTCTGTCTAGTCAAGGCTATGGTTTTTCCTGTGGTCATGTATGGATGTGAGAGTTGGACTGTGAAGAAAGCTTATCGCCGAAGAATTGATGCTTTTGAACTGTGGTGTTGGAGAAGACTCTTGAGAGTCCCTTGTACCGCACGGAGATCCAACCAGTCCATTCTAAGGGAGATCGATCCTGGGTGTTCATTGGAAGGACTGATGCTAAAGCTGAAACTACAATACTTTGGCCACCTCATGCGACGAGTTGACTCACTGGAAAAGATTCTGATGCTGGGAAAGGTTGGGGGCAGGAGGAGAAGGGGACGACCGAGAATGAGATGGCTGGATGACATCATCGACTCTGTGGACATGAGTTTGAGTGAACTCCGGGAGTTGGTGATGGACAGGGAGGCCTGGTGTGCTGTGATTCATGGGGTCATGGAGAGTCAGACACGACTGAGCAACTGAACTGAACTGAACTGAATCTTTACAATCCACAGTTGTGATTGTTAAGCACCCATGGTCATTTCCAGGTTGCTATGGTGGAGAGTGGTCACAAGGTGGTGGGGTTTCCTCTGGGCTCCTGTGGTTAACCTGGAACCAGAACCTCGCTGGAAGTCCTGTTTGGGGGTTGTAAATGAGAGAACAGAAAGAGAACGTGCCAGCATAGACACCCAAAAGCCTGTGTCTCATTCCCGCACTTTTCATTAAATTCACGTTTGTTTCTTACTGTAGTAACATTGATATACAACTTGGTGTGTATTGTAGGTGAATCCGAGAGGCAAGGAGTTGAGGCCAAGGAAGGGACTTTAACTGGGGAGTCAGCTGGTTGACAAGATGGCAGGCAAGCACCTCAAACTAACCATTCTTATCAGGGCCTGGCTGCCAGGTTCTTTTAAGGATCAGAGATTAGGGGAGGTGAGGAAGCAAAGTAAAAAGACTGTTCAATCCTTGCAAATGTCTCCGAGAATGGCAAGCCTCAGGCAAGGGACTGTGTCAATTTCCCTTCCTTCCAGTCCTTCACAGGTGGGCAGCTTAGCTTATTTCACTCAGGCAGTCCATTATATCTGTGTCTAATGGCAAAAAAGGGTTAAAGTTGCAGAAGCAGATCCAGTTTAAATTTAAAATTAACCCTTCCCTGTACAGAATAACTTCAGAAAGTCCCATGAAGTAAAAGTCATTTGCCATTAATGTTTTTCTTAAACTTTTTATTTTGAAAACCATCAAACTCAGAGAAAAGGTAAAAATACACGTGAGCTTCCCTTGAGTTTAGGAATTAATACTTTACGGTATTCACTTTATACAGGCCTGTCCCTGTTTGGTCTTTATCCCTGCAAGGTTCATCATCCCTGGGGCTCCTGGAGATTCCTCAGGTGGGTTTCCTGGTAATGATTCCAATTTATCAGAACAAGCATGAGAGGTAGGTTCACCTGGTGAATTGATCGCAGGGCACATGAATCAGGTAAAGAGCCAGTGGGATCAGGTGAGGTTGCTCCTTCAGGTCGACCATCCTACTCAGCAGAGATCAGACCTGCCCCTTGTCTTCCAGCCCTGTGTCTGGTGTGTTTTCTCAGCTCCTCAGCGGGACAAGAAAGGACCGAGCCTGTCAGAACCAAGGTAGTGTGTTCAATGTTATCATGACAGCCGTAGAAACAGTTAATATCACACAGAACCAAAGGGAAAGGGGGGTACTTCTCTGGGACAATGAGAAAGGAGACCGACCCTACCCTTCTTTCTACCATCCCAGGAGGTTACAGGAACCCCCTCGTTTCCACCTTAGGGGTCCAACCAGCAGAGACCTGGTGTCCTAACCAAGGGTCCTGTGTCCCCAGGTGCCGGGTCTGCGGATTGTGTGGGTCTCACTCCATCTGCCTGGGTCAGGATCCTGTACCCAGAGGTCCCATATCTGCAGTTTACCTGCAGTGTGTCTCGTCCCCTCTGAGATTCCCAATATCTGAACTGAGGGTGTTGCCCTGATTAACCTGTGGTCCTTTTCCTTCTCTTCATCCTGTTGTAGTCATTTGAGGTCAGGTACCTTTGAGTGAGCTGCTTCTCCGTGTTCTGCTGAGTGAAAAGCTTTGGTGGTATCATATTAATATCATAGCATGTCACATATCTAATCATAGGGTCACCACTGTCTGGTTTCCCCTAGACCAAGCTCATGTAATATAATTTGTAATTGAAATGTTATTTTATATTGAGGTAGACTTATTATCAATATTTTGTTTTAGGTGTCCATGAACTTGATTCAGTTATGCATTGACATATATCTGTTCTTTTTCTGTTTTTTCCTCATATAGGTTATTACAGTTTGTCTAGTAGAGTTCCCTGTTCTATTCAGTAGGTCCTTTTATCAACTTGATATATGTTACTGTGTATATTTTCATCCCAAACTCTTAATTTATCTCTCCCTTCTAACTTTCTTTTGATAATCATAATTTGGTTTTCTCAGGCTATGAGTCTGTTTCTGTTCAAACATTAGTTTACTGGTATCGATTTATAGATCCCACCTGTATGTGATATCTTAGGATATTTATCTTCTCTCTGACTTACCTTACTTAGTATAAAAATTTCTTGGTCCATCCATGCTGCTGCCAATACCAGTATTTTTTTCTGTTTTATGGCTGAGTAGTATTCCAGTTAGAGATGTACCACATAAGTCTTCATTTTTCTCTTAGTGGACATTTTGGTGGATTCTGTGTCTTGGCTATTGTAAATAGTGCTGCCCTGAAAATTGGGGTGCATATGTCATTTTGAAACATAATTTTCTCTGGACCTAAGCTGAAGAATGGGATTGCAGGATCATATGATACCTCTCTGCTTAGTGTTTCAAGGAACCTCCATGAAGTTTTCCACAGTGGCTTCACCATTTGCATTTCCACCAATATTGTAGGAGGATTCCATTTTCTGTACGTCCTCTGCAGTATTTATTCTTTGTAGATCTTTTTGATGATGGTTATTGTGGCCAGTGTGAGGTGATTCCTCATTGTAGTTTTGATTGGCTTTGATTTAACAATTATTGATGTGGAGTATCTTTCCATGCACTTTTTTTATTTTATACCTTGTGAGTAAGATTTACCTCTTGAATCTGGCTTCTTGAAACTTGGCCCCGTTTGGAAATCTTTTCTGATGATTTGCCCCCAGGACATTTCTTGAGGGCAGGTGTCATTTACTACTGTGTTGGAAATGTTGCTATAATGAGCCCTTTAGCACCTGTTTTAAGGTGTGTATATTGATCTGAGTCAGCTAATTACTCCCTATCTCTCTGCCTTTACTTTTTGGTAAACATGAGTTTCTTTTCTAAGTCTGTGAGGCTGTTGCTCTTTTTAAAGAAGTTTGTTTCCATTTTTAGATGCCACCAAAAGTGATATCCTGCAATGGCAAGCCACTCCAGTACTATTGCCTAGAAAATCCCATGGATGGAGGAGCCTGGTAGGCTGCAGTCCATGGGGTCGCTAAGGGTCGGCCACGACTGAGCGACTTCACTTTCACTTTTCACTTTCACACATTGGAGAAGGAAATGGCAACCCACTCCAGTGTTCTTGCCTGGAGAACCCCAGGGACGGGGGACCCTGGTGGGCTTCCGTCTGTGGGGTCACACAGAGTCGGACACGACTGAAGCGACTCAGCAGCAGCAGCAGCATGATACTTGTCTTACTGTTTCTCACTTACTTCCCTTAGTATGATCATCTCTCATTTCTTCCCTGTAACTGGAAATAGCATTATTTCATCCTTCTTTATTTCTGAAGAATACCGCATTCTTTAATCTATTTGGAGTTTCTGTGTGTGGTGTTAGGGAGTGTTCTAATTTCATTCTCATTTTCATTGCTAAGGACCCTGCCCAGTGTCCTCCACAGTGGCTGCTCCCAGTTTCCACTTCCAGCATCAGTGTAGGAGTGTTTTCTTTTCTCCACACCCTCTCCAGCATTTATTCTTTGTAGAGTTCCTGCCTATGGACTTTCTGATCGGTATGAGGTATATGAAGTTTTGATTTGCATTTCTCTCTTATTTAGTGATGTTGACATTTTTTTCATGTGATTTATTAAAACTGTGAGTTAAACTTACTTATCCAAATTGGCTTCTTGAATGCCTTCCCTATTTTGATTATTGGTCTGATGACCGCCCCTAGGACATTTCTTGAGGGCAGGTGTTTTTCACTTACAGCCCTGCAGGCCTTGTGAATATTGAGTGTCCATGAGCAATGGTTTCAAAGTTGTTATTATGAAAATGGCCACAGGGTCCCAGCATGTCTTTATGCCCAACTCTGGTTACTGGGAGAACCAGGTCCATAGAGAAAGTCCTGTTCTGGATTGTCAATTACAGTGGATGTGCCAGAAGAAACACCCAAGGTTTGTGTTGCTTTCCTTACCCCTACCCCCTGGACACATCCGAATTCTTGCAACACCATTCTTTGGAGGTTGCTTTCACCCATAAGTGGGGTGACCCTAAAGAAGGAGCCTGGAGTAGGAACCCCAACACCAGGAGACATGGAGCCCTTGGGACTTTTCAACGCTCTTAAAGCCCAGATGCTCCACATCTTTTGGGAGTAATAGATGTAGTTTCACTGCAGGAGGACCCACCTGGATCTGAAGGTTGTGGGCCCGTGCAGAGGGGAACAGGCACGCCAGGTCCATGGGGCAGGGCTCATTGGCTGGCATGTCCTCCCCAGTTCCATCAGCCCCACAACAGTCCATCCTTGGGAACCAAGCCTGTGCAGGCTTCAGGGATGTGCCAGCAGCCCAGGGCAGCAAGGCCTGAGGGGAACAGAGTCAGCACTCTCTTTCTATAATCTGTATTTTGTATTAGTGTAGAGGTGACTTACAATGTTGTGGCGGTGTATGTATGTTATTTTTTTTAGGTGGCCAGCAACGTGATTCACTCATACATAGCCATGTACATGTCCTTATTTGAGTTCTCATCCCATATAATTTATTATGCAGTGTTGATTAGGGGTCTTCATTGATTATTTTATAAAGAGTAGTGTGAGTACGTTTATCTCCACTTGCTCATTTCTCACCGCCCACCACCTTTCCTTTTTGGTAACTATTACCTGTTTAGCTGCATTTGAATGCAGAGTTCCAAAGAATAGCAAGGAGAGATACGAAAGTCTTCCTCAGCGATCAATGCAAAGAAATAGAAGAAAACAATAGAATGGGAAAGACTAGAGAGCTCTTCAAGAAAATTAGAGATACCAGGGGAACATTTCATGCAAAGATGACACAGTAAAGGACAGAAATGATGTGGACCTAACAGAGGCAGAAGAGATTAAGAAGAGGTGGCAAGAATACACAGAAGAACTGTACAAAAAAGATCTTCATGACCCAGATAATCACAATGGTGTGATCACTCACCTAGAGCCAGACGTCCTGGAATGTGAAGTCAAGTGGGCCTTAGGAAGCATCACTACGAACAAAGCTAGTGGAGGTGATGGAATTCCAGGTGAGTATTTCAAATCCTGAAAGATGATGCTGTGAAAGTACTGCAATATGCCAGCAAATTTGGAAAACTCAGCAGTGGCCACAGGACTGGAAAAGGTCAGTATTCATTCCAATCCCAAAGAAAGGCAATGCCAAAGAATGCTCAAACTGCCACACAATTGCACTCATCTCACATGCTAGTAAAGTAATACTTAAAATTCTCCAAGCTACGCTTCAGCAATATGTGAATCGTGAACTTCCAGATGTTCAAGCAGCTTTTAGAAAAGGCAGAGGCACCAGAGATCAAATCGCCAACATCCGCTGGATCATGGAAAAAGCAAGAGAGTTTCAGAAAAACATCTATTTCTTTATTGACTATGCGAAAGCCTTTGACTGTGTGGATCACAATAAACTATGGAAAATTCTGAAAGAGATGGGAATCCCAGACCACCTGACCTGCCTCTTGAGAAACCTGTATGCAGGTCAGGAAGCAACAGTTAGAACTGGACATGGAACAACAGACTGGTTCCAAATAGGAAAAGGAGTACGTCAAGGTTATATATTGTCACCCTGCTTATTTAACTTATATGCAGAGTACATCATGAGGAACACTGGGCTGGAAGAAGCACAAGCTGGAATCAAGATTGCCGGGAGAAATATCAATAACCTCAGATATGCAGATGACACCACCCTTATGGCAGAAAGTGAAGAGGCACTCAAAGGCCTCTTGATGAAAGTGAAAGAGGAGAGTGAAAATGTTGGCTTGAAGCTCAACATTCAGAAAACGAAGATCATGGCATCTGGTCCCATCACTTCATGGGAAATAGATGGGGAAACAGTGGAAACAGTGTCAGACTTTATTTTGTGGGGCTCCAAAATCACTGCAGCCATGAAATTAAAAGACGCTTACTCCTTGGAAGGAAAGTTATGACCAACCTAGATAGTATATTAAAGAGCAGAGACATTACTTTGCCAACAAAGGTCTGTCTAGTCAAGGCTATGGTTTTTCCAGTGGTCATGTATGGATGTGAGAGTTGGACTGTGAAGAAAGCTGATCGCCGAAGAATTGATGCTTTTGAACTGTGGTGCTGGAGAAGACTCTTGAGAATCCCTTGGACTGCAAGGAGATCCAACCAGTCCATTCTAAAGGAGATCAGTCCTGGGTGTTCATTGGAAGGACTGATGCTAAAGCTGAAACTGCAATACTTTGGCCACCTCATGCAACGAGTTGACTCACTGGAAAAGACTCTGTTGCTGGGAGGGATTGCGGGCAGGAGGAGAAGGGGACGACAGAGAATGAGATGGCTGGATGGCATCATCGACTCGATGGACATGAGTTTGAGTGAACTCTGGGAGTTGGTGATGGACAGGGAGGCCTGGCGTGCTGTGATTCATGGGGTCGCGAAGAGTCGGACATGACTGAGCGACTGAACTGAACTGAACTGAGGGCAGCTGGATTCTTAGGGAAAGTCAGCATCCTTGGCTATGAATTCAAGTGGAATGTGCCTGAGCAAACACCCAAGGGCTTGCGTTTCACTACTTTCCCTCCTAAAGCGTCACTCTTCACCTCCCGGCTCATCCCCACCCAGATCACAGCATCCTGCTGCGTTGCCTCCGTGGCTGCGCTCTCAGGAAAGATAAATGAGCAGGGGACCCCAGCACCAAGCGATCTGCAGTCTAGGTTACTTTTCCAAGGTTCCAGGGCAGAGGGTTGGGCAACCATCCTTAGGTTTAACTAGGGACTCTAGTCCCAGCCAGAGCAAACCAGACAGTACAGGTTAAAGAGAGGGCTCATTTAAGGACACCCTACCTGGCTTTTCCACCCCACTCCAGGCCAGTCATGGGATCCAAGAGTGCTCAGACTCCAGGAAAGGGATAGCAGCCCAAGTCAGGGAGGTGGGAGGAAATTAACTAGGCTTTGATTTTCTTTCCTTTTCTCTAATCTAATTCCAGTGCTATATAGGAATATAGTTGATTGCCTTTTATGCTTGTCGGCATGGAGCCACCTGATTCAGTTACAACATATGTTTACATACAGCATATCTGTGCTCTTTATCGATTCTTTTGCCCTAGAGATTATTGCAGAATTTCAAGCAAAGTTCCCTGTGCTGAACGTCAGGTGTTTGTGCAGTGTCTGTTAGATATACAGATTTCTATGTAAATGTGGAAGGAATGAAGGAGAGAATCCTTGTGGATTATCTATTACAGATACAGCTTTTGGGGGTATATGTTAGTATCGACCGACTAATTCATCCCTAACTTTTCCCTTTTTTGGAATTCTTTCTTTGTGTTTAAATTCTAAGAGTCTCTATTTGTGCTGTAAACTATTTCCCCTGTATCTCTTTTTTAAATGTTTGCCTCGAAGGGACATCATCTGCTACTTTCTTCCTCTGTTGCTGACTTGATTTAGTGTTTGATCCTCCAAAGTCCATCAGTGTGACCACTGGCATAATTTCATAATTTCAGTGGCAGTTTTTCATTTCGTAGTAATACCCCATTGTTCTTCTTTAAGATTTAATCTGTCGGTGGACCATTTCTGCGGTCTGTGTTGTGGCTATTGGAAGTAGCACTGCAATGAACGTAGGAGTGCATGTGTCATTTTGAATGATGTTTTTCGTAATATAGGACTAGGTTTGGGTACTAAAACCTAGGCTTAGGTCTCTTGAAATTTTTTGTTCTGGCCAGAGAACACTGCTCTTTCTAGGAGTTATTGCCAGTGTACTTTTCCACAGAACGTGTATGGGTGGGGGGTCCATTTTCTCCTGCTTTCTCCCCCATTTACTATTTGCAGACAGTCAGGATGACCATTTTGTCAGATGGAATTTGACGTCTTGTTGTTGTTTTGATTGACATTCCTCCTGTAATAATTGGGGATGCTGAGCATCTTGTCCTGTGGCCATTTGGGTTTTTTTTTTTCCCCCTAAAGGTTGTGAGGAAAATGTACCTGTTTCAGTTGACTTCTTTTAAGTCAGTTGTGTTTAAAATTTATTTCTGCAAAACCCGCCACATGACCTTTCCTGACGGCAGCTGTCATTAACAACACCACAGGCCTTGTGACTTGAAAGTGAAAGGTGCTCCATCGTGTCTGACTCTTTGCGACCCCATGGACTATACAGTCCATGGAATTCTCCAGGCCAGACTACTGGAGTGGGTAGCCTTTCCCTTCTTCAGGGGATCTTCCCAACCCAGGGGTCGAACCCAGCTCTCCCGCATTGCAGGCGAATTCTTTACCAGCTCAGCCACAAGGGAAGGTGCCAGTATAAATGCCAGTGATCAAGTTGTAGTTACAGGATACGTCCACAGGGCGGCAGCACTTCTTCGTGCTGATCTCGGTTCCACCTGTCACCAGCGCCTTAAGGAAGGGCAGCTCCCCGCGCTGTAAATTAGGGTGGAATGTGCCTAAGCAAACACCCAAGGGCTTGTGTCTCACTATTTCTTCCCCCTGAAGCTTCACCCCGGCCCTCCAGACTCATCCGTATCAGGGGCACCGCTCCCTGCTGAAGTGCCTAGGAAGCTGCACGGTCAGGAAGGAAGCTTCGGTCCGGGACCCCAGTACCAGCAGACCTGGATACTTGGTGACTTTAGCCTGGTCCTCGAGGCCAGAGGGTCGGGCCGCAATTGTTAGGGTGCATTAGGGATTCTGGTCCCAGCCAGGAACCAGACAGTACAAGTTTAAGAGGCGTTTCAACACGGGGCACCCTTCTGGGCTGGGTCCACCCCACCCCAGTCCAGCCCTGGGACTCAAGCCTATTCAGGTTCCAGGGATCTGATAGCATCTAAGTCAGGGAGGTCGGAGGAAACAAACTAGGCATTACTTTTCTTTCCTTTTCTTTAATCACACGCCAATGCTCTGCTGACTTTTGCATTTTTGTGCTTGTCGTCAGTGTAAAATGGACTGATTCAGTTCTGACATTTACATGCATCATATTTGTAGTTTTAAAAAATTATTTTGCCATAGAGGTTATTGAACAAGGTGGAGTAATGTTTTCTGCTGAACATCAGGTTTCTGTGGAGTAACTATCCAGTTCAGTTCAGTCGCTCAGTCGTGTCTGACTCTTTGTGACCCCATGGACTGCAGCACACCAGGCTTCCCTGCCATCACCAACTCCCGAAGCTTACTCAAACTCATGTTCATCGAGTCGGTGATGCCATCCAACCATCTCATCCTATCTTTGCCTTCTCCTCCTGCCTTCAATCTTTCCCATCAGGGTCTTTTCTAATGAGTCAGCTCTTTGCATCAGGTGGCCAAATATTGGAGCTTCAGTTTCAGTCTTCCGAATGAATATTTAGGATTGATTTCCTTTAGGATTGACTGGTTTGATCTCTTTGCAGAATTTTTCCTATATGTGCAAGCAAGGAAGGAAGGAGTCCTTGTGGCTTACCTATGACAGTGACAGATTTCCATGTGTATGTTAGAGATAAATATTTCAGTGTATATAAGCATGGAAGGCAGGAAGGAGATCATCCTTGTGGATTATCTATTAAAGATGCAGATGTCTCTGTATATGCTAGTGTGCTTTTTTGCTTAGTCCTGTCTGACTGTGCAACACCATTACCTGTAGTCTGACAAGCTCCTCTGTTCATGGAATTTTCCAGGCAAATATACTAGAGCAGTTTGCCATTTCCTACTCCAGAGGATCTTCCTGATCCAGGGATCGAACCCACATCTGTCCTCTTGAGTTGGCATGCAGATTCTTTACCACTGAGCCACCTGGGAAGTCCAGTGCTGACCCCTAATTCCTCTCCAGTCCTTTCCTTTTTTAAAATTTAGGAATTCTTGGTTTGTGTTTGAATCTCAGAGTCTCATTTTGTGTTTTAAATTACTTCCTCTGAATCTCTCTTTTAATTTCCTAAAAGGGACATCATCTGCTATTTTTTTCCTCTATTGCTGGATTCACTTAGTGTATGATCCTCCAGGGTCCATCCTTGTGGTGACTAGTGGCTTAATTCCATAATTTCAGTGGCAATTTTTCATGTTTGAGTAATAGCCTATTTTATATATGTACCAGTTTCTTTAAGATTTAATCTGTTGGTGGGCGTTTTCTTGAGTCTTTGTCTTGGTATTGGAAGTAGCACTGCAGTGAACATCAGAATGCATAAGTCATTTTGAAAGATGGATTTTTGTAATTAAGACTGGTGTAGGTATTAAAATCCTAGGGTTAACTCTCTTAATTTTTTTGTCCAGGCCTGTGGAGGCTGTGCCTTCTATGGACTGCTACCAGCGTCCATTCCCAGAGAATGTGTAGGGGGGTTCCACCGTCTCCTGTCTCTCTCCTCCACTTAATGTTTGCAGACAGTCAGGATGACCATTTTGTCAGATGGGGTTTGATTTCTTGTTGTCATTTTGATTGGCATTTCTCCTGTAATAGAGAGGCTGAGCATCTTTTCCTGTGGCTGCTTGCTTGTTTGTCTGTTTTTCCCTTAAAGAGTGTGAGGAAAATTCACTTTTCCAATTGATTTCTGGAAAGCCGGTTGTGCTTGGATTTGCAGGACATTTCCTGAGTGCAGCTGTCATTAATAGCCCCTTGCTACTGCTACTGCTAAGTCACTTCAGTCGTGTCCGACTCTGTGTGACCCCATAGACGGCAGCCCACCAGGCTCCCCCGTCCCTGGGATTCTCCAGGCAAGAACACTGGAGTGGGTTGCCATTTCCTTCTCCAATGTATGAAAGTGAAAAGCGAAAGTGAAGTCACTCAGTCATGTCTTGACTCGTACTGACCCCATGGACTGCAGCCTACCAGGCTCCTCCGTCCATGGGATTTTCTAGGCAAGAGTACTGGAGTGGCTTGCCATTGCCTTTTCCTAATAGCCCCTTAGGCCTTGTGAGTTGCAGGAGTCAGAAAGCATGGGTGGTGACGCTGTAGTTACATGAAATGTCCACAAGATGGACGCACTTCTGTATGCCCACCTGTCGGTCCCTCTGCAATCAGAGCCTTAGGAAAAGTTGACTTCCTGGGCTGTGAATTAGGGTGGAATGTGCCTGAGAAAACACCCAATGGCTTGTATCTTGCTACTTCTTCCCCTTGAAGCTTCACCGTCCCTCTGGACTCATCTGTACCTATCGCACTATTCCCCACTGATGTGCCTAGGATGCTGCATCTGAGATAGGAGGCTTCAGCTGGGAACCCAGCACCAGGCTTGTTGACTTTATCCTGGTCCTTAAGTCCAGAGGATCCAGCCACTATCATTGTGATGCACTAGGGATTCTGGTACCATCTAGGACAAACCCGACAGGACAGGTTTGAGAGGGGCTCAATGAAGGGCACCCTACTGGGTTGTATTTATCCCAACCCAGTCCCGCCCTGGGCCTCAAGCCTACTCAGATTCCAGGGATTATAAGCATCCCAAGTCAGGGAGATCAGAGGGAGTGCATTACTTTTCTTTCCTTTCTGGTTTAATTGCATGTCTCTGCTATGCTGAGCTATATGAAATTTTGTTCTTGTACTCAGTGTACAATAGATTACTTTATGACACATACATACAATATATATGTACTTTTATTCTTTGGCCATAGAGCTTACTGAACAAGATGGAGTAAAGTTCTCTGCAGTGAACGTCAGGTCCGTTTGGAGCAACTGTTAGAGATACAGATTTTTTGTATCCATGCCAGGAAGGAAGGGTACTCCTTGTGGATTATCTATTACAGCAAGAGATTTCCATGTAAGTTAGAGTAAGTATTCCTATGTGTATGTGCAAGGAAGGAGATGATCCCTGTGAATTACCTAATACTCATTCATTACCTAATACATTTCTGGGTGTATGTTAGAGATAAACTTTCAGTGCATATGTGGAAGCAGGAAAGGAGGTGATCCTTCTGAACTATTACAGTTACAGATCACCGTTACTAGGTTAGTAGTGGCTCTTGATTCATCTCTGGACATTTCCTTTTTGTTTTTAATCTTGGTTTGTGTTTGAGTCGGAGTCTCATTTTGTGTTTGCAACTACTTCCCCTGTATCTATTTTAAATTTTGCCTAAAAGGGAGATAATGGAATGTCCGGTCAATGAAAGGCACCTTGTCGGGCTGTATAGATCCCAATTTTGTCCATTCCTGGGATCCTACCCTACTCAGGTTTCAGGAATCAAACACCATCCCATGTCAGGAAGATCAGAGGGAATGAAGTGGGCGTTACTTTCTTTTCCTTTTTGTGTATGTAATCTCATGCCAGTGCTCTGTTTAATTATACTCAATTTGTAGTTTTGTGTGTCTCCTCATTGTACGATGGACCGGTTCAGTTATGACATAGGCATACAGCATATTTGTAGCTTTTTATTCTATTGCCACAGAGGTTATTGAACATGGTGGAGTATAATTCTTGTGCTGAACGTCACATCCTTTTTCATTAGCGAGTAACTTTTAGAGGTATAGATTTTTTATATAAGGACAGGGTACTAAGGAAAGAAATACTCCTTAGGATTATTTATTACAGTGAAAGATTTCTATGCATATTTAGAGATAAATATTTCTGTGTATATGTGCATGGAAAAAAAGATGGAAGGAAGGAAGCAAGGAAAGAAAGCAGGCAATAAGCCTTGTGGATTACCTGATGCAGATTCCTGTGAGAATGGTTGACAGATTTCAGTGCATCTGTGGAAGGGAGGAAGGAGATAATCCTTGTGAATTATCTATTACAGATACAGATTTATGTGGATATGTGAGTACAGACATCCTAATTCATACTTATTCTTTTCCTTTTTTTTTGGAATTATTTGTTTTTGTCTGAAAGCCAGAGTCTCATTTTATGTTGTAAATTACTTCCCCTGTGTCTGTTTTTTCAATTTTGCTTTGAAGGGACATCATCTGCTGTTTTTTTCTCTGTTGCTGACTCCACTTAGTGTATGATCCTCGAAGGTCCATCCTTCTGGTTACCGATGGCATCATAACTTAACTTCTGTGGGAGCTGTCCATGTATGAATAATAGCTCTTTGTGTATATGTACCAAATTCCTTTAAGAGTTCCGTGGATCAACCGTTTCTTGGATCTGTGTCTTAGCTATTGGAAGGAGCGATACAGTGAAGGTTGAGGGTGGTGTGTCATTTTCAATAATGGTTTTGGTGACGTGGGCCCAGGTGTGGGCTTTAAAATCTGAGGCTGGCTCTCCTGATATTTTCCATTCTGGCCTGCAGCAGCTGTCCATTCTAAGGGCTGTTGCCAGTGTCCCTTCCCATGAACTGTGTACAGGGGTTCCATCATCTGTCTGCTGTCTTCTGTATTTACTGTTTGCAGACAGTCAGGATGGCTTTTCTGTCAGATGGGATTTGATCTTGTCGTTTTGATCGGCATTCCTCCTGTAATTAGGGGCACTAATTTGAGCATCTTTTCTTGCTGCCTTTTTTTGCATTTTCTTTTCTTTCCTTTAAGGGTGTGAGGAAATTTTACCTGTTTCAGTTGGCCTCTTGAAAGTTTGTTGTATTTGGAATTTATTTCTGAAACACCACTGCCAAACTTAAGTGATGGCAGCTGTCCTTAACAGCCCCACAGGCTTTGCAAATTGGAGGTGCCAGTGGTCAAGTTGTAGTTACAGAAAATGTCCACAAGGTGGCAGCACTTCTTTATGCCCAGCTCTGGTTCCAGCTGATAGCAGAGCCTAGATTCATGGGCTGTGATGTAGAGTGGAATATGCCAGAGCAAACACCCACGGGCTTGTGTTTCCCCGCTTCTTCCCCTGAAGCTTCAACCCTCCTCCCGACACTCAAGCCTTCCTGGGCATTGCTCCCTGCTGTGGTTCCTAGGAGTGCACTGTCAGGAAGCAGGCTTCAGCTGGGGACCCCAGGTCCAGGCGACCTGGGTTCAGGGAGACTCTTCCCTGTCGTGCACGTCAGAGAAATGGGCTATTGTGTTCTGTGTGCACTGAGGATTCTGTTCCCAGCCAGGGGAAACCAGACTACCCTTTTCAGAGGGGACTCATTGAGGACACCCTGCCTGCCTGTTGACTCACCCAGTCAGTCCATCCCTGGAACTCAAGCACACTCAGGTTCTATCCATGGGATAGCAGACCAAGTCAGGGAGGCTGGAGGAACATTCCTTTTCGTTCCCTTAGCCTTATGCCAACGCTGTGTTGAAGCACAGTTGATGCGCAATTTTGTGCTTGTCCTTAGTGTACAATGCACTGATTCGTGTGTGATACACACAAACAGCGTGTTTGTGCTTGTGTTTGTTCTTTTGCCATAGAGGTTATTGAACAAAATGGAGTCAGACACAGCTGAGCGACTGAATGACAATATACACATAGAAATCTGTATCTGTAATATTAATATATAATTCACAAAACTTATCTCCTTCCTTTTCTTCCTTCCACATATATAAAAAATCTGTATCTCTAATAGATACTCCACAAGGACCTGATGTTCAGCACAGGGTACTTTGTTCAACCTTCTGCAATAACATCTTTAGCAAAAGAATCCAAAAAAGAACAGATATGCTGCATGCATATGTCATAACTGAATCAAAGTACCTATACCTTGACCACCAGCCCCAAACTGGAAATTGACTATACTCCAACATAGCATGGGCATGAGGTTAAAGAAAAGGAATAAAACAGCAATGCCTAGTTTATTCACTCCAACCTCCCTGACTTTGACTTGTATCCCATCCCTGGAGCCTGAGCAGCTTGGGTCGCTAGTCTGGACTGGGTAGAGTTCAGGCATCTGGGTCAAGACAACCAAAATTTTAATAGAGACGTATACCCATGTGATTTCGGCCCCACAAGGTACCAAGAAGCAAGAAAGGGAAGCAAGCTAATTATAAAAGCACAGATGGATGGATACAGAAGGTGGGGTATATTTACACAATGCAACATACCTCAACCATAAAAAGCAGGATACAATGCAAAGTCCAATCACAGAAAAAGTAGACATGATCATTGTAAGTGAAGTTAGGGAGACAGGGAGATGAAGTATCACATAATAACACTTCATAGGTGTAATCTAAAAATGGATACAAGTGAACTTCTTTCAAAAAGAGACATAGCTGCAGAGACTTAGGAAAGAAACTTTTGGTCACCAAGAATGTAAGATGTGGGGCAAGGAGAAATGAGCTTCTTCAGACTAACATATGCACATAACTATTTATGAAATAAGACACCAGGGCCCATTGCATAACACAAGACATCTTACATAACTCTCTGTAATCTCTTGTATGGAAAAAGAACCCGAAAAAAAAAAAAGTATATACATCTATGTGGAAGTGAACCAGTTATAGTAAATTGAAAAGGAAAAAACAAAACAAAACAAGATTGCAATTCACCTATATATACTAGTTCAAATAATAGATTCAGTTCAGTTCAGTCGCTCAGTCGCGTCCGACTCACCGCGACCCCATGAATCAAAGCACGCCAGGCCTCCCTGTCCATCACCAACTCCTGGAGTTCACTCAAACTCATGTCCACAGAGTCGGTGATGCCATCCAGCCATCTCATTCTCCGTCGTCCCCTTCTCCTCCCACCCCCAACCTTTCCCAGCATCAGTCTTAAAACAGAAAAAAGAAGAAGAAAACGCTGACTCTGTTCCCCTCAGGCCATAATGAGCTGGGCGGGCATCACATCCCTGGAGCCCGATTGGCTTGGGTCCCATGGTTGAGTGTCCTGGGACTGAGTGAGCCTGGAGCATGTAGCAGGTAACGCGTGTCCACAATGGACCTGGAGTGCCTGTTACCCTCTGCAGAGCCCTGAGCCTCTGACACAGGCGGGATAAATTAAGAGTCTGGAGTTAACCTATACACGTTTGTTGCTTCGTTGGTTCATTCAGTCGCTCAGATATGTCCAATTCTTTGTGACCCCCATGAGCTGCAGCACACCGGGCTTCCCTGTACTTCACTGTCTCCCGCAGTTTGTTCAAAGTCATGCCCATGGAATCGGTGATGCCATCCAACCATCTCATCCTCTGTCGTCCCCTTCTCCTGCCTTCAATTTTTATCAGCATCAGGGTTTTTTTTTCCAACGAGTTGGCTCTTCTTTACAGGTGACCAAAGTATAGGAGCTTCAGCATCAGCCCTTCCAGTGAATATTCAGAGCTGATTTCTTTTAAGATTGACTGGTTCCTTGTACTGCAAGGAGATCCAACAAGTCCATTCTAAAGGAGATCAATCCTGGGTGTTCATTGGAGGGACTGATGCTAAAGCTGAAACTCCAATACTTTGGCCACCTCATGCGACGAGTTGACTCACTGGAAAAGACTCTGATGCTGGGAAAGGTTGGGGGCGGGAGGAGAAGGGGACGACGGAGAATGAGATGGCTGGATGGCATCACCGACTCTGTGGACATGAGTTTGAGTGAACTCCGGGAGTTGGTGATGGACAGGGAGGCCTGGCGTGCTGTGATTCATGGGGTCGCGGAGAGTCGGACACGACTGAGAGACTGAACTGAACTGGTTCGAGGAGGAAAAAAAAAAAAAGGTTGTGGCATGAAGAAGTGCTGCCACCTTGTGGCCATTTCCTGTAACAACACCAAGAAAAGCTGTGCTGCTGAGCGTTTAATATTCACAAGGATCCAGGGCAGTAAGTAAACAACTGCCCTCCAGAAATGTCCTAAGGGTGGACATCGAAAAAGAATTCAAAATGAGGCAGGTGTTTAAAGAAGCCAATTTTAAGAGGTAGCTTTAACTCAGACACTTTAAAAAATCACATGGGAGAAGGAGATGGCAACCCACTCCAGCATTCTTGCCTGGAGAATCCCATGGACACAGAAACCTGGCAGGTTACAGTCTATGGGGTCGCAAGGGTCAGACGTGACTGAGCGACTGAACACATGTATGTATGGTTGAGTCCCTTCACCGTTCACCTGAAATTATCACATCATTAATAGGCTATACTACAATACACAATAAAGAGTTAAAAAATTTTTTTTAAATCATGTGAAAGATGTCACCATCACTAAATATTAGAGAACTGCAAATCCAAACTACAGTAAGGTATCACATCACATCAGTCAGAATGGCCATTGTCAAACACTCTACAGTCAGTACAGAAGAGGGTGTGCAGACAGGGAACCCTCCTCCACCAACACCTGGGATGTAAACTGGTAACAGCCACTATGGAGCACACTGTGATTATTTCAACCATGAAAACAACAATGATGTTCGAATACTCCCTAACCTCACATAGAAATAAATTCCAAATAGTATAAATAAAGAAATGTAAGGATGGGTATAATGAGATTCTTGAGAAAATATAAAGACACAATTTGAAAAAATATGCAGCACATTCTTTGTGGATCCACATTTTAGAATGAAGTGTGTGCTCAGTTGCTCGATTGTGCTCAGTTGCTCAATTGTGTCCAACACTTTGCAGCCCCATGAACTGTAGCCAGCCAGGCTCTTCTGTCCATAGAATTTTCCAGGTAAGAATACTGGAGTGGGTATCCACGCCCTTCTCAAAAGATCTTCCTGACCCTGGGATTGAACCACGTTTCTTGAGTCTCCTGCAAAGGCAGGTGGATTCTTTACCACTCGTAACACCTATGAAGCCCTTTTAGAATAGTGACTAATAAACCACTAATCAGAAACCTGACCAAATTAACCTTCAAGGTATTTGCATACCAAAGGAAATCCTAAACGAAAGATAAGGACAATCCTCAGAATCAAAAAAAAAAAAAAAATAAATTCCAACTGGACATATCCACAAGGAATACATCTCCAAAACATATAAACAGTCCTTGCAACTCAATATCAAAAGTACATACAACCCATGAAAAAAAATGGGCCAAAGATCAAAATGGATATTTCTCTAAGGATGGCGTATGGACTGCAATTGGCCCAAAAAGATGCTCAGAATCGTGAATTACTGTCGTTGATCAGTCGCTAAGTCATGCTCGACTCTTTGTTACCTGAGGTACTGCAACATGCCAGGTTCCTCTTTCCTCCACCGGAATCTACTCATATTCATGTCCATTGAGTCAGTTATGCTATATAACCATCTTATCCTCTGCTGCCCACTTCTCCTTTTGCTTTCAATCTTTCCCAACATCAGGATCTTTCCACTGAGTCCGCTCTTTGCATCAGGTGGCCAAAGTATTACAGCTTCAGCATCAGTCCTTCCAATGAATATCCAGGATTGATTTCCTTTAGGATTTGATCTCCTTGCTGTGCAAGGGATTCTCTAGAGTCTTCTCCAGCACCAAAATCGGAAAGCATCGATTCTTTGGTGCTCAGACTTCTTTATGATTTACTCTCACATCCATGACAGCTGAAAGGATTGGTCCAAATCATAGCTTGGAGTACAGACCTTTATCAGCAAGAATGCTGTCTCTGCTTTTTAATATGCTGTCTAGGTTTGTCATAGCTTTCCTTCCAAGGAGCAAGTGACTTTGAATTTCATGGCTATACTCACTATGCAGTGATTTTTGAACCAGCCCCCAGAATCATGAATTATCCGAAAAAGGCAAATCAAAAGTCCAATGAGGTAAGCCATCACATTTTTCTGAATGGCCATCTTAAAACATCTTAAAGAATAAATCCTAGAGAGGGTGTGGAGAGAAGGGAATCCTCCTGCACTGCTATTTGCAATATACACAGGTACATCCATAAGGGAGAACAGCAAGGAAGTTCATTAAAAATAACATAGAAGTTATTTATGTTATTTACTTTAGGACTCAGCAATCCCAAGGCTGGACACAAATCTGGAGAAAATAAAAAATTGAAAAGACAAGCACACCCCTGAAATCCTGGCTCCACTAGGTTCAATAGCCAAGAGAAGGAAGCAAGCTAAATGGACCAGGACATATGAATGAATTCAGAAGGTGGGGTATGTATACACAATGAAATAGTTCTCAATCATAAAGAAGTAGGCTATAATGCCAAATCCATCCACAGAAGTAAACATGATCATTTCACGTGAAGTAAGGACACAGGGAGAGACTTGTATCATAATATCACATCAAGGTGACATCTAAAAATGGATACAAATGAGCGTCTTTCAAAAAGAGACACAGCCTCACAGACTCGGAAAAGGGACTTTCGGTTGCCAAGAAAGTAAGATGTAGGGCAGGGAGAAATGAGCTGCTTCCGCCCATATGTACACTATTGTTTATAAAATAAGTCACCAGGACCCACTGTGTAACACAAGGAAATACTCCGAACAGTCTGTAATCACATATGGAAAAGAGCATGTGTACATGCCCAAAAAACGTGTACATGTATGTGGAAATGAACCAGTTGCAGTATTTGAAAAGGGGGGAAAAAAAACCAAGATTGGAATTCACCTATATACTCCAGTTCAAATGGAAGGATAAAAACAGAAAAAATGAAAAAAAATTCTGACTCTATTGCCCTCAAGCCATAGTGACCTGAGCTGGTGTCACATACCTGGAGCCAGGCTGGCTTCATGTCAAGCCTGGAGTGCCCTGGGACAGAGCGAGCTGGGAGCATGGGGCAGGTAGAGTTTCTCCACAAAGAACATGGAATGCCTCTTGCCCACTGCAGAGCTCCCAACCTAGAGATACAGGAGGGAGAAATTAAGAGTTTTGGATTGACATATACCATATATATATGAAATTGATAATCAAAGTACAGACTTAGTAGCACAGGGAGGTTTATGAACATATCTATATGTGAAAAAGGACCCCAAAGAGAATAAACACCTATGTATAACTGAATCGAGTCCCTATACACCCAAAACAAACACAACATCAGAAATAAATTATATTACAATATAAAATTACAAGGAAATTATGGGGGTGGGGGGAGGGGGTAGAGATTGTGCCAAGGAGACATGCAGCCCCCTTGTGGCCATTTTCTGTAACAACACCAAGAAGAGCTGTGCTGCTGAGCTTGTAATTAATATTCACAAGAATCCAGGGGTTGAAAGTGAAAAATACTTACCCCGGAGAAATGTCCTAAAGGTAGTAATTGAAAAGGAATTCAGAACAAGACATCAATGCAAGAAGCCAATTTCAAGTGGTAAGTTTAACTCAAACCCTTTATAAAAAGTCACACGAAAGATGTCAATGTTACTAAATGCTGCTGCTGCTAAGTCACTTCAGTCCTATCCGATTCTGTGCGACCCCATAGACGGCAGCTCACCAGGCTCCTCCGTCCCTGGGATTCTCCAGGCAAAAACACTGGAGTGGGTTGCCATTTCCTTCTCCAATGCATGTTTGCATGCTAAGTCGCTTCAGTCGTGTCCGACTCTGTGCGACCCCATGGACTGCAGCCCACCAGGCTCCCCTGTCCACGGGATTCCCCAGGCAAAAATACTGGAGTGGGTTGCCATTTCCTTCTCCTCCCTAACACTATACACAAAAATAAACTCCAGATTGTATAGATATCTAAATGTAAGGACAGGTACTATGAAATTCTTGAGAAAAATATAACCGGGGCAGGAATTTAACATAAATTGCAGGAATTTTTTGTGGATCCACTTTTTAAAATAATGAAAAATAAACCACAAATCAGAAACCAGAACGAATTAACCTTCAAAGCATTTGCATAGCAATGAAATCTATAAGCAAAAGACAAGGAAAAGGGTCAGGATAGGAAAAATATAACCCTTACACATACCCACAAGGAATACAGCTCTAAGACATATAAACAGCTCTTGCAACTCAGTATCAAAAATACATACAACCCAAGAAATAATGGGCCAAAGATTGAAATGGATATTTCTCTGAGGAAGGCCTACAGATTGCAACTGGCACATGAAAAGATGCTTAGCATCACAAATTATTAGAAAAAGGCAAATCAGAAGTCCAGTGAGGTAAGTACTCGTACAGATCAGAATGGCCTCTCAAAACATCTTAAACAATACATGCTAGAGAGGGTGTGGAGACAAGGGAACCCTCCTTGCACTGCTGTTTGCAATGTACATAGGTACATCCAGTAGGGAGAACAGTATGTAGGTTCATTAAAAAAAAAACAGAAGTACCTCTGGAAGCAGCAATTCCATACCAGGCCACAAATCCAGATGGAACCAAAAATTGCAAAGACATGGGTATCCCTGTTATCTCGGGCCCACTTGGTACAACAGCCAATACAAGGCTATAGCATGAGTGACTTCACTTTCACTTTTCACTTTCACACATTGGAGAAGGAAATGGCAACCCACTCCAGTGTTCTTGCCTGGAGAATCCCAGGGACGGGAGAGCCTGGTGGGCTTCCGTCTATGGGGTTGCACAGAGTCGGACACGACTGAAGTGACTTAGCAGCAGCAGCAGCAGCATGACAGATGATGGATGCAGATGAGGACACACAGCAATAATTCTCAACCGGAGAGAAGTAGGAAATGTTGCCAAGTCCAGCCACGGAAAAGAAAGCAGACAGGATCTTTCCAAGTGAAGCAAGGGAGACAGGGAGATACAAGTATCAGATGATATCACTTCTGGGAAAAACGGATACAAATGAACTTCTTTCCCAAAGAGACACAGCCTCACAGACTAATAACAGAAAAGGAACTTCCTGTCACCCGAAAAGTCAAATGTGGGGCAGGGAGAAGTGAGCTGCTTCAGACTAACATAAGCACATTACTATTAAAAAAGTTACCAGGTCTAGTATGTAACGCAAGGAAACATACACAAAACTCTGTAATAATCTATAGGAAAAAGCACCTCTCTAAAAAACATGTGTACATCTATGTGGAAGTCAACTAGTTGCTGCAGCTTGAAAAAGAAGAAAACAAATATACCAACATGATTGTAATTCACCTATATACTCCAGTTCAAACGATAGGATAAAAACAGAAAAAAAGAAAAAATAATTCTGACTCTCAGGCCATAGTGACCTGGGCTGGTGTCACATCCCTGGAGCCAGACTGGCTTGTGTCCCAAAGCTGGAGTGTCCTGGGACTGAGGGAGCTCGGAGCATGGGGCATGCAGTGTGCCTCCAAAATGGACTGGGAATGTCTCTTCCCCTCTGCAGAGCCCCCAGCCTAGAAATGCAGGTGGAGAAATGAAGAGTTTGGAATTAATATATGCCATTTATATATATCAAGATTCAAAAGTAACTTGAAAAGCAGAGGGAAATTTACTGAACACTCTGTAATCACTTATATGTGAAAAAGGACCCAAATGAATAAACCTCTATGTATGTATGACTGGATCAAGTTCCTGTACACCTGAAACAAACAACATCAGAAATCAACTATATTCCAATATAAAATTACAAGGAAATTACAGAATTTAAAGAAAAGAAAATTGTGGCATGGAGAGGTGTTGCCACCTTGTGGCCATCTTCTGTAACAACACCGTGGAGCACTGTGCTGCTGGACATTTAATATTCACTAGGATCCAGGGGACTAAAGTAAAAAACACCTGCCCTTTAGAAATGTCCTAGGAGGGGGGAGGAACAAGATGGCGGAGGGATAGGACGGCGAGACCACTCTCTCCTCCACAAATTCATCAAAAGAACTTTTGAACGCGAGTAAAGTCCACAAAACAACTTCTGAATGCTGGCAGAGGACGTCAGGCACCCAGAAAAGCAGCCCATTGTCTTCGAAAGGAGGTAGGAAAAAACATAAAAGATAAAAAGCGAAACAAAAGAAGTAAGGACGGAGCTCTGTCCCGGGAAGGGAGGCTTTAAAAAGAGAGAAGTTTCCAAACACCAGGAAACATTCTCACTGGCGAATCTGTGGCGAGCCTTGGAAGCTCAGAGGGCCACATAACCCTCTTTTTTTTTTTTTTAAGATTTTTTTAAAACCCACAGGTTACCCACCAAACGGTAACTCCCAGCGGAGAAGCAGCGCAGACGCCTGCATACGCCATTAGCAGCGGGGGCTGGGCAGGGAGGAGCCGGCTGATCTGCTCAGAGAGAGGACTGGGCTTGAATGCCGCAAGAACAATTTGAGAGAACTGGGGAGAGCAAAGCAGACTGTGAGATAGCTTCCCCACGAAAAGGCGGAAAGCTCTAACCTATGACTCGGCCAGGCCCGCTCACAGAATAAAGGACTGAGCAGAGCGAGCCGGCTGCGGTCGGCCCATCCCCCATCCCCCGCCGAGACAGGCAGGGAGCGCAGCCAGAGCCGGAGCGGGCAACCGCGGCCCCAGAAAGGCATCTGATACAAACTGCAGACAGGCTTGTTGCTAATCAGGACTTCTTGGGCTCGGGCCGGTCGATATCCCCCTGAGAAGGTGCGCCGGTTGTACACCCAGAAAACTGAGTGGCGGGGACTGGGGAGGCGATAAGTCGCAGAGACCACGCTCGCCAAACACCTGGTCCCCTGAGCTGCTCGGACTGGGGAAGGCACAAAACGCAGGCCCAACCAAGTCTGTGCCTTTGTGGAGTACCTGAGAACCTGAACTTGAGCCGCTCAGACCTGGGAAGTGCATACAACCCGGTGCCGGCCTCGGACAGTTCCCGGCAGAGCAACCTAGAGCCTGTGCAGTGTAGACTGGGACAGCATACGTGCTGTGAGCGGGGGCAAACCCAGTGTGGCCGAGACGCTGCGAGCACTCCCCACAGACGCCAGAGATAATCGACTGCAGCGTTCCTCCCTTCCCAGAACAGGACTGAACAACTGAGCCTTAAAAAGTGTCCACCTGCCCCCTAGTATCAGGGCGGAAATTAAACACTGAAGAGACCAGCAGACAGAAGCTAAAACAGAGGGAACCACCTTGGAAATGACAGATAGAGACGTCTAGAGACTACTCCAAGAATAAGATCAAAAACCAGAGGCAAGAGGCTTAAGCCTGAATCCTGAGAACACCAGAGAAGTCCTGACTCCAGGGAACATTAATCGATAGGAGCTCATCAAACGTCTCCATACCTACGCTAAACCCAAGGGTCAACAAGTTCCAGGGCAAGACATACCACGCAAATTCTCCAGTAACACAGGAAACTAGCCCTGAGCTTCAATATACAGGCTGCCCAAAGTCACTCCAAACCCACTGACATCTCATAACTCATTACTGGACACTTCATTGCACTCCAGAGAGAACAAATCCAGCTCCACCCACCAGAACACCGACACAGGCTTCCATAACCAGGGAACCTTGACAAGTCACCTGTCCAACCCCACACACAGCAAGGAAACTACATAATAAAGAGAACTCCACAAACGGCCAGAAGAGGGAAAGGCCACCCCAAGCAAAGCATTATAAGCAAGATGAAGAAGCAGAGAAATACCCAGCAAGTAAAGGAACAAGATAAATGCCCACCAACACAAACAAAAGAGGAAGATATAGGGAATCTACATGAAAAAGAATTTCGAATTTTGGTGGTGAAAATGATTCAAAATCTTGAAAGCAAAATGGAGTTACAGATAAATAACCTGGAGAAAAGGATTGAGAAGATGGAAGAAAGGTTTAATAAGGACTTAGAGGAAATAAAAAAGAGTCAATATACAATGAATAATACAATAGATGAGATCAGAAACACTCTGGAGGGAACAAACAGTAGAATAACATAGGCAGAAGACAGGATTAGCGAGCTAGAAGATAGAATTGTAGAAATAAATGAAACAGAGAGGAAAAAAGAAAAACAAATTAAAAGAAATGAGAACAATATTAGAGACCTCTGGGACAATGTTAAACGCTCCAATATTCGAATCATAGGAATCCCAGAAGAAGAAGACAAAAAGAAAGACCATGAGAGAATACTTGAGGAGATAATAGTTGAAAACTTCCCTAAAATAGGGAAAGAAATAATCACCCAAGTCCAAGAAACCCAGAGAGTCCCCAACAGGATAAACCCAAGGCGAAATACTCCTAGACACATATTAATCAAATTAACAAAGATCAAACACAAAGAACAAATATTAAAAGCAGCAAGGGAAAAACAGCAAATAACACACAAGGGGATTCCCATAAGGATAACAGCTGATCTTTCAACAGAAACTCTTCAGGCCAGGAGGGAATGGCAAGACATACTTAAAGTGATGAAAGAAAATAACCTACAGCCCAGACTACTGTACCCAGCAAGGATCTCATTCAAATATGAAGGAGAAATCAAAAGCTTTACAGACAAGCAAAAGCTGAGAGAATTCAGCATTACCAAACCAGCTCTCCAACAAATGCTAAAGGATCTTTTCTAGACAGGAAACACAGAAAGGGTGTATAAACTCGAACCCAAAGCAATAAAGAAAATGGCTACGGGATCGTACTTATCAATAATTACCTTAAACGTAAATGGGTTGAATGCCCCAACCAAAAGACAAAGGCTGGCTGAATGGATACAAAAACAAGACCCCCATATATGTTGTCTGCAAGAGACCCACCTCAAAACGAGGGACACATACAGACTGAAAGTGAAGGGCTGGAAAAAGATATTCCATGCAAATAGAGACCAAAAGAAAGCAGGAGTAGCAATACTCATATCAGATAAAATAGACTTTAAAACAAAGGCTGTGAAAAGAGACAAAGAAGGAAACTACCTAATGATCAAAGGATCAATCCAAGATGAAGATATAACAATTATAAATATTTATGCACCCAACATAGGAGCACCGCAATATGTAAGACAATTACTAACAAGTATGAAAGGGGAAATTAACAATAATGCAATAATAGTGGGAGATTTTAATACCCCACTTACATCTATGGATAGATCAACTAAACAGAAAATTAACAAGGAAACACAATATTTAAATGATACAATAGACCAGTTAGACCTAATTGATATCTATAGGACATTTCACCCCAAAACAATGAATTTCACCTTTTTCTCAAGTGCACATGGAACCTTTTCCAGGATAGATCACATCCTGGGCCATAAATCTACCCTTGGTAAATTCAAAAAAGTTGAAATCATTCCATGCATCTTTTCTGACCACAATGCAGTAAAATTAGATCTCAATTATGGGAGAAAAACTATTAAACATGCCAACATATGGAGGCTGAACAACACGCTGCTGAACAACAAACAAATCATAGAAGAAATCAAAAGAGAAATCAAAATATGCATAGAAATGAATGAAAATGAAAACACAACAACCCAAAACCTCTGGGACACTGTAAAAACAGTGCTAAGGGGGAAGTTCATAGCAATACAGGCACACCTCAAGAAACAAGAAAAAAGTCAACTAAATAACCTAACTCTACATCTAAAGCAACTAGAAAAGGAAGAAATGAAGAAGCCCAGGCTCAGTAGAAGGAAAGAAATTGTAAAAATTAGGGCAGAGATAAATGCAAAAGAAACAAAAGAGACTATAGCAAAAATCAACAAAGCCAAAAGCTGGTTCTTTGAGAAGGTAAATAAAATTGACAAACCACTAGCCAGACTTATCAAGAAACAAAAGGAGAAGAACCAAATCAATAAAATTAGAAATGAAAATGGAGAGATCACAACTGACAACACAGAAATACAAAGGATTATTAGAGAATACTATCAGGAATTATATGGCAATAAAATGAATAACCTGGAAGAAATGGACAAATTCCTAGAAAAATACAACTTTCCAAAACTGAACCAGGAAGAAATAGAAAATCTGAACAGACCCATCACAAGCACGGAAATTGAAACTGTAATCAAAAATCTCCCAGCAAACAAAAGCCCAGGTCCAGATGGCTTCACAGCTGAATTCTACCAAAAATTTAGAGAAGAGCTAACACCTATTCTACTCAAACTCTTCCAGAAAATTGCTGAGGAAGGGAAACTTCCAAACTCATTCTATGAGGCCACCATCACCCTAATCCCAAAACCTGGTAAAGACCCCACAAAAAAAAAAAAACTACAGGCCAATATCACTGATGAACATAGATGCAAAAATCCTTAACAAAATTCTAGCAATCAGAATCCAACAGCATATTAAGAAGATCATACATCATGACCAAGTGGGCTTTATCCCAGGAATGCAAGGATTCTTCAATATCCGCAAATCAGTCAACGTAATACACCACATTAACAAACTGAAAAATAAAAATCATATGATTATCTCAATAGATGCAGAGAAAGCCTTCGACAAAATTCAACATCCATTTATGATAAAAACCCTCCAGAAAGTGGGAATAGAAGGGACATACCTCAACATAATAAAAGCTATATATGACAAACCCACAGCAAACATTATCCTCAATGGTGAAAAACTGAAAGCATTTCCCCTCAAGTCAGGAACAAGACAAGGGTGCCCACTCTCACCACTACTATTCAACATAGTTCTGGAAGTTTTGGCTACAGCAATCAGAGCAGAAAAAGACATAAAAGGAATACAAATTGGAAAAGAAGAAGTAAAACTTTCACTGTTCGCTGATGACATGATCCTCTACACAGAAAACCCTAGAGACTCTACCAGAAAACTACTAGAGCTAATCAGTGATTACAGTAACGTTGCAGGATATAAAATCAACACACAGAAATCCCTTGCATTCCTATACACTAATAATGAGAAAATAGAGAAATTAAGGAAACTATTCCATTCACTGTTGCAACGAAAAGAATTAAATACTTAGGAATATATCTACCTAAGGAAACAAAAGACTTGTACATAGAAAACTATAAAACACTACTGAAAGCAATCAAAGAGGACACTAATAGATGGAGAAATACACCATGTTCATGGATTGGAAGAATAAATATTGTAAAAATGAGTACACTACCCAAAATAATTTATACATTCAATGCAATCCCTATCAAGCTACCAAAGATATTTTTCACAGAACTAGAACAAACAATCTCACAATTTGTATGGAAATACAAAAAACCTCGAATAGTCAAAGCAATCTTGAGGAAGAAAAATGGAACTGGAGGAATTAACCTGCCAGACTTCAGGCTCTACTACAAAGCCACAGTCATCAAGACAGTATGGTACTGGCATAAAGACAGAAATATAGATCAATGGAACAAAATAGAAAGTCCAGAGATAAATCCACGCATCTATGGACACCTCATCTTTGACAAAGGAGGCAAGAATATAAAATGGAGAAAAGACAGTCTCTTTAACAAGTGGTGCTGGGAAAACTTGTAAAAGCCACTTGTAAAAGAATGAAACTAGAACACTTCCTAACACCATACACCAAAATAAACTCAAAGTGGATTAGAGAGCTAAATGTAAGACCAGAAACTATAAAACTCCTAGAGGAGAACATAGGCAAAACACTCTCCGACATAAATCACAGCAGGATCCTCCAAGACCCACCTCCCAGAATATTGGAAATAAAAGCAAAAATAAACAAATGGGACCTAATTAAAATCAAAAGCTTCTGCACAGCAAAGGAAACTATAAGTAAGGTGAAAAGACAGCCTTCAGAATGGGAGAAAATAATAGCAAATGAAGCAACTGATAAAGGATTAATCTCCAAATTATACAAGCAGCTCCTGCAGCTCAATTCCAGAAAAATAAATGACCCAATCAAAAAATGGGCCAAAGAACTAAACAGACATTTCTCCAAAGAAGACATACAGATGGCTAACAAACACATGAAAAAATGCTCAACATCCCTCATAATCAGAGAGATGCAAATCAAAACCACAATGAGATACCATTTCACACCAGTCAGAATGGCTGCTATCCAAAAGTCTACATGCAATAAATGCTGGAGAGGATGTGGAGAGAAAGGAACCCTCTTACACTGTTGGTGGGAATGCAAACTAGTACAGCCACTATGGAGAACAGTGTGGAGATTCCTCAAAAAATTGGAAATAGAACTGCCATATGATCCAGCAATCGCACTCCTGGGCATACACACCGAGGAAACCAGAATTGAAAGAGACACGTGTACTCCAATGTTCATTGCAGCACTGTTTATAATAGCCAGGACATGGAAGCAACCTAGATGTCCATCTGCAGACGAATGGATAAGAAAGCTTTGGTACATATACACTATGGAGTATTATTCAGCCATTAAAAAGAATACATTTGAATCAGTTCTAATGAGGTGGATGAAACTGGAGCCTATTATACAGAGTGAAGTAAGCCAGAAAGAAAAACAGCAATACAGTATACTAACACATATATATGGAATTTAGAAAGATGCAAATGATAACCCTGTATACGAGACAGCAAAAGAGACACAGATGTATAGAACAGTCTTTGGGACTCTATGGGAGAGGGTGAGGGTGGGATGATTTGGGAGAATGGCATTGAAACACGTATGTTGTCATATGTGAAACGAATCACTAGTTCAGGGTCAATGCATGTTATAGGATGCTCGGGGCTGGCATGCGGGGATGACCCAGAGGGAGGATAAAGGGAGGAGGGAGGTGGGAGGGGGGTTCAGGAGGGGGAACTTATGTAAACCCGGGGCAAATTCATGTCAATGTATGGCAAGACCAACCAATATAATATTGTAAAATAATTTGCCTCCAATAAAAAATAAATTAATTACATTAAAAAAAAAAGAAATGTCCTAGGAGTTGTCATCAAAAAACAATTCAAAACAAGGCAGTCATTCAACAAGTCAACTTCAAGAGGTAATTTTAATTTGAACCCTTTAAAAAAAAGTAACATGAAAGATGTCAGCATCACTAAATATTCAGTTCAGTTCAGTTCAGTCGCTCAGTCGTGTCCGACTCTCTGCGACCCCATGAATCACAGCACACCAGGCCTCCCTGTCCATCACCAACTCCCGGAGTTCACTCAAACTCATGTCCACAGAGTCGGTGATGCCATCCAGCCATCTCATTCTCAGTCATCCCCTTCTCCTCCCGCCCCCAACCTTTCCCAGCATCAGAGTCTTTTCCAGTGAGTCAACTCGTTGCATGAGGTGGCCAAAGTATTGCAGTTTCAGCTTTAGCATCAGTCCTTCCAATGAACACCCAGGATTGATCTCCTTTAGAATGGACTGGTTGGATCTCCTTGCAATCCAAGGGACTCTCAAGAGTCTTCTCTAGCACCACAGTTCAAAAGCATCAATTCTTCGGCGATCAGCTTTCTTCACAGTCCAACTCTCACATCCATACATGACCATGGGAAAAACCATAGCCTTGACTAGATGGACCTTTGTTGGCAAAGTAATCTCTCTGCTTTTTAATATACTATCTAGGTTGGTCATAACTTTCCTTCCAAGGAGTAAGCGTCTTTTAATTTCATGGCTGCAATCAGCATCTGCAGTGATTTTGGAGCCCAAAAAAACAAAGTCTGACACTGTTTCCACTGTTTTTCCATCTATCTTCCATGAAGTGATGGGACCAGATGCCATGATCTTTGTTTTCTGAACGTTGAGCTTCAAGCCAACCTTTTCACTCTCCTCTTTCACTTTCATCAAGAGGCCTTTGAGTGCCTCTTCACTTTCTGCCATAAGGGTAGTGTCATCTGCATATCTGAGGTTATTGATATTTCTCTCGGCAATCTTGATTCCAGCTTGTGCTTCTTCCAGCCCAGTATTCCTCATGATGTACTCTGCATATAAGTTAAATAAGCAAGGTGACAATATACAGCCTTGATGTACTCCTTTTCCTATTTGGAACCAGTCTGTTGTTCCATGTACAGTTCTGACTGTTGCTTCCTGACCTGCATACAGGTTTCTCAAGAGGCAGGTCAGGTGGTCTGGGATTCCCATCTCTTTCAGAATTTTCCATAGTTTATTGTGATCCACACAGTCAAAGGCTTTGGCATAGTCAATGAAGCAGAAATGTTTTTCTGGAACTCTCTTGCTTTCTCCATGATCCAGCGGATGTTGGCAATTTGATCTCTGGTGCCTCTGCCTTTTCTAAAACCTGCTTGAACATCTGGGAGTTCAAGGTTCATATATTGCTGAAGGCTGGCTTAGAGAATTTTGAGCATGACTTTACTAGCGTGTGAGATGAGTGCAGTTGTGCGGTAGTTTGAGCATTCTTTGGCATTGCCTTTCTTTGGGATTGGAATGAAGACTGACCTTTTCCAGTCCTGTGGCCACTGCTGAGTTTTCCAAATTTGCTGGCATATTGAGTGCAGCACTTTCACAGCATCATCTTTCAGGATTTGAAATAGCTCAACTGGAATTCCATCACCTCCACTAGCTTTGTTCATAGTGATGCTTTCTAAGGCCCACTTGACTTTACATTCCAAGATGTCTGGCTCTAGGTCAGTGATCACATTATGGTGACTATCTTGTTCGTGAAGATCTTTTTTGTACAGTTCTTCTGTGTATTCTTGCCACCTCTTCTTAATATCTTCTGCTTCTGTTAGGTCCATACCATTTCTGTCCTTTATCGAGCCCACTAAATATTAGAAAAATGCAAATGTTAAACTACAGTGAGGTATCGCATCACACTGGTCTGCATGGTCATTGTCAAACACTGCAAACAAACAGCGGTGGAGAGGGTGTGGAGACAAAGGGACCCCTCCTCTGCTAATGCTTATGATGTAAATTGGCAGCAGCCACTGTAAGGACACCGCAAGGGTTCCTTCAACCATGAGAATGAGGTTAGAATACTCCCGAACACCATACACAAAGATAAACTCCCAATAGTATAAATATCCAAATGTAAGGATGGGTACACTCCAAACAGTATAAATATCTAAATGTAACAACGAGTACTATGAAATTTTTGAAAAAATATAAACAGGACACGATTTGACATAACTTGCAGCAAGTTCTTTGTGGAGCCACCATTTAGAATAATTAAAAATAAACCATAAATCATAAACTGGACTGAACCAACCTTAAAAGCATTTACATAGCAAGGAAAACTCCACAGAAAAGACAAGGATATCATTCAGAGCAGGAAAGAATGTTTCCAATCGGAAATGCCCACAAGGAATTCATCTCCAAAATGTATATAGAGAGCTCCTGCAACTCAACATCAAAATACATACAACCCAAGAAAATAATGGGCCAAAGATCATAATGGATATTTTGCCAAAGAAGACCTACAGATTGCAGTTGGCACATGAAAAGATGCTCAGCATCATGAATTATTAGAAAAAGGCAAATTAAATGTCCAATGATGTAAGCACTCATATTTGTTGGAATGGCCATCTGAAAACATCTTGAAGAATACATACCAGTGAGCCTGTGGAGAGAAGGGAACTCTGCTGCACCGCTGTTTGCAATGTACGTAGATAGATCTAGTAGGGAGAACAGCATGTAGGTTCATTAAAAAGTAACTTAGAAGTGATTTAGGACTGAGCAATCCCATGCCTGGGAATAAATCTGAAGAAAAGAAAAAACTGAAAATACGTTCCTACCCCTGCTATCTCAGCTCCACGAGATACAAAAGCCAAAACAAGGAAGCAAGCTAAACGTACCAGGACAGATGAATGGATACATAAGGTGGGGTGCATATATACACAATGAGTATTTCTCAGCCATGAAGAAGTAGGAAATAATGCCAAGGCCAGCCACAGAAAGTAGACATGATCTTTCCCAGTGGTGTAAGGGAGACAGAAAGAGACAAGTATATATGATATCACTGCTCGGTGTAGCCTAAAGATGGATAGAAGTGAACTTCTCTCCCAGAGAGGCACAGTCTCACAGACTTAGAAAAGAGCTTCCAGTCACCAAGAAAGTAAGATGTGGGCAGGGAGAAGTGAGGTGTTTCAGACTAACACATGCACGCTACAATTTATGAAGTAAGTCACCAGGACCCACTGTGTAACACAAGGAAACTTACACAACACAGGCCAATAACTGATACAGAATAAGACCACCCCCCCAAAAAAAAACAAAAACATGTATTCATCTATGTGGAAATGAACCAGCTGCAGTAGATTGAAAAGGAAAACAAAAGACGCCAACAAGAGAGTAATTCACCTATATACACCAGTTCCATGATAGGATAAAAAAAGGAAAAAAAGAAAAAAAATATGCTGACTCTCTTCCCCTCAGGCCACACTGACCAGGGCTGGCATCACGTCCCTGAAGCCAGATTGGCTTGGGTCCCGAGGCTGGAGTGTCCCGGGACTGAGGGAGCTGGGAGCACGGGGCTGGTAGTATGAAGAACCTGCAGTGCCCACTGCAGAGCCCCCAACCTAGAGATAGAGGTGGGAGAAATTAAGAGCTTGGAATGAACATATACACATGATTCCTGGGTTGGGAAGATCCGCTGGAGAAGGGATAGGCTGCCCGCTCCAGTATTCTTGGGCTTCCCTGGTGGCTCAGCTGGTAAAGAATCCGCCCGCAATGTGGGAGACCTGGGTTCTGATCCCTGGGTTTGGAAAGACCCCCTGGAGAAGGGAAAGGCTTCCCACTCCAGTATCCTGGCCTGGAGAACTCCATGGACTGTATAGTCCGTGGGGTCGCAAAGAGTAGACACGACTGAGCGACTTTCACTTTCACATTAATACGTATCAAATAGATGATCCAAAACTATCTACTGAAAAGCAGAGGGAAGTTTATCAAACACACTGTAATCTCCTATATATGAAAACCAACCAGAAAGAGAATAGACAAACGTCTAGTACAGCTGACTCAAGTTCCTGTACACTGAAACAAACATCAGAAACTGACTCTATTCCAATGCAAAATAACGAGGAATTTACAGAAAAACAAAAAACGAAGTGTGGCATGAAGAAGTGCTGCCACCATGTGGCCATTTTCTGTAATAACAACATTTAGCTCTGTTGCAGGGCACTTAATATTCACAAGGATTCAAGATCTGTAAGGAAAAACAAATACCCTCAAGGAACGTCTTAGGGGTTGTCATCGAAAAAGAATTCAGAACGAGGCAGGTGTTAATGAAGCCAATTTCAAGACATAAGTTTTACTCACACCCTTTAAAAAAATCACAAGAAAAGATGTCAACATTGCTAAATCTTAGAGAAAGGCAAAGCTAAACTACAGTGAAGTATCACTTCACACTGGTCAGTATGGCCATTGTCAAACACTCAAACAGTAGGTGCTGGAGGCAAGGGAACCCTTCTCTACTGGTGCTTGGGCTGTAAATTGGTAGCATTCACTGTGGAGGACACCGAAGAGTCCTTTAACCACGAGAATGAAATTAGAAAACTCCTTAACACCATACACAAAAATAAAGTCCAAACTGATTAAATATCTAAATGTAAGGATGGTTACTGTAAATTTCTTGAGAAAAATATAAACAGGACCCAATCTGACATAAATGCAGCAAGTTCTTTGTGGATTCTCCTTGATGGATGAAAGCTTACAGTGTTCCACCAGATTTGTGGCCTCTGAAGGATAAGGTTTAACTCAGGGACCAAAGACAGTCTGAGTCACTCAGAGCTTTGTGTAGAAGAATTTTTATTAAAGTGATAACAGCAGAAAAAAATCTTCTGACATAGACATCAGAAGGGGGTAGATTACCGCCTTGTTAGTTTTAAGCAGGGCATTATATACTTTTCTGTTAGCTGTTGAGAATAGAAGAAAAAAAAAAAACCTCATGACTGTGAAAATTTTTCCCACACCCTTCCCCATAACATACATCCTGGGAGGGATGACATCAGCACGAGATTAGCCAGAAGGAATGGGTTAACACAGAGCTCAAGGTTGTGGAAGTTTTACCTGGACCTTCTCCCATAACATACATTCTGAGCTCAAAAAAATCATGTCCTTGAACAAGAGATACCACTGCCTACAAGGCCTATGTGTCTATGTCAAAAGAATGTGAAAAAGAATGTTCACCTCCTCCTTAAAAGGACTTTAGGCTTGGACACCTTATCAACTTGCCTAAGTTAACTCTCTCAACCTCCTAGAATAATGAAAAATAAACCACAAACCAGAAAATGGGACAGAATTGACCTTAAAACCATTTGCACACCAAAAGAAAATCCTTAAGGAAAGACCAGGGCAATCCTCAGAATAGGAAGAAATATTTACAAAGGAAGATGCCCACAAGGGATTCATCTCCAAAACATACACACAGCTCGTGCAACTTAGTATCAAAAATACATAGAACCAAGGACAAAACGGATCAAAGGTCAAAATGGGTATTTCTCCAGCAAACGCTGACAGATTGCATTTAGGCACATGAAAATGTGCTCAGCATCACCAACAGAGAAACGCAGATTGAAAGTCCAGTGAGGACAGCACTCACATAGGTCAGATGGGCCACCTCAAAACGTCTTAAAGAAAAAAATGCTTGAAAAGGTGTGGAGAAAAGGGAATCTTCCTGCATTGTTTTCACAATGTACATTGGTACATCCATTAGGAAAAACAGTAGGGAGGTTCATATACAAAATAACAGAAGTACCTGAGGACCCCGTAATCCCACACCTGGGCATAAATCCAGAGAAAACCTAAAATTTAAAAGACATGGGTAACCCTTGATTTTGGCCCCACTAGGTACAACAGCCAGGCCTGGGAAGCAAGCTAATTGTAGAAATTACAGATGACTGAATACAGATGATGGGTACATATACACAGTGCAAAATTTCTCAATCACAGAGAAGTAGGAAATAATTCCAAGTCTAGGCAGAGGGAAGAAAGTAGAGATCATCATTCCAAGTTAAGTTAGGGAGACAGCGACAGACAAGTATCACTTGATGTCACTTCTAGGTGTAATCTAAAAGTGGATACAAATGAAGTTCTTTATCAAAAGAGATAAAGCCTCACAGACTTGGAAAAGAAACTCCAATCAACAAGAATATAAGAGTTGGCAGGGAGAAATGAGCTGCTTCAAACTAATGTATGTGCATTACTATTTATAAAGATGTGATCAGGACCCTGTGTGTAACACAAAGGAACTTACTAATACTGTGTAATAACCTACATGGAAAAAGAAACCAAATATATATATACATACATGTATGTATATACATATTCGCTTCTATGAGGAAGTGAAACAAGTTGCAGCAGATTGAAAAGAAAAAAAAAAACTCACAAGATTGTAATTCATCTATATTATTTGATAAAAACAGGAAAAAAAAAAAAAGCTGTCTCTATCCCTCTCAGGCCATAGTGATGTGGGCTGGTATCACATACCTGGAGCCTGAGTGGCTTGGGTATCAAGGCTTGCGTGTCCCCTGGAGCTGAGTGACCTAAGAGCATGGGGCAGGCAGTGTGCCTCCACAAAGAACCTGGAGTGTCTCTTCCCTTCAGAGCCCCCAACCCCAATACAGGCAGGAGAAACTAACAGTTTGAAACTAACAGACACACCTTAATATATATCAAGTAGATGATCAAAAGTAACTACTGAATGGCATAGGGAAGTTTATGCACTCACTGTAATCACCTATATGGGAATAAGAACCCACAAGAGAATAAACAAACATCTATGTATAACTGAATCACATATCTTTACAACTGAAACAAACAACATGTCAGAAATCAACTATATGCCAACATACAGGAAATTATAGGAAAATAAGACTGAAGCCTGAAAAAGTGCTGCTCCCTTGTGGCCTTTTTCTGTAACAACACCATGAAAAGCAGTAGTGCTGGGCATTTACTATTCACAAGAATTGAGTTCAGTTCAGTTGCTCAGTGGTGTTCGACTCTTTGTGACTCCATGGACTGCAGCATGCCAGGCTTCCCGCTCCATCACCAACCCCCAGAGCCTACTCAAACTCACGTCCATCGCGTCAGTGAAGCCATCCAACCATCTCATCCCCTGTTGTTCCCTTCTCCTCCCACCTTCAATCTTTCCCAGCATTCGCATCAGGTGACCAAAGTACTGGAGTCAGCTTCAGCATGAGTCCTTCCAATGAATACTCAGGACTGATCTCCTTTAGGATTGACTGGTTGGATCTCCTTGCTGTCCAAGGGACTCTCAAGAATCTTCTCCAACACCACAGTTCAAAAGCATAAATTCTTCTGCGCTCAGCTCTCTTTATAGTCCAACTCCCACATCCATACATGACTACTGGAAAAACCATACCTTTGACTAGATGGACCTTTGTTGGTAAAGTAATGTTTCTGCTTTTTCATATACTGTCTAGTTTGGTCATAGCCTTTCTTCCAAGGAGCAAGTGTCTTTTAATTTCATGGCTGCAGTCACCATCTACAATGATTTTGGAGCCCCCCAAAATAAAGTCTCTCACTGTTTCCACTGTTTCCCCATCTATTTGCCATGAAGTGATGGGACTGGATGCTATGATCTTAGTTTTCTGAGTTTTAAGCCAACTTTTTCACTCTCCTCTTTCATTTTCATCAAGAGTTCTTTAGTTCTCCTTCACTTTCTGCCATAAGGGTGGTGTCATCTGAGTATCTGAGATTATTGATATTTCTCCCAACAATCTTGATTCCAGCTTGTGCTTCATCCAGCCTGGCATTTTGTATGATATACTCTGCGTAGAAGTTAAACAGGCAGGGTGATAATATACAGCCTTGATGTACTCCTTTCTGATTTGGAACCAGTCTGTTGTTCCACGTCCAGTTCTAACTGTTGCTTCTTGACCTGCATACAGAGTTCTCAGGAAGCAGGTTAAGGTAGTGTTGTAGGTAAAAAACACCTGCCCTTGAGATATGTCCTAGGGGTTGTCATCAAAAAAGAATTCAAAACAAGGCAAGGTGTTCAAGTGGCCAGTTTCAGGTGGTAAGTTTAACTCACACCCATTTAAAAAAATCACATGAAAAGATGTGAACTTTTTAAATATTAGAGAAATGCAAGTCAAAGCTGCAATGAGGTATTTCCTCACATGGTTCACAGTTACCGCTGTCTAACAGTACAAACAGGAAATGCTGGAGAAAGTATGGGAAAAAGGGAAAGCTCCTACACAGTTGCTGAAAAGGGTAAATTAGTAACAGCCGCTATGGAGAACGGTGTGCAGGTTTTAAATGGTAATAAGACTGAAACTAGAAATGAATGAAATAATGTCTAATTAGAAATTAAGAAATGATAATAGGAATTAAATTAGAATACTCCCTAACAGCATACACAAAATTCAACTCCAATTAAATCAAAGATCTAAATAAAAGGATATACACAATGAAACTCTTGAGGAAAAGAGTATATAACATGCTTTGACATAAAATGCAGCACGTTCTTTGGACCCGCCTTTTGGAATCATGAAAAACAAAAATAAATGGGAACTGCTCCCCCTTAAAAGCGCTGGCACAGCAGAGGAAACCATAAACACAATAAAAAGACAACCCTCAGAATGGAACTATATTTGCAAACAAAGACACCAACAAGGAATTTATCTCCAAGACATATAAATAGCTTATGCACCTTGGTATCAAGAAACGACCCACAAGATTTAAATGGACGTTTATCCGAAGAAGACACAGAGATGGCCATGAAACACATGAAAAGATGCTCAGCATCTGTAAGTATTAGAGAACTGCGAATCAGAAGGACAATGTGGTATCAACTCACGCAAGTCAGAATGGTCAGCATCAAAAAATCTACAATAACTGCTGGAGAGAGTATGGAGAAAAAACAGCCCTCCTCCCTGTTGGTGGGAAGGAAAGTCAGTAACTCCACGTAGGAGAACAGAGCAAAGGTTCATTAAAAACAAAATAGAGAAGTACCAAAGGACCCAGCAATCCCATTTTGGGGCATAGATCCAGAGAAAACCATAATTTGAAAAGACAGGCGCATTCCATTGTTCATGGCACACTATGAACAATAAAAAGCCAAGGCATGGAAGCAACCTGAATGGATAAGGACACGTGAATGGGCAAACAAGACTGGCTACTCACATACACAGCAATGTCACTCAGCCACTAAAAGGGTGACATCATGCCATGTCCAGCAACAAGGAAGGAAGTAGAGAGGATCATAATAAGTGAAGTAAGGCAAAGAAAGACAAGTATAATATGCTATGTCTTAGAGGTGAATTCTAAAAATGGATACACAGGAACTTCTTTCCAAACAGAAATGGCCTCACCGGTAGCAAAGCAACCTCATGGTTACCGAAGGGGAAAGGTGATGGGCAATGAGAAAAAGATGAACATACAAAAATGATCAACAAGGACCCCTAATCAACACTGCACAATAAACTATATGGGAAGGGAACCCAAAAAAGGACATGTCCACATCTATGCAAAGGGAATCATGTTGCTGTACAAAATACACCCTATGACATTATGTCACCTATACACAAATTACAAAAAGACAATGCTGACTCTATTCCTCTCAGGTCTTAGTGCCCTGGGCTGCTGGCACATCCCTGAAGCCTGGGCAGGCTTGGTTCCCAAGGATGGACTGTCATGGGGCTGACGGAGCTGGGGAGGATGTGCCCGCCAATGAGCCCTGCCCCATGGACCTGGCGTGCCTGCTCCCCTCTGAAGGGGCCCACAACCTCCAGATCCAGGGGGTCCTCCTGCAGTGAAACTATGCCTCCTGCACCCGAAGGCTGTGGAGCATCTGGGCTGGAAGAGCTCTGAAAAGCCCTGAGGGCTCCATGTCTCCTGGTGTTGGGGTTCCCACCACCAGCCTCCTTCCTCGGGGTTCCCCCACCTATGGATGAAACCACCCTCCATAGAGTGGTATTAAAGGAGCTGAGATTTGTCCAGGGGATGGGGGAAGGAAGAAGGAATGGGACACAGGCCTTGGGTGTTTCTCCTGGCACTTTCCACTCTGACAATCCAGGAAAAGGCCTTTCCCTAAGGCTCTGGTTCCCCCAGTAAGCAGGGTTGGGTGTCATGACATGCTGCTCAGTGGCCATTTCCACAACAATTTTGAAACCATTGTTGATGGACACTTAATATTCACAAGGTCTCTGGAGCTGTAAGTAAAACACACCTGCCCTCAAGAACTCTCCTAGGGGAGGTCTTCAGAAAAATCTCCAAAACAGGGCAGGTGTTCAAAAAGCCAATTTGAATAAGTATGTTAATTCACATTGTTTAAAAAAACATCACCATGTAAAGATATCAGCATCAGTTAATGGGAGAGAAACATAAACCAAAACTTGAGGGCGGGGTCACCTCACACCGTCAGAACGGCCGCAGGCAGAAACTCTACACACAAATGCTGGAGAGGGTGGAGAGAAAAGGGACCTTCCCACACTGATGCTGGAACTGGAACCTGAGAATAGCCACCGTGGAGGACATCGGGCAGCTTTCTGAGCAATGGAAATGAGTGGAATTAGAATACTTCCCAACACCATACTCAAAACGAAACTCCAAATAGATTAAAGATCTAAATGAAAGGACAGCTACTATGAAACTCTTGAGGGAAAAAGCAGAACACGCTTTGACATAAAATCCAGAATTTGTGAACCACCTCTTAGATTCATGAGAAGTAAAACAAAAGTAAACAAATGGGACCTAATAAATAAAAGCATTTGCACAGCAAAGGAAGCCATCACTGCAAGAAAAAGACAACTCTCAGAATGGAAAATATTTTTGCAACCAAAGACACTCATAGGGAATTTATCTCTAACATACAAAAAACTCCTACGGCGCCACAACAAAACAAAACACCTAATAAAAAAGTGTCCAAATATCTAAATGCGCATTTTCCAAAAGAAGTCATAGAGAGGGCCATAAAGCACATGAAAAGATGCTCAGCATCACTACTCCTTAGAGAAAGGCAAATCAGATATCACCTCACATTGATCAGAATGACCATCTCAGAAAATCTACAAGTATAAATTCCAAAGAGGGTGTGGAGAGATGTGAACCTTCCTACACTGTTGGTGGGAATGTAAACCATTATGGAAGTTTAAAAAAAAAGAGAAGTACCAACTGACATAGCAATTTCATACCTGGGGTAGATCCAGAGAAAACCAAAATTTATAGACAACACCTGCACCCAAAGATCATGGCACGACTGGGCACAATAGCCAAGACGTGGGAGCAACTTAAAGTATTCATGGATGGATGAATGGATACATAAGATGGAGTATATACAGATACTCAATATTACTCAGACATAAAGAAGGATGAAATAATGCCAGACAGGGAATGACAGGTGTCATATGAACCACTTCTGGGAGAAACTAAAAATGGATACGAATGAACTTCATTATAAAGAGAAACAGATTCGCAGACTTACAAAAGAAACTTACGGTTACCCAAAAAGAAATACAGTAGAGGGCAGAGACTAATTAGCTGATTCTGATCAACATATACACCTTAAAACAGGTGCTGCTGTTGTCTAGTCACTCAGCTGTGTCCAACTCTTTGCCATCCCATGCACTGTAGCCCCACCAGGCTCCTCTGTCCATGGAATTTCGCAGGCAAGAATATTGGAGTGAGTTGCCATTTCCGTCTCCGGGTGATCTTCCTAACCCAAGGATCAAACCCTCATCTCCTGCAAGTCTCTTGCAATGCAGGCAGTTTCTTTACCACTGAGCCAGTAGGGAAGCCACAAAACAGATGCTGAAGGGCTCCTAATACTCACTAGTCCAACAGGGCTTTAAATGACACCTGCCCTCAAGAAATGTCCCTGAGTAAATCATCACAAAAGAATTCCAAACAGGGCCAAGTTTCAAGAAACAAGTTTCAAGAGGTAAATTGCACTCACAAGGTGAAAAAGAATAAAAGCACGTGGAAACATGGAAAGACACGCCACATCAATCAACATCAATCAAAACTACAATAAGGTATCACCTCACACTGGTCACAGTGACCATCATCAAAAAGATCTACAAAGAATAAATACAGCAGAGGATGGACAGAAAAGGGAATCCCGCTACAATCTTGGTGGGGATGCAAAAGGTTGGAGCCACTATGGAAAACAGCACGGAGGTTCACTGAAACACTAAACATAGAGATGGCATATGATCCTGCAATTCCATTCCTGGACTTAGATACAGAGAAAATCACCATTCAGGATGACACGTGCACCTTGATTTTTAGGGCAGCACTATTTACAATAGCCAAGACATAGAACCTACCAAAATGTCCACTGACAGAAAAATGAACACTAGTATATCTTTACACTGGAATACTGTGCGTGCACGCTCAGAGACTTTAGTCGTGTCCAACTCTTTGCAACCCTATGGGTTGCTGCCCACCAGGCTCCTCGGTCCATGGGATTCTCCAGGCAAGAATATTGAAGTGGGTGGCTATGCTCTCCTCCAGGGGATCTTCCTGACCGAGGGATAGAACCCATGTCTCCTTCATTGTAGGCGTATTCTTTACTGCTAAGCCACAAGGGAAGCCCCACCCTGGAATAATACTCAGCCCTAAAACAAAACGAAATAATGATACTGGCAACACCACTGATGGACTGAGACGTTTTCATACTAAGTGAAGTAAGTCAGAGAGAAAAAGACAAATATCCTAAGATATCACATACTGGTGGAATCTATAAAGTCATACCAATGAACTAATTTACAAAACAAAACCAGACTCACAGGCTGAGAAAACCAAATTATGATTATCAAAAGAAAGTTAGAAGGGAGGAATAAATTAAGAGTTTGGAATGAAAAATGCACACTAATATATATCAAATTGATAATGAAAAAGGACCTACTGAATAGAACAGGGAACTCCATGGGAAAAAAAAAAAACTGTAGCGTCCTATATAAGGAAAAAAAGAATAGTAGAATAGATATACTTCTATGTATACCTGAATCAAGTTCATGTACACCTCAAACAAAACATTGGAATTGGAAATCAACTCAATTCCAATATAAAATAACAAAAAATTACAAATTGCATGAACTCAGTCTAGAGGAAACCAGACTGTGGCGACCCTATGAATTAGATATGTAATATGCTATGATATGACTGTCGCATCACCAAAGGTTTTCACTCAGAATACAGAGCAGCAACTCACTCAAAAGTGCCTGACCTCAAATGAATGCGACAAAATGACGAGAAGAAAAAGGATCACAGGTTAAACAGGGCAACATCCTCAATTCAGACGTTGGGAATCTCAGCGGGGACAAGGCACACTGCAGATAGAGAGCAGACGTGGGGTCTCCAGGCACGGGATCCTGACCCATGCAGCTGGGATGAGACCCACGCAATCCCCAGACCTGGCACCTGGGGACACATGTCCACAGTCTCCAAGGGGACACCACCTCCTGCACCTGGGGTGGCATGACCCTTGGATAGGACACCAGCTTCTGCTGGTTGGGTCCTTAAGGTAGAAATGAGTGGGTTGCAGTAACCTCCTGGGATGGTAGAAAGAAGTGCAGAGTTGGTCCCCTCTTCCCACACTTTTAGAGAAGTCCTCCCCTTTTCCCTTTGGTTCTGTGTGATATTAACTGCTTTTATAGCTGTCATGATAATGTTGAACACACTACTTAGTTCTGGCAAGCTTGGTCCTTTCTTGTCCCACTGAAATGTTGAGAAAACGCAACATATGCAAGGCGGGAAGATGAGGGGCAGGTCTGGTTTCCGTTGAGTTGAAACAGTCAATCTGATCACAGCAGCAACCTCACCTGCTGCCCGTTGACTTCTTGCCCGATCCATGTGCCCTGCAATCAATTCATCAGGTGAACCTGCCTCCTTACTCAATGTGAAGGTTGGAAAATTGGAATAATTATCAGGTAGCCCACCTGAGGAGCCTCCATGCCCCAGGGAAGGTGACCCTGGCAGGGGGAGAGACTCAGAGCCACCGCAGCTCTGACCCCCGGGAGGGCCATGGAACCCCCTCAGAGAAGAGCACGTTACCCAGACAAGCCCGCCTCAGCTCCAGACCCCAGACATCTGAGCACTGACATTCAGATGCAGGCGCAGAGCTTTCCAGGACAGAGGCAGGCCAGGTCTCCAGTCCTAGAGCACAGAACAGGGTCAGGTCTAATGTTCTCATTGTAGAAGCACATTATCTCATCTACACGTCATCAGTGTATACAGGACTTAGGGTGTCAATCCACCATGTAGACTGAACTTGGTCAGGTTTTAGCTAGCTTAAAGCTGCTCTCCCAGGAGGCACAGGTCACACACAGGCAAAATCACTCATTGTTGGAGGGGGTTCACCCCCATGTGGGAACCAGGATGTACATTTCTTGAAGAAGAAATCCTCACTGGGCTCCACACTTTACCTACACCAGGGAACTGAAAGAATCCATGTCATTGCAACAAGCAAAAGAAAAATGTCACCAATTTCTCTGACCGTGTGATGGTCAGAATCCAGGGGAGAGCCATGAACTTCTTACAGGGCAGCCCAGTGTCCTGTAAAGGCAGGAAGTGGCCTGATTCTAGCATTCCAGGCTTCCAGCAGGAGGCAACCACACTGGAAGCCTTCTGGAAAAGGATATTCTTTATCAGAATAAAAATATATCGTTGAAATTACAAGTATACGAGTTATCATTTGCAAACCTAAAATATTTTTAAAATCTTGCCACCCTGATCTTTGTGGTTCCCATTGGTTCCTTGGTATTCAGATTTTCTAGGTAGAAGCAAGCCATCATTTCAAATTAGTTTCTTCTATTTATGTTATTTCTTATCAATGAAAAGTCACACTTGAAAAAAAACAAGAGAATTCCTGGAAACAGTTAGTGATTCAAAGAGTCTATAAGCTGCGTATACTTCATCTTCTAACAGTTTCACTTTTCTCCCTGAAGGAACCTGAAAAAATAGGCCCTCTGATTTTTTGCTTCTCTATTCAAACTGAGCTAAAGTGAAACTGATAGTCATATCAACAGGTAAGAGTTTCTGAGGTTTGAGATGTCATACCAGGGTAACAGTGCCTGGGGAAAAGGGAATGCTCCTACGCTATTGGCAGGCAAGCCAAATCCTAAAAATAAAGCTTAAAATAAAGCTTTTGGGTGCAACATGATTCCCTTAGGATCTGTCATGGGCTGAACGATGTCCCCCTCCATCCCAAATTCTTATCTTGAAGCCTCACCCTCAGCACTTCAAACGGTGACAATATGTGGAGCCAGGGTCTGTAAAGAGATAAGTTAAACTGAAGCCAACCTGACTAGTGTTCTTAAGAAAACAGGAGGTCACAAGGGATGATGGTGTTACGGCATCCTAGCAAACTGACACAGGTTCTGTTTACACTTTCCCATTGGTTTTCCTTTCTCCTCCAGACTTGATAATGTCCAGTTTCCTGTCTTCCAGTTCACCAACTCTTTTGCCTGCTCAAACATGCTGTTTATCCACTCCAGTGAATTTTTCATTTCAGTTACTATACTTTTCAGGTCCAGAATTTATTTATTTTTATAATTTCTCTTTGTTTATACTTTGTTGCTCATATAATGTTCTCCTGACTTCCTTTCCAAGTCTTCCCTCAGCTCTGAGCATATGTAAGACAAATGATCTTTGTCTAGTAAGTCCAATACCTGGGCCTTCTCTGGGACAGTTTCTATTCACACTCATTTTGCTCCACTGAATGAGCCACATTCTCCTGTTTCTTTTGTATGCTGTGACTTTTTTGTTGAAAACTAAACATCTATTATGAAATAGTTCCTATTGAAATCAAATTCTCCCTACCCAGGGTTTGCTGTGTGTATTCAAAATTATTGTTGAGGGCTGGAGGAGTCCATTTGTCTTGAGTTCCAAACATTTTTCTCAAACGTTATTTCCTTTTGAGGATGATCACTGAGGTTTCTTTACTTCATCTTCAAATTAAGATTCCCTTGACTGCCAAGAGCTGAAATAAACATGAGGGGAGAGGAAGAGAGGGAGGAGCTCCTCTCCCACGTCTTTGCAAACTGGCCCTGCAAAGAAGGACGTTTCTCCTCCTTCCCCCTTCAGCTAGGCTTGCTCTGAGTGCAGGCATCAACGTGAGATCCAGCGTGGCTGCTTTCACCCTAGTATCCCTCTCACCACAGCTTTCCTCCTCAGCCTCAGGTGGTCTATTGTAGACAGACCTCCACCAGTATCTTTTTCAGGCAACTGAGGTTTTGTCATCCCCCTGTAGCACTCACAAACAGTGCCTGCTGACTTTCCCACACACATCCCAAGTCACAGAGACTAAGATAAGCACCTGATGTCCATCCTTCACTATCCCCAAGCAGCTGAGAACAATGGACATGCTAATCTACAAACAGGATTTGCTCTGCTCCCTCCACTTTTGTGGGAGGAGGAGAAGGGGGCAGAGCGTCAAGGGTGAGTACACGTGTTCTGAAGCTTTCCTACCATTTTGAAGACCTTTGTTCTTGATCAGGCATTTACTTGGTTACTATGAACCTTTGACTATTTCCAGGACTACAAAGTTGGTTCAGCTCCTGTTTGCTTCTCCAATGTTTCTGTCGGGGAACAAGGGCCTGGAGTTTCCTATTCTACCTCTTCCTGACGTCATTCCAAATGATCGCTGCTGCTCTTTTTTTTTAAATTTCATCCATTCTTACGTATCTTTGCACCTCCAATTCCCTACCATCATACCTGAGTTGCAAGGGTTTTTGGAAATGTTATTGACTGTCAGTGAAGAAGAGACATGATTTCAACACAATGTGATAAATATCATAAAAGAAGCCTGCAGAGCATGACAAAGCTGGCCAGAGCGCCAGGATCCAAGCTGAGAATTGTCCCACTCACCGTCTTTGCTATTCTGATGTCATTTCCGGGAAATGTATATTGGGAAACTGGCAGGTTTGGGTTCCATGATTTCCCAGGATTTTCATTGCTTTAAGTGGGACTGACAAATATGTTTTCAACCCAGAAGAACTATGTGATCTGTACAGGACAGAGGACTGATCAGTCTTGGGCTTAAAAGTTTCATTTTCAAATTTCTTCCATATGCTAAAGCTATGAGCTAACAAGAAATCTGGGCACTATTTTTAATATTCCTATTGAGTCTCAGTGTGATTTTGTAGCCCTCACTTTTTCCAACTGTAAAATATTTTCAGAATATTTCACCAATTGTTTTTACTGTGTAGTCACTAAATCATGTCTGACTCTTTTGCAACCTCATGGACTGTCCCACCAGTCTCCTCTGTCCATGGGATTTCCCGGACAAGAATACTGGAGTGGGGTGCCATTTCCTTCTCCAAGGGATCTTCTTGACCCAGGGACTGAATCTGACTGTCCTGCTGGCAGGCAGATTTTTACTTCTGAGCCACCTGGCAAGCCCATTTCACCAATCAGTTCAGTTCAGTTCAGTTGCTCAGTCGTGTCCGACTCTTTGCGACCCCATGAATCACAGCATGCCAGGCCTCCCTGTCCATCACCAACTCCCGGAGCTCACTCAAACTCATGTCCGTCAAGTCGGTGATGCCATCTAGCCATCTCATCCTCTGTCGTCCCCTTCTCCTCTCACCCCCAATCCTACCCAGCATCAGAGTCTTCTCCAGTGAGTCAGCTCGTCACATGAGGTGGCCAAAGTATTGGAGTTTCAGCAATAATTGATGATAAATAAACATTTAGAAGAGGAGTCATTTATTATCATTTTTATCACTGTATTTTCTTTATAGGGACCAACATCCTTCTAGTGGCCCAAGAACATTAACTTTTCAATTTAATGGCTTTAACCCTAAGATCAGAAATTATATTAACCCTGGATACCATGAATGGAATAGTATGAATGAGAATCCCAAGAAAATTCAATGTCTGAGAAAGGAGGATGTGAGGCAGGCTAAAAAAAGGGAAGGGAAAGGAAGAAGGGGAGCAGGAACTGAAAAGGAGAGGCCTGGGAGGCAGCAAAAAAAAAAAGAAAACATCAAAGTGATGATTCCTGACTTTACACCAAATGCAGAAATTCTAAACTTTTGAGCATCAACATATGCTCGCACTCAGCTGGCAAAGGCTGTTGGTCTTCTGGCTCAGTGGTGTTTAAACCCAGCTGGGGGTCAGATCAGTTCTGAAGATGCACACACAGAGTCCACTCCTGGGTGGCCCCTCTCTGAAAGTGAGCAGAGATGACAAAGGACTTATGAAACCCTACAGAATGGCATTTCCAACTAAATTAAGGAGAAAACCTGACCTCAAAGTGGTCTGTTCTCCAGCTGATAATAATTACAAAAATATATCAGCTT